>NC_084611.1:47517817-47700317 GCF_033978795.1 Nerophis ophidion | reverse complement strand
TTGCACTTACAGATGTAGCGACCAACTGTAGTTACTGACAGTGTTTTTTGGAAGTGTTCCTGAGCCCATGTGGTGATATCCTTTACACACTGATGTGGCTTTTGGATGCAGTAACGCCTGACGTGCAGTGATTTTCTCCAGATTCTCTCAATCTCATATTTCATAGCGTAGATGGTGAAATCCCTAAATTCCTTGCAATAGCTACTTGAGAAATGTTGTTCTTACACAATTTGCTCAGGCATTTGTTGACAAAGTGGTGACTTTCGCCCCGTCCTTGTTTGTGAATGAGTGAGCATTTCTTGGAAGCTGCTTTCATAACCAATCATGGCACCCACCTGTTCTCAATTAGCCTATTCACCTGTGGGATGTTCCAAATAAGTCTTTGATGAGCATTCCTCAACTTCCTCACTCTTTTTTGCCACTTGTGCCAGCTTTTTTGAAACATGCTGCAGGCATCAAATTCCAAATGAGCTAATATTTGCAAAAAAGAACAAGGTTTCTCAGTGTGACCATGAAATATCTTGTTTTTGCAGTCTATTCAACTGAATATAAGTTGAAAAGGATTTGTTGTATTCTATTTGTATTTAGCATTTACACAACGTGAAGAGTTTGGTCGGGTAAAAGTGATGTTTTTGGTTTGCACCATGAGAAATGTGTCACGTTGTGTTCTTAGAATGTACTTGTCTCACCTCTTGGTGCCTGGTTTTGTGTATTTGGGATCCCCCAAATGTTAAATGAAAGCATGGAGGCATGGCAGAGATCTTTTTAAAACAATCTTGCCTTCTTTCATACTTTCGCTGAACATTCCTGAATAATTATATGTTGACTACTGTAGTTCAGGACTATATCTCCCAGGATCCTCTGTGAGGAGCAGGACCAAGTAGCCGGAGAGAGGGAAGTCTGGGATTCTTTGCTTAGGCTGCTGCCCTAGCAACCCAACCTCAGATAAAACAAAGGATGGATTCAAGTTTAAAAATGTTGAAAATGAGAAAAAAATATTCAAATGAGATATTTTGGTTTTCTCCACATAGAAGATCTTGTGTAAAGATTCTCCAAAGTCCTGAGATGTTTCATTTCAGAATTGCAAGTTGAATAATACTTGATTTCAGAATAAAAAACTAATTTTTACCTAAAAAGTCCTCCTCATTTTTAAATTTACAAATCTTTATTTAGGATGTTTTATCAAGTAAAATCAATAGCTGCACATACAGATCATTTCACTTGGTTTTAATAGTATTCTCCTTAAATCTGGACTTATTGCAGTGTGGACACAGTCTTAGACCAGAGAGTCAACTATGTGAACCACTACATTATTTTGGTCAAAGGTCAACCAAAAACTGCATGAATATTTTCTTACCTCCAGGATCTGGTCTCCAGAGAAGATCTTAGCACTCTGGCCAACAGGACCCTCAGGTAAAACTGAGCACAGGTAATGATGTCCTGCCCGGGCCTCCAGACTAATGCCCAGACCGCTAGTCTCACTGAAGCGCTCCAGCTGGCACACCTGAAAGATGGAAAAACGATGGTGTCCCACTTTTTCATTGTTGATGTTTGGAACAGCACTGTAAGTACTACTTAGTACCCTTACTCATAGACTTGGACTGATCAGATCTAGTCTTAGGCTTAGACTGATCAGATTTAGTCTTAGATTGATCACATTTAGTGATAAACTGATCAAATATAGTCTTGGATTGATCAGATCTAGTCTTAGATTTAGATTGATCAAATCTAGTCTTAGACTAAGATTGGTCACATCTAGTCTTACACTTACATGGGTCACAAATAGTCTTGGACTTAGATTGGTATATCTAGTCTTAGACTTAGATTGGTCACATCTAGTCTTTGACTTAGATTGGTCACATCAAGTCCAAAACTTAGATTGGTCACATCTAGTCTTACACTTAGATTGGTCACATTTAGTCTTACAGTTAGATTGGTCACATTTATTCTTAGACTTACATTGGTCACATCTAGTCTTGGACTTAGATTGGTCACATCTAGTCTTAGACTTAGACTGGTCACATCTAGTTTTAGACTCGTCACATCTAGTGTTAGACTTAGATTGGTCACATCTAGTCTTAGACTTAGATTGGTCACATCTAGTCTTAGACTTAGATTAGTCACATCTAGTCTTGGACTTACATGTGTCACATCTAGTCTTAGACTTACATTGGTCACATCTAGTCTTGGACATACATTGGTCACATCTAGTCTTAGACTTAGACTGGTCACATCTAGTTTTAGACTCGTCACATCTAGTGTTAGACTTAGATTGGTCACATCTAGTCTTAGACTTAGATTGGTCACATCTAGTCTTGGACTTACATGTGTCACATCTAGTCTTAGACTTACATTGGTCAAACCTAATCTTATATTGAAATTAATTAGATCTAGTATTACATTTAGATTGGTCACAACTAGTCTTAGACTTACATTGGTCACACCTACTCTTATATTGAAATTAATTAGATCTAGTCTTGGACTTCCATTAGTCACATTTAGTCTTAGACTTCCATTGGTCAACTCTAGTCTTTGACTTCCATTGGTCAAATCTAGTCTTTGACTTCCATTGGTCACATCTAGTCTTAGACTTCGATTGGTCACATCTAGTCTTAGACTTAGATTGGTCACATCAAGTCTTGGACTTAGATTGGTCACATCTAGTCTTAGATTGGTCACACCTCATTTTGTATTGAAATGAATTAAATTTAGTCTTAGACTTAGATTGGTCACATCTAGTCTTAGACGTAGATTGGTCATATCAAGTCTTGGACTTAGATTGGTCACATTGAGTCTTGGACTTAGATTGGTCACATCTAGTCCTACAATTAGAGCGGTTTAAGATTATAGCAGTATAGTGCAAGTGCAAACACAAAACTAGGGGACATGATAAAATGTGAAGTAGTAAGTCAGAAAAAACAGCTGATATTTCCAGTATGGAGTCACTGGATGAAAGACTGGCATGTGCCATACAAGGAGAAACATCTTGATGAAGAGACGTACTAGAACTTCATATCTGGGTCCAAGTGCATGCTGCCACCTCATCCTCAGGTCTTCTTCTTCTGCTGCTGTCAGCTTCACGCCTGGGATCACAAGACACGTGGTGTTCAAGTCCTAAGTCTTGAGTCCAGACTGTGGACACACACTTTCTCACAGTCACTTGCTGGCAGGCAAATATTTGATGGCTGGCAGCAATCAGTGCTTATTCAACACAATCAAGCCCAACATCAGCGCCTGATACAGGCTGAGAGGCAGAAAGATCTGGAAGGAGCTGAATGACTTGGATAAACACATGATTGCGCAACACTATAAATAGACGCTGATCAAAGAGCACGCTTTAGCGCCGCGTCGTCGCTCCGCCCTGAACCTACTTAAAGAGTATCAGAGCGAGGCTCATCATCCACTCCTAGACTGCAGAAAGACTTTACCATTTCTGGAATCATGTCGGGGTCTTCTGTTGGCGTATGCTGCGTGGCGGGATATCTCACGCAGAGAACATATTCCTGGGAGGAGAGGATTCAACCGTAAACATAGTCCGTACACAAGCGTACACCCACACTGGATCATGGGATTAGTCATGTGCCATACCACTGATTTTATTCTCCAGGCTCATGCTTGGTGCAAATATGCCTCATGTGGGGGGGGGGGTTAAATTGCATAAAACATTAGGAAAAGTGTAAGAAAAAAAAGAGCAAAAAATGGGAATGTGATGAGAAAAAGCTGAACAAATAATAGCTGACAATAAATAATAATAATAATGTGGGCTCTACCGAGGATGTCGTTATGGCTTGTGCAGCCCTTTGAGAGATTTATGATTTAGGGATATATAACTAAACAATGATTGATTGTTTGAATAATATAGTCACCTAGGACACGTTTTGTCTGTTTTTAGAATGTTTGAAACAATAATAAAGTTTGGACACCCCTGATCTAAAATATTAGAAGCTATCAAAATAAAATTATTATAATTCTTTTAATATTAAAATACTTTCAGGCATGCGATTTAAACTTAATGAAAAGGACAGAAAATAAGCCGGTGGTTCGGGGGGCCGCGTGTCCCCTGCCAGGTCCAGGGAAGCTCCCGGTTTTTCAGAAATTGAAAATGCAATACTTAGCAAGAAAAAGCAGCATTTAAATATGTTTGAGTGTTTAACATTTTTTTTAAATGATCAACAGAGTTGACATAAATAAATTCATCCAAATGAATCACTATGTCTGTTTCAGTCACTATGTTATTTAGTCACTACAGTAATGTATTCACATCCACAGGAACCATATGGGTAAGCCTACTCTTTACAGTATTTAAAACCTTACTCTTGTTCACTTCACAGCCACAGATGGTTCATCTACTTATTGACTTTATTTACACATTACTTGGTCTGTATCAGTCACTATGTTATTTAGTCACTCCAGTCATTACAACTTGTGTTCACATCTACAGGAACCACATGGGTTAGCCTACTCTATACAGTATTTACAACCTTACTAGTGTTCACTTCACATCCACAGATGGTTCATGTAGTTATTGACTTTATTTACACATTACTTGGTCTGTATCAGTCACTATGTTATTTAGTAACTCCAGTCATTACAACTTGTGTTCACATCCACAGGAACCACATGGGTTAGCCTACTCTGTACAGTATTTACAACTTTACTAGTGTTCACTTCACAGCCACAGATTGCTCATCTAGTCATTGACTTTTTTTACACATTACTTTGTCTGTTTAAGTCACTATGTTATCTAGTCACTTCATTCACACATTACTTTGGCATTTTTTCTTTGATAGTTCTGACAAATCTCATGATTAAATAATTATTTAATAATTTGCATGTTGTGGGCTACATGTACCAAGTTATATGGCAATCTGATTTGTTTTAACAGTAGCCTTTATACACACCTTGGAAAAATTTATCCGTGGAGAGACGCAGCCGACGGGCCGACGGCGGGCTGTGAGAGACACCCTTGGCCAAGAGGAGGCCAGGAGGCGGGGCATGCGGCGGCGAGGAGAGGCGTGACGCATGCGGAGCGGCACGAGAGCGGCATTTTCAGTCAGGTGCGTACAACACACACCTGCTCACAATCTCTCCATCTGCTGCTAGATCATAAGAGAGGAGAAGGGGGCATGATCAGGAGGCAGTACGGAGGAGGAAACCATGGCAACGACACCAACGATGAGAGACAGAAAAGACATGAGCACCCGCGGAAGACGCAAAACCCGGCCACCGAAAGGTGCGCAAAGACGAGCAGCCAAGGGCGCGCTAGAAAGTGGCGTGCCCGATTGGGACACAAAGATGCCATTTATTGAAAGAATAAATGTATGTCAACCCTGCTACGAGGTGTCGTGCGTCCATGGTCCTGGCAACCCACACGGTGATGGCGGGAAGACCGTCACAATTGGCGCCCAACCAAGAGAAGAACCATCGGAAGCGGAGGACGACGACGTCATCTGGGCTCTCGTGGCGAGTTATACCAGGCTGCTCGAGGAGAAGCGCCGTGAGACTCAAATGCTGGAAGCGCTGTTGGAGCAGGCCGACCACCAGGCCGAGCTGTGGGCCAAGAAGATAGAGGATGAAGAGACCCGGGCAGACAGTAAGAAAGACAAGGCAGAAGAGGCGCCACCTGCTGACAATAAAAAGGCAGCAGAGAAAGTAGCCAATTGTCAGGCTTTCCTCTGACATTTTGACTACGTTTTAGTTTTTTCCTCTGCATTTGTTTGTTTCCTCTATGTTTAGTATTTCCTGTCCTTAGTTCCTGTCTAGTGCTCTTATTTTGCTTCGGCTTCCTGTCTGTCTCCCTGTGTGCTGTTAACACTCAGCTGCGGCTGATTGGCATCTGGTCACACCTGATGTCAATCAGCTAGCTCCTATTTTGCCTGCTTTGTTCCTCCAGTCAGGGCTGTATCATTGTATTGTCGTGTCAATGTCATTTTCTATTTGTCATTCCTACTGGTCGTGTGAATGCAGCGTAGCGGTAAGCTATAATTGGTAGATGTTTTGTAGCTTACTGTTTTTTGTTCCCTGCTTCCGATTTGTTTGTTCATAGCCCTTAGTTTGTTATATCCGCCCACGTGCGTGCTTTTTGTTTGTACCCTCTGTTTGTTGTAGTTGTAGTATTTTAAATTAAAACCATATTTTCCCTTTCAATGCCTGCCTCCATTACTGTCTTGGGGTTCGTCACCAAATAACTCTGACAGAATGATCCAGCTAAATACGACAGAGTTGTCCATGGCGGAGAGGCTTAATTTAGCGCTAGAGCTAATGGCTAATTTAAAAAGAAGTTCGGCCGCATTTCAAGCCCTCTCCCACCAACCCCTGTTGACTGTGGGCCTATCTGGGGGCGTCTTGGAGCCGCCCCTTGAGGGGGGGGCTATCAGTGGCTGTGCAGCTGAGGATGCACAGCTACTTCCCGTCCCAGTTGGACTCCAACAGACGCCACCATCATCTCCGGTGGGCCGGCAGACGCAACCATCACCTCCGGTGGGTCTGCAACCTACGGCGCCATCACCTCCAGTGGGTCTGCAAACTACAGCGCGATCATCTCCAGTTGGTCTACAACAGACGGTGCCATCTTCGGTGGGCCGGCAGACGCCACCATCACCTCCGGTGGGTCTGCAACCTAGGGCGCCATCACCTCCGGTGGGTCTGCAACCTACGGCGCCATCATCTCCTGTGGGTCTGCAACCTATGGCGCCACCACGCACTCCGGTGGGCCAGAAGACTCCACCACGCACTCCGATGGGCCCGCAGTCTCCACCACGCACTCAGGTGGGCCAGCAGCGGGGGGCGCCACTACGCACTCAGGTGGGCCAGCAGCGGGGGCGCCACCACAAACTCAGGTGGGCCAGCAGCGGGGGGCGCCACCACGCACTCAGGTGGGCCAGCAGCGGGGGCGCCACCACGCACTCAGGTGGGCCAGCAGCGGGGGGCGCCACCACGCACTCCGGTGGGCCAGCAGCGGGGGGGCGCCACCAGCCCACGCACTCCGGTGGGCCGGCAGCAGGGGGTGCCACCACCACGCACTCCGGTGGGCCAGCAGCAGGGGGCGCCACCACCACGCACTCCGGTGGGCCAGCAGAGGGCACCACCATACACCTGTCGGCCACAGAGGTGGTCATTTCATGGGCGACCGCCTCGCAAATGGCAGCGGCGTTCCAGTGGCCGTCGCCACTTGACTCTTCCCCTTTGGGTGTGGGGTCATTGGCGGCCCACCACCTTGTCCTCCCTCCACCCTCCCTTGACTTTGGAATGTTTTTTTTTCTAGGGGGGAGGGTTTGTAAAACGTCTGGTATCCGTTATGGGAGGGGGGGCTACTGTCAGGCTTTCCTCTGACAGTTTGACTACGTTTTAGTTTTTTCCTCTGCATTTGTTTTTTTCCTCTGTCCTTAGTTCCGGTCTAGTGCTCTTATTTTGCTTCGGCTTCCTGTCTGACTCCCTGTGTCCTGTTTTCACTCAGCTGCGGCTGATTGGCATCTGGTCACACCTGATGTCAATCAGCCAGCTCCTATTTTGCCTGCTTTGTTCCTCCAGTCAGGTCTGTATCATTGTATTGTCGTGTCAATGTAATTTTCTACTTGTCATTCCTACTGGTCGTGTGAATGCAGCGTAGCGGTAAGCTATATTTGGTACATGTTTTGTAGCTTACTGTTTTTTGTTCTCTGCTTCCGATTTGTTTGTTCATAGCCCTTAGTTTGTTATACCCGCCCACGTGCGTGCTTTTTGTTTGTACCCTTTGTTTGTTGTAGTTGTAGTATTTTAAATTATACTATGTTTTCCTGCAAAATGCCTCCCTCCTTCTCTGCATCTTGGGGTTTGACACAAAATAACTGTGACACGAATAAGGAAGAACCAGAAAACAAGAAGCTTGAACATATAGTGGACAAGATGGATGAAGAGGAAGAAGTTTATGATAAAGAAATTTACGTTGAAGAAATGTATTTTGAGGATGAAATTGACATTGACGATGAAGATTACAACGATGAGGAAGATTATGATGAGGAAAAAATGTATGTTAAGGAAAAATAAATAATTGAAGAAATTCTGGAAGAGGAGGAAGATTATGACGAGGAGGAAGAGTATGATGAGGATGAAAAGGAGAAAGAAGAAGAAATAATTGAAGAAATTTTGGAAGTTTATGAAGATGATAAAGATGAAGAAGTAATTAAAGATAAAGAAGAAGTTAAAGAAGAGGAATTTGAAACTCGAGGAATTGAGAAAGAAGAAGATATACTTGAAGAAATTCAGGAAAATAATGAGGATAAAGAAGTTGAAGATGAAGAAGAAATTTAAGGAACTCAAAAAATTGAGAAAGAAGACAGTAAAAAGGTCGAAGAAGAAGTCAAAGAGGACAAAGAAGAGGGCAAATAAGAAGCCAAAGAAATTGGAGCTCGAGAGGACAAAGAAAAATGAAAAGACAAAAAAGGAAAAGGCAAAGACAAAGAAGAAAAAGGAAAAGACAAATAAAAAGGAAGAGACAAAGGAAAAGACAAAGAAGGCAAGGAGAAGGCAGGTGGTCGGGGCAGTTTTTTCCCCCCGATCCTTCAGAAAAGGGTGGGGGGGGTACGCTCAGCCGGACTGAAGCCCGGCTTCGAACTGGTGGTGGAGGACTGTGGATAGACGCAGCCGACGGGCCGACAGCGGGCTGAGAGAGACAGCCTTGGCCAAGAGGGAGGCCAGGAGGCGGGGCATGCGGCGGTGAGGAGAGGCGTAACGCACGCGGAGCGGTACAAGAGCAGCAATTTCAGTCAGGTGCGTACAACACACACCTGCTCACAATCTCTCCATCTGCTGCTACATCATAAGAGAGGCGAAGGGGGCATGATCAGGAGGCAGTACGGAGGAGGAAACCATGGCAACGACACCAACGATGAGAGACAGAAAAGACATGAGCCCCCCGCGGAAGACGCAAAACCCGGCCACCGAAAGGTGCGCAAAGACGAGCAGCCAAGGGCGCGCTAGAAAGTGGCGCGCCTGATTGGCACACAAAGATGCCATTTATTGAAAGAATAAATGTATGTCAACCCTGCTACGAGGTGTCGTGCGTCCATGGTCCTGGCAACCCACACAGTGATGGCGGGAATACTGTCACAGTATCTTGTTTTAGTTTTGGGCGTACATTAGGCGTACGCAGGCATGATCTACTTCTTCCTGAAAATAGCCTAATTTCTGCTATACATTTGTTTTTGAAAAAACGCTTGTCGATTCAGCTATTATGGTCCCAGACCTTAACCCCTAGGAAGAGGCAGTGGAAGTTTGTAGTTCCTTGGAGTAGTCCAGTCCATCCAGCTGGATTCAGGGACTGGATTAAAAGGGACGGCGTGGCGCAGTGGCAGAGTGGCCGTGCGCAACCCGGGGGTCCCTGGTTCAATCCCCACCTAGTACCAACCTCGTCACGTCCGTTGTGTCCTGAGCAAGACACTTCACCCTTGCTCCTGATGGGTGCTGGTTGGCGCCTTGCATGGCAGCTCCCTCCATCAGTGTGTGAATGTGTGTGTGAATGGGTAAATGTGGAAGTAGTGTCAAAGCGCTTTGAGTACCTAGAATGTAGAAAAGCGCTATACAAGTACAACCCATTTATCATTTATCATTCAGTTGCATATCTGGCAACCCCAGCCATTGAGAAGAGGAGGGGACTATATAATTTTGACCGTGATTGCAGTACCATTTCTGGCCACATTATTACATATGGCTCCTTTAACTGATTAAAACACAAAAGTTGCAAATGTTGTAATAATTAATATTAATACCAATGCAGCTGAGGTAGGCTCCAGCACCCCCCGTGACCCCGAAAGGGACAAGCGGTAAAAAATGGATGGATGGATACTCAGTCACCTATAAAACAAAGCTGTTTTTAGCATGTTTTAAATAAAAACATATTAAATACTTTAACTTTTCAGTATGTTTAGACTAAAGTATAAACCTACATAGTGGCCTAGTGATTAGACTGTACGCCCTGAGATGGGTAGGTTGTGAGTTCAAACCCCGGCCGAGTCATACCAAAGACTATGAAAAAATGGGAGCCATTACCTCCCTGCTTGGCACTCGGCATCAAGGGTTGGAATTGGGAGTTGAATCACCAAAAATTATTCCCGGGCATGGCCACCGCTGCTGCCCACTGCTCCCCTCCCCTCCCAGGGGGTGATCAAGGGTGCAGAAAATAATTTCGCCACACCTAGTGTGTGACAATCATTGGTACTTTAACTTAACAGTGTGAAACTGTGAATTATTTGATTTGTGAATGGATATCAGAGCACGAAGATGTGGTATCGGCAGTATCGCACATGACTAAATGCGATCCAGTGTCCAGTGGAAAAGCGATTAGAACATGCTGTGTCATGATCATCTCAACATGTGCTACTTCCTTCAGGTCCTAAGATGTGAAACTAGTGCTAGACCATGGCATGAACCCACCCACCTGTCTCATGGATCCGGTTCAGGCCCACCTTGTAGGGGTCACCCTCCTGGAAGCTGTGCGAGTGGCGCAGGGGGTGCAGGGGGGGCACGGGGGGCAGGATGTGGCTGAGACACACCGCCTTCCTCAGAAGTCTCAGGCGGACCATGGGGCCGGTCCTCCTTAGCACCTCCATGGCCCGCTGCTCGCTGCAGCCCTGCAGGCTCACCCCGTCCACCTGGGAAGGTCAACACACAGGTGAGGAGCACGCAGGTGACGCATGCGGCTCTTTCGCGCCACCCAGGAGCTTTTACAAAATATGTGTGAAAATGGAAAAATCCCACAGTTTATATTAAACATGCTTCACTGATGAGAGGATTTGCCGAGCGTCATTTTGTCCTACTAATTGCGCCGGTCCTTGAACTCACCGCAGTTGTGTGGACTGTGAGGCAACAGTTTGTTTACATGTACAACTTTCTCTGACGCTGCAAAAGAAAGTGTTTTATGCCGCTCCTTCTTTGTCTCATTTTGTCCACCAAACTTTTTATGCTGTACGTTAATGACGTAATTGACTTGTGTTGAGTGCGAATCAGGCATATTTGGTCAGCGCATGACTGCAAGCTAATCCATGCTAAAATGTTATATAGGCTAGCTGTATGTATACATTGCATCATTATGCCTCGTTTGCAGCTATATTTGTTCAGATTAAGAATCCATTACACAAGTGTAAAAAGAAGTTAACCACACTAATATTAAATAAAACGTTACCATCTTAAGGGCATTTGCCATTGAACTGCACAAATTTGTTAACTCCTCTTGGATAAAACGAGTAAATTCTAAATTGAAATATTTTCCTTATTTCGATGTCTCGCTCGATAGCATTAGCTAGTAGCAGCTGGATAGCGAGACATAGAAGACTTCGGGCCTGATCTACTAAGATCCAAATGCCATACGCTTATTAGCATGTGCAAACTATAGTGGGAGTGTTGCGTGTGATCTACTAAGACTGCATGTACAATTAAAAAGTGCTGCAGACCGCCTTGTTTTTAAAGAGGATTTAGCGTGTAGTAGCATCGCCATGGAGACACTCATTTGCTGCACATTCATGTAATCATGCTCCTGCACACATCTGCATTTTGTAATGTTCTCAAACACGCAGCAGACATAAACCACTTTTTATGGGCATTTTAGAAGAGGTCCTGCGGTGCATTGACATTGGAAAGCTCTTTTTTTTTTTATAACACTAACTGCGAATGTGAAGGAGAATAAGCAAGAAAATGCACATTGCAAAGAGTTGTTGTTCACATAAGAGACATGTTAGTGATGTGGAGGGGGGCGTGGCCTGCGGGTCTGCCACGGAGCGGGGTGTGTAAGTACCGGCCTCGAAGCCAGTGACAGGTGAGTAGATTCCCCAGCTGGGAAATTGTTACCTGTTGTCCTTATTAGCAGCAGCCGAACAGAGACACGTTGGGAGTTGGAGTGAAAGTGACCCATGCAGGAGAGCGCAGTGAGATGAACGCACAGAGACAGAAAAGAAACACGCCAGACTGGAAAGTCCCAGAGATATTGCTGGAAAGCAATCCAGAGTTGTGTGAATGTCAATAAAAAAACTTGCTCAACCCTGTACACCCGGCTCAGACAGATCTATCGGCCTCAGGAGAACCCACCACAAGAGGGAAACTTCTACACTAACGTCATTAAAAAACCACCCACTCTTTAAGTCATCCAGCAGCTTTTAAAATAAAAAAATATTATTGCTGAATAGACGATATTTGTATTTGTGACAGTCCAAATACGCAGGACAGTGTGTTTGCCCCTACTTTTTACATTATATAAACAATGAAGACACAAAGTAGCGTTCGCAGTTGAGTTTCAATCTTGATAAATCACAAAGGGTGTGCAGAATAATTATATGTGCATCTTTTCCCTCTGTCATGATCCGTGGCCCGGATCATGTTTTGTTTAGTCATGTTCCGTTAGTTTTGGACTCCCTTAGTTCCTGTTTTGTGCACCTCTGGGTTTGTTTTGGTTTCCATAGGGGTGAATTGGGTTCACCTGCCTCTGGTTAGTGGTTGGCCCGCTCACCTGCTGTCGACCACTAATCAGAGAGATATTTATTCACGTTGCTCACCACACTCGGTCTGGCTTCATTCTTTGCTTCATGCAACAAGTTAGGTTTGGTTATTCCTGTGATTCTTGATTCTTGTGCCTGCGCTAAGCTTCGCCATAGCTTCCCATGTTATCGGACTGCTTTTCTGTTTATTCTGGTTTTCTGGACTGATTCATGGAAAATAAATCCTCCTCTTACCTGCACACTTTGTCCAGAGTGGTCCGTCTGTATCCCAGGAGAACGACCGCGCATAAAAATGTGCCACCCGCGTAACAGAATGAAGCCAGGCTGAGTGTGGCAAGCAACGTGAATAAATAGCTCTGTGATTAGTGGTCGACAACAGGTGAGCGTGCCGACCACTAACTAGAGGCAGGTGAACGCAATTAATCCCCAGGGAAACCAAAACAAAACATGATCCGGCCTAAGGATCATGACAACCTCCCAGTATTGTGGACGTTCTGATGATCATTTATTTAGATACGCTAAATGGATCCACTCCTTATTCTGCTCACTGAAGAGACGCAATCCTCTGCTCCCATGTTTAGTTTTGCCCGTGCTGTCAAGTTTGCACGTGTTTTTGTACGCGCAAACTTTCAGTGGATCAGGCCCCTAGTTCTCCCAAACATGGGGCCAAAGAGAGTGAGTGTGCTGGCTAGAAGAAGAGGATGGAGAGCACTGACATAAAGACGGACACGGATGTGGAAGTTACATCTGTGGCTGGGGCAGAAGGACAAATGTCAGCTTAGTACAAACCCCGTTTCCATATGAGTTGGGAAATTGTGTTAGATGTAAATATAAACGGAATACAATGATTTGCGAATCATTTTCAACCCATATTCAGTTGAATATGCTACAAAGACAACATATTTGATGTTCAAACTGATAAACATATATATATTTTTTGCAAATAATCATTAACTTTACAATTTGATGACAGCAAGACGTGACAAAGAAGTTGGGAAAGGTGGCAATAAATACTGATAAAGTTGAGGAATGCTCATCAAATACTTATTTGGAACATCCCACAGGTGTGTAAGCTAATTGGGAACAGGTGGGTGCCATGATTGGGTATAAAAACAGCTCGCCCCATCCTTTCTTGTGAAAGGATGGGGCGAGGTACACCCATTTGTCCAAAACTGCGTGAGCAAATAGTCAAACAGTTTAAGAACAATGTTTCTCAAAGTGCAATTGTAAGAAATTTAGGGATTTCAACATCTACGCTCCATGATATCATCATAATGTTCAGAGAATCTGGGGGAATCACTCCATGTAAGCGGCATGGCCGGAAACCAACATTGAATGACCGTGACCTTCCATCCCTCAGACGGCACTGTATCAAAAACCGACATCAATCTCTAAAGGATATCACCACATGGGCTCATGAACACTTCAGAAAACCACTGTCACGAAATACAGTTTGTCGCTACATCTGTAAGTGCAAGTTAAAGCTCTACTATGCAAAGCGAAAGCCATTTATCAACAACATCCAAAAACGCCGCCGGCTTCTCTGGGCCCGAGATCATCTAAGATGGACTGATGTAAAGTGGAAAAGTGTTCTGTGGTCTGACGAGTCCACATTTCAAACTGTTTTTGGAAATTGTCATGTACTGTTTTGTCATGTTCGAGCCACGGTAGCCTGTGTTCAGTGTGTGACGTCACGAGAGCGGGGGAGAGTTGAACTCTCGAGATGGTTAATAAACGGGAGTGATCCGGGGCATTGAATTAAAACGTGTTGCCTGATTATTATCAAATTAAGACACCTAAATAAGCATATAGGTGAAACTGAGGACATAACAATGGTGACGAGTGATGCACAGAGCCTGCAAGCCAAGTGAGATAACGCCAGCATATCACAGTTTAATCTGAAGTGTAACAGAAAGTTGCTGCTAGCGTTAGCGTAGCATTAGCATAGCATTAGCATGGAGAAGACGAGCCTGTCTGCGTTTGATTGCTACTCCGGCCCGGTGACGTTGGGACCGCGGTGGACAAGATGGCTAATGTCATTTGAACTGTTTGCTGATGGAAAAGGTCTTATTATCACAGAAGACACAGATGACTTCGTGAAACAGCGGCGGAGAGCACTTCTTTTGCATCATGCAGGACCGGACACACAGGACATCTTCTGCACGCTGGATAACACTGGAGGTGCAGCAGACTATGATGACGCTGTTCCTGCTTTGAATGGATACTTCGTGCCACAAGTAAACGCCACTTTCCCCCGCCAGAACTTTTCACAAAATTACACAAAATCCAAGTGTGACTGTACAACAATTTTCCACATGTTTAAGACGTGCTGCTAAGGACTGTAGTTCTGGTGCAGGTGCAGACGATCAAATTAGAGATGCTATCATTAGCAAATGCACATCGAGCTATATTCGCCGTAAACTGCTGGAAGAAGGACATGGGTTAGTGCTCGCTCGCACACTTGAATTGGCAGCACAATGTGAGCGAATTGAGGGACAAATGGCGGAAATGTCTGGAAAAGGGGAGAGAGCAGAGGCGTCTGTGAACCGCGTCACGCAGAAAGAAGGGAAATATCAGAAGAAAGGACAAGGAAAATTTGGCATGGACAGAGAGAAAACAGATAAAACTTGCTACCGGTGCGGACATGCTGATCACTTTGGGAGGGATCCTAAATGTCCCGCACGCGGTCAAACATGCCGCAAGTGTAACGGTAAAGACCATTTTGCCAAACAATGCAAAACAAAAGGTGCAACGGGAAAAGAAAAAGTGCATAACATAAAGATAAAGCAACATGATTATGCTTTTATGCTAAATGACACTAACAGGCCAGAGAGGCTTAACATGAATGTGGGAGGAGTTAGCTTGAAGATGCTTATTGATTCCGGAGCTACATGTAATGTGATAGATGAAAAGACATGGCAGGGATTAAAAGCAGAGAAAATAAAATCTCACTCTTATATTCCAAAATCAGAGAGAAAACTATTCTCTTACTCATCTAACCAACCTTTACCTATTAAAGGGGCGTTCACATTCCAAGTAAAAATAGGAGAGCGCAGTGAACAAGCAGAGTTCATAGTAATCAGAGGCAATGTGGAACCTCTACTTGGAAAAGAATTAGCCATGAAACTAGGTATACTGAAAATAGGGGCCAACATATCAGCAGTTACAGACCTGAAACAGTCCCTTTAGCACCAATACCCGATTGTATTACAGGGGGTAGGAAAGCTGAAAACAAAACAGATAAAACTACACATAGACCCAGAGGTGACACCAGTAGCACAGCCACTCAGGCGTATACCCTTTAACTTACGGGCACCTGTGGAGGCTAAACCCATCGCTCGTATAGAGCGATGGGTTCTAAGGCTACAGCCCTATGATTTTAAAGTAATACATATCTCGGGGAAAAAGAACATAGCAGACCCGTTATCACGTCTACTAGGAAACAGCGTACTGAAACAGAAACATGCACACGGATCCGATGAATATGTGAGATTTGTGGCAGTGAGCGCGACACCCAGCGCACTGACAACCCGTGAGGTTGAGGAAGCGTCAGCCCATGATGAAGAGCTGAGTGAGGTGCGTAAAGCCATCGCTAGTGGACACTTTGAAAAGTGCACAGCATATGCTCTTGTTGCTAGTGAGTTATGTGTGATAGGACAACTGGTTCTACGCGGGACGCGTATCGTGCTACCACAGGCACTGCGGGCACGCGCTCTCTCACTAGCTCATGAAGGACACTTGGGAGTCGTCGGTACCAAACAGCACCTCAGGAGCAAAGTCTGGTGTCCAGCTATGGACAAAGCAGCGGAGAGACATTGTAAATCATGCCATGGTTGCCAAATTGTTGCCCGCCCAGATGCAGCAGAACCTTTGAGACCCACACAGTTACCGGAGGGGCCTTGGCAAGATGTTGCAATCGACCTACTCGGACCCCTACCGACAGCTGAATCAATTCTAGTTGTAGTTGATTACTACAGCCGTTATTATGAATATGACGTGTTAAAATCCACAACTACATCAAAGGTGATAAATAGTCTTGAGACGATTTTCGGTCGACATGGACTGCCCATCACATTGAGGTCAGATCAGGGCCCTCAGTTTAAATCAGAGGAATTCAGTGAGTACTGTGACACCAACGGCATTAAGCACTTAAAAACGACACCACGATGGGCGCAAGCAAACGGTGAGGTGGAACGTCAAAATGCTTTGCTGATGAAGAGGATTCGCATCGCTGTTTCAGATGGACTTGATTGGAAGCGAGAACTCAGAAAATATGTCACAGTATACCGGAGCATCGCTCACACAACCACGGGGAAGAGCCCCGCTAAGTTGCTTTTCAACCGAAAAATGAGAGGGAAGTTGCCAAGCATCACAGCAGCAGGACACGCTGATCTGGAAGTCAGAGACAGAGACGCAGAACAAAAAGGACAATCCAAGATCTATGCAGACGAACGCCGTGGAGCCAGATATTCAGACGTCAATGTTGGTGACACTGTCCTGGTGAGACAAGAAAAGACTGATAAACTTACCACACCTTTCCAAACAACGCCACATAAGGTGGTGAGCAAATCAGGAAACCAAGTAGTTGTTGAGTCTCCAACGGGAGCCAGATACACAAGGAATACAACATTTGTGAAACGATACAACAACTCTCATGATACACCCACCAGAATGGATGCATCCCAGGACGTTGAGGACTGCACAATAAACAGAGAGACACAACCTGCTCAACGCGCAGAACAGAGTATCACCAGCCATGACACCCAAGACACACAAAGGCCTTCGAGGAAGATACGGTTGCCACAGAAGCTGGCAGACTATGTGATGACATAGACTTTTATCTTGTTACGGTCTGGTGATGTAGTAGTAACATTTAAAAAAAAAAAAAAAGAAAAGGGAGAAATGTTTGAGTCAAGTTTAGTGACAATATTGTGTGATGTTGTAATGTGAAATTAACAACTTCAAAGTAAGGTCAAAGCAAGTTTACAGTATGATATATTTGTTGACTGAAAATGTGTGTTAATAGTGAATTGATGCATGGTTGAGAATACAGAGAAGACATACAGAATATTTGAGTATGTGTTTAATAACAAATGTTTTGAATACTCCCTAATGTTTATAGTTGACAATTGAAAATAACCTGAAGTTTATTTCTAAGGAAAGGAGGGATGTTTTGTCATGTTCGAGCCACCGTAGCCTGTGTTCAGTGTGTGACGTCACGAGAGCGGGGGAGAGTTGAACTATCGAGATGGTTAATAAACGGGAGTGATCCGGGACATTGAATTAAAACGTGTTGCCTGATTATTATCAAATTAAGACACCTAAATAAGCATATAGGTGAAACTGAGGACATAACAGAAATATTCGACATTGTGTCATCCGGAACAAAGGGGAAGCGAACTATCCAGACTGTTATCGACGCAAAGTTCAAAAGCCAGCATTTGTGATGGTATGGGGGTGCATTAGTGCCCAAGGCATGGGTAACCTACACAACTGTGAAGGCGCCATTAATGCTGAAAGGTAAATACAGCTTTTGGAACAACATATGCTGCCATCTAAGCACCGTCTTTTTCATGGACGCCCCTGCTTATTTCAGCAAGTCAATGCCAAGCCACAACATTCAGCACGTGTTACAACAGCGTGGCTTCATAAAAAAATAGTGCGGGTACTTTCCTGGCCTGCCTGCAGTCCAGACCTGTCTCCCATCAAAAAGGTTTGGCGCATTATGAATCAAATCAAATACAAATCATTGTATTCTGTTTATATTTACATCCAACACAATTTCCCAACTCATATGGAAACGGGGTTTGTACATGATGCACATGATTAGTACTTATTTTTTAAGATACAAGTATTTTGAGTGAGGAGCTTCATTATTAACTCCTATGCTTTGTCCACTTGTGATGGATTGAAGATCCTGAGATGAATTCAATTGAGCAGAAAGACAAAACACTCCCCAACTAAGTTAAATACTTCCACGACTTGCCATCACTTGAGCCTGCCGGGATTTTTTGTGGACCAGTTGCTTTCAAGATCGTGTTTCCACGTGCTAAAAGAGTCCTCAATATCCCCAGTGGATGGCCTCCAGTTCCACATCCGTCACAACTCTGCAGGAACTCGTCAATGTTTCATCCTGTATCAATATTTCACATTGCCTCTTTGCATTTATTATGTGTCTCACACACACAAGTAGCACTAACTCAACGTGGCTTCAACACTCATCTAAATCTTTCTGACCCTGCGTTCCTACTAGGGTTGTACGCTATAGCGGTACTAATATTGTATCGTGGTACTAAGGAATCAAACACGAAACTATACCCGGAAAAGTACCGCTTCCCCGTTTTTCCCTTCTTTTTTTTTTAACGGGCATGAGATTGCTGGTTTTACAATTAGAGGAGCATGTTGGGCAGCGCACACACACAGAGTACTTACAAGCAGACACAGTGTGTAGACAGAAAAGGGAGAATGGACGCATTTTGGAGTAAAAAATAAAGATAAAGGTGAAGTTAAAACACTGAAACACCCTCAGAAAGAGCTACCTCAGAAGTAGGTAGTGTTTTACCTACTTCTGAACCACTAATTCTCGTCCCCATGGCGACAAATACACCGTAGGAGGATACAATAGCTCACCGCTAAGAACAAGCTAGCACTCCTCAATGTAAAGAAACCCCGTGGGTGGATCTACACCTTAGACTTAGACAAACTTTAATGATCCACAAGGGAACTTGTTCCACACAGTAGCTCAGTTACAAAGAATGGAAAGTGTAAGGATGGAAAGGACAATGCAGGTATAAAATAGAATAAAAATGTACCGTAGTGTAATGATACCAAGTAAAAATAGCGTATCTAGTCGCTACTACAATGATTTCATTGATATTACTTATCGTCACAAAATCTTGTTTCCTTTTTAAAATTCATTTTATGTTTATAAAGTCAGTAAATACTCCGCTGGACACATGAGGACTTTGAATATGACCAATATATGATCCTGTAATTACTTGGTATCAGATCGATACCTAAATGTGTGGTATCATCCAAAATTAATGTCAAGTATCAAAGAAGAGAAGAATAAGTGATTATTACATTTTAACAGAAGTGTAGATAGAACATGTTATAACAGAAAATAAGCAGATATTAACAGTAAATGAACAAGTAGATGAATAATCCATTTTTACAGTTTGTCCCTCATAATGTGTAGAAAATAATAGGTGTATAAATGACACTATATGTTACTGCAGACTAATTAGGAGGCTTTGTTTGTTTACTTACTACTAAAAGACAAGTTGTCTAGTATGTTCAACATTTTATTGAAGGACTAAATGACAATAATAAACATATGTTTCATGTACCCCAACAATTTTTTGTTACAATAAAGACATTTTTTGTGTTCCCCTTTGTTTAGAAAGGTATGAAAAAGTATCTAAATACATGTTGGTACAAGTACCAACATATTGGTATGGGGACCACCCTAGTTGCTACACTGCAAGTGGTTTGTAAAGGGAGTTGGAGAAAAGCCTAGAAGATAGTTGTTGTGGAAGAACAGAGGTGTCCAAACATTACGTGATGAGCCACCAGCAGATGTCTTCAAGGCTGCTGGAACCAGGAGAACCTGGTCGTAGGACCTTGGCAAACCGCACTTCAAACTAAACAAGCGGACTTGGACTTGGATGCGACTTAAATGTGGAACCAAGTGCTAGGAGAACTATTTAGTTTGGTTCTTTGTTCCGAGACTTTTCTACTTTGGGGTCTGTGTACGTTCTTCAGGGTAGAGGACAATACATGTAGAGGAGCAACACCAAGCAGATGTGGGCTAACATTGCTGGGACAGTGGAGATGTGTGGATGGTACTACATTATTATAGAACTACTTGCCTAGCACTCACTCACATGCTTGATAATAATAATATTATAGGACTCATACTTATCATTTACATATTACTTTATAGATTGTTCTAATGGGGGACAAAGTACCCCACATTTATCTACTAGGGCAGTGGTTCTCAACCTTTTTTCAGTGATGTACCCCCTGTGAACATTTTTTTTAATTCAAGTACCCCCTAATCAGAGCAAAGCATTTTTGGTTGAAAAAAAAAAGAGATAAAGAAGTCATATACAGCACTATGTCATCAGTTTCTGATTTATTAAATTGTATAACAGTGCAAAATATTGCTCATTTGTAGTGGTCTTTCTTGAACTATTTGGAAAAAAATATATAAAAATAACTAAAAACATGTTGAAAAATATAAACAAGTGATTCAATTATAAATAAAGATTTCTACATATAGAACTAATCATAAACTTAAAGTGCCCTCTTTGGGGATTGTAATAGAGATCCGTCAGAATTCATGAATTTAATTCTAAACATTTCTTCACAAAAAGAGAAATATTTAACATCAATATTTATGGAACATGTCCACAAAAAATCTAGCTGTCCACACTGAATATCGCATTGTTAAATGATAAATGGGTTGTACTTGTATAGCGCTTTTCTACCTTCAAGGTACTCAAAGCGCCTTGACACTACCTCCACATCCACCCATTCACACACACATCCACACACTGATGGAGGGAGCCGCCACGCAAGGCGCCAACCAGCACCCATCAGGAGCAAGGGTGAAGCGTCTTGCTCAGGACACAACGGAAGTGACGAGGCTCGTACCAGATGGGGACCGAACCAGGGACCCCCGGGTTGCGCACGACCCTTGTTGCATTTCTTTTCACAGTTTATGAACTCACATTCATATTTTGTTGAAGTGTTATTCAATAAATATATTTATAAAGGATTTTTGAATTGTTGCTATTTTTAGAATATTAAAAAAAAAATCTCACGTATCCCTTGGCATACCTTCAAGTACCCCCAGGGGTACGCGTACCCCCGTTTGAGAACCACTGTACTAGGGTGTCAAAAAAAATAAAGATTTTTGAATTAATTGCAATTTTTATTCGGAATGACTCTTAATCCATAAAAAAAATATCTAACTAATTTTTTTATCAAATCTGTCCTGCGCAGCGACTCAGAAAACTCATATACTTCAGAAAAGAGAAGTGTTGGATACTTCTCCTGTTGCCTTATTTGTATTTGCCTTTATTCAATGTTTTGGTAGAATTTTATTAAACAAAATCAGTTTTATTTTAAGTAATGTAAAAATGTATCAGAGCAGTTTATCTATTTCATGGAGGAATTTTGATTATACTGATTAGTAAAAAGCCTGATTAAAAAGGTGTGTGGAATTTTGATTATAGTGATTAGTAAAAAGCCTGATTAAAAAGGTGTGTCTTTGGCCTTTTTTGTTGCATTATTAGAAAACACCAAACTAATAGTTAATTATGCTTACAGATTCTTTTTTTATTATAATAAAAAATGTTTTGTTGCATTTGACACTACACTCAAATGTAAATATTCGAGTACTTTACCCACAATTTCCATTTTTCTTTTGCCCCAACGTGGGTTTATTTGTGTTTAGATGAGGGGGAGATGAGTCAACTTTACAGATGTGTGTAAATACTTGATGACTCACAGAGAGTATGATGTCGCCAACGTGGATCTGTCCATCCTGGTCCACAGTACTGCCCTTCACGATGCTCTTCACCGTCACCCCAGCACTGTACACTGAAGACCAGGTCATTTTGTCTATGAATACTACCGGAGTTCAGGTCATTTTGTCAATGAATATTACCTGATTTTAGGTCATTTTGTCCAGTAGCAATAAATATTACCAGAGTTCAGGTCATTTTGTCCAGTAGCTATGAATATTACCTACGTTTAGGTCATTTTGTCTATGACTGCTACCTGAGTTCAGGTCATTTTGTCAATGAATATTACCTGGGTTTAGGTCATTTTGTCCAGTAGCTATGAATATTACCTGAGTTCAGGTCATTTTGTCAATGAATGTTACCTGAGTTCAGGTCATTTTGTCCAGTAGCTTTGAATACTACCTGAGTTCAGGTCATTTTGTCAATGAATATTACCTGAGTTTAGGTCATTTTTTCCAGTAGCTATGAATATTACCTGAGTTCAGGTCATTTTGTCAATGAATATCACCTGATTTAGGTCATTTTTTCCAGTAGCTACGAATATTACCTGAGTTCAGGTCATTTTGTCATGAATATTACCTGAGTTCAGGTTATTTTGTCATGAATATTACCTGAGTTCACGTCATTTTGTCCAGTAGCTAAGAATATTAGCAGCGTTTAGGTCATTTTGTCTATGAATACTACCTGAGTTCAGGTCATTTTGTCAATCAATATTACCTGAGTTTAGGTCATTTTGTCCAGTAGCTATGAATAATACCTGAGTTCAGGTCATTTTGTCCAGTAGCTACGAATATTACTTGAGTTCAGGTCCTTTTGTCATGAATATTACCTGAGTTCAGGTCATTTTGTCCAGTAGCTAAGAATATTACCTGAGTTCAGGTCATGTTGTCCAGTAGCTATGAATATTACCTGCGTTTAGGTAATTTTGTCTATGAATACTACCTGAGTTCAGGTCATTTTGTCAATGAATATTACCTGAGTTTAGGTCATTTTGTCCAGTAGCTATGAATATTACCTGAGTTCAGGTCATTTGGTCAATGAATATTACCTGAGTTCAGGTCATTTTGTCCAGTAGCTATGAATTGTACCTGAGTTCAGGTCATTTTGTCAATGACTATTACCTGAGTTTAGGTCATTTTGTCCAGTAGCTATGAATATTACCTGAGTTCAGGTCATTTGGTCAATGAATATTACCTGAGTTCAGGTCATTTTGTCCAGTAGCTATGAATTGTACCTGAGTTCAGGTCATTTTGTCAATGACTATTACCTGAGTTCATGTTATTTTGTCCAGTAGCTAAGAATATTACCTGAGTTCAGGTCATTTTATCCAGTAGCTATGAATATTACCTGAGTTTAGGTCATTTTATCCAGTAGCTAAGAATATTACCTGAGTTCAGGTCATTTTGTCCAGTAGCTATGAATATTACCTGAGTTCAGGTAATGTTGTCCAGTAGCTATGAATATTACCTGAGTTCAGGTCATTTTGTCCATGAATATTACCTTAGTTCAGGTTATTTTGTCAATGAATATTACCTGAGTTCAGGTGGCCGATGTAGCTGGAGATGGTTAAGCCCAGCCCTCTGCTGTTTTTACTGAAGTGCACGCTGAACTCGTAGTCCTGGTTGAAGTCACTGAGCTGCAGGGGACATAGAATGGTGTTTACGTCCATAAGGACAATTACCATGGAGTGATTGAAGAATATCATGGCGAACACACTTTGCCATCCAGCGACTCCTGGCTGAGGACGGGAGAGGTCAAGTTGTCCCTGGCGATGAGGAGTTTCACCTTGCTGCCGGCGTTTCGCAGCACCTGAGTCAAGACGATAAATAAATAAATCCATCCATCCATCCATTTTCTACCGCTTATTCCCTTTCGGGGTCGCGGGGGGTGCTGGCGCCTATCTCAGCTACAATCGGGCGGAAGGCGGGGTACACCCTGGACAAGTCGCCACCTCATCGCAGGGCCAACACAGATAGACAGACAACATTCACACTCACATTCACACACTAGGGCCAATTTAGTGTTGCCAATCAAATAAATAAATGACAAATACAATTTTAAAAATGTGTCTTGACAAAAAGTTAGATCTCACCTGCGCTACCTGCTCGCTGTTCATGCCAGCCAGGTCTGTGTCGCCGATACATAAGATCTGATCCCCGCTGCGCAGACGTTTATCCTGGGTGACAACATTTAATCACAACACCTTTTCCTTCAATGGCTTCATTAAAGGTGACAAGCAAGCTGCTCTGAGGCAGGAAAACATCTGCATTCAAGCAGGAGCAGCAGAAGGTGAGCTTCATTACAAACAAACATTCTTAACTCCTTCCACTAGACAATTGACTTGTTTGGTAAGACACCCAAATGTTCCACAAAGCAGCAGGATATTGAGTGAATGCTGCAATGTTCACCTTTGCAACTTGGAGGCGGGAAATGACTGACTGTACAGGAAAGTCAAAGATCTGTGCCCTTGAACAATTTATAGAAAACGAAAAAGCAAGGTAGCAACACCCGTGTCCTTCTAATCATTTAAATACAAACTACCAAACAGAGACCAGTTTTGAAAATGTCTTTGTCGGTCTGCAATTCTCAACAGGAAGTGAAGCACTTCAATTGTCACAGCTGTGCTCCGTCAATTGAACAACAACAATAAATCACAAAAAACTTCAAAAATGAGAATGCACAAATAAGACAAAATGGAAAATTGTACAAAATAAACCAAATGCTCAGTACAATATAACAACTTCAATAACGCCCTGCGCGAAACCATTAATAGTATAGCACCGCTGAAGTTAAAAAAGGCTCCAAAAAGGCGTACGCAATGGTTTACTGAAGAAACTAGAGCTCAGAAATTATTATGTAGAAAGCTGGAACGCAAATGGCGCACGACTAAACTTGAGGTGCACCATCAAGCATGGAGTGATAGTTTAATAACTTATAAACGCATGCTTACCTTAGCTAAAACTAATTATTACTCAAATCTCATCCGCATTAATAAAAACGATCCAATATTTTTGTTTAGTACAGTAGCATCGCTAACCCAACAAGGGACTCCTTCCAGTAGCTCCACCCATTCGGCAGATGACTTTATGAAGTTCTTTAATAAGAAAATTGAATTTATTAGAAAGGAGATTAAAGACAATGCGTCCCAGCTACAACTGGGTTATATTAACACAGATACGACTGTATATACGGCGGATACTGCAAATATCCAAAATAGTTTCTCTCATTTTGATGAAATAACATTAGAAGAATTGTTACAACGTGTAAATGGAATAAAACAAACAACATGTTTACTTGACCCACTTCCTGGGAAACTTATCAAGGAGCTTTTTGTATTACTAGGTCCATCAGTGCTAAATATTATAAACTTATCACTTTCCTCAGGCACTGTTCCCCTAGCATTCAAAAAATCGGTTATTCATCCTCTCCTTAAAAGACCTAACCTCGATCCTGACCTCATGGTAAACTACCGACCGGTGTCTCACCATCCCTTTATTTCGAAAATCCTCGAAAAAATTGTTGCAGAGCAGCTAAATGAACACTTAGCGTTTAACAATCTATGTGAAACCTTTCAATCCGGTTTCAGGGCAAATCACTCGACTGAGACAGCCCTCGCAAAATTGACTAATGATCTATTGCTAACGATGGATTCTGATGCGTCATCTATGTTGCTGCTCCTCGATCTTAGCGCTGCTTTCGATACCGTCGATCATAATATTTTATTAGAGCGTATCAAAACTGGTATGTCAGACTCAGCCCTGTCTTGGTTTAACTCTTATCTTACTGATAGGATGCAGTGCGTCTCCCATAACAGTGTGACCTCGGACTATGTTAAGGTAACGTGTGGAGTTCCCCAGGGTTCGGTCCTTGGCCCTGTACTCTTCAGCATCCACATGCTGCCGCTAGGTGACGTCATACGCAAATACGGTATTAGCTTTCACTGCTATGCTGATGACACCCAACTCTACATGCCCCTAAAGCTGACCAACACGCCGGACTGTAGTAAGTTGGAAGCGTGTCTTAATGAAATTAAACAATGGATGTCCGCTAACTTTTTGCAACTTAACGCCAAAAAAACGGAAATGCTGATTATCGGTCCTGCTAGACACCGACCTCTATTTAATAATACAACTTTAACATTTGACAACCAAATAATAAAACAAGGTGACTCGGTAAAAAATCTGGGTATTATTTTTGACCCAACTTTCTCCTTTGAGTCACCCATTAAAAGCGTTACTAAAACGGCCTTCTTTCAACTCCGTAATATCGCTAAAATTCGCTCCATTTTGTCCACTAAAGACGCCGAGATCATTATCCATGCGTTTGTTACGTCTCGTCTCGATTACTGTAACGTATTATTTTCGGGTCTCCCCATGTCCAGCATTAAAAGATTACAGTTGGTACAAAATGCGGCTGCTAGACTTTTGACAAGAACAAGAAAGTTTGATCATATTACGCCTGTACTGGCTCACCTGCACTGGCTTCCTGTGCACTTAAGATGTGACTTTAAGGTTTTACTAATTACGTATAAAATACTACACGGTCTAGCTCCAGCCTATCTTGCCGATTGTATTGTACCATGTATCCCGGCAAGAAATCTGCGTTCAAAAGACTCCGGCTTATTAGTGATTCCTAGAGCCCAAAAAAAGTCTGCGGGCTATAGAGCGTTTTCCGTCCGGGCTCCAGTACTCTGGAATGCCCTCCCGGTAACAGTTCGAGATGCTACCTCAGTAGAAGCATTTAAGTCTCACCTTAAAACTCATCTGTATACTCTAGCCTTTAAATAGACCTCCTTTTTAGACCAGTTGATCTGCCGCTTCTTTTCTTTCTCCTATGTCCCCCCCTCCCTTGTGGAGGGGGTCCGGTCCGATAACCATGGATGAAGTACTGGCTGTCCAGAGTCGAGACCCAGGATGGACCGCTCGTCGGGACCCAGGATGGACCGCTCGCCTGTATCGATTGGGGACATCTCTACGCTGCTGACCCGCCTCCGCTTGAGATGGTCTCCTGTGGACGGGACTCTCGCTGCTGTCTTGGATCCGCTTTGAACTGAACTCTCGCGGCTGTGTTGGAGCCACTATGGATTGAACTTTCACAGTATCACGTTGGACCCGCTCGACATCCATTGCTTTCGGTCCCCTAAAGGGGGGGGTTGCCCACATCTGAGGTCCTCTCCAAGGTTTCTCATAGTCAGCATTGTCACTGGCGTCCCACTGGATGTGAATTCTCCCTGCCCACTGGGTGTGAGTTTTCCTTGCCCTTTTGTGGGTTCTTCCGAGGATGTTGTAGTCGTAATGATTTGTGCAGTCCTTTGAGACATTTGTGATTTGGGGCTATATAAATAAACATTGATTGATTGATTGATTGAATATCATAGGAAAATAAGTGAAGCAATAAAAAACTATTTATTAACATCAATAGCTAGAATTTGTGATTCAATCTTTGAAAACACACGAGCCACCGATATGCGCAAGCCGAACTGAAATGCCAATGTTAGCATGCTAACAGTTAGCATGTGTCACGTGCAAAGTTTGATGACAATAAGCCTGTGAAAATGGCAAAAAAAAAAGCCATGCCAGCGTGTTAACAGATAGCACATATAAGTCATATAAGTTGGCACTTTACATGACTCTGGGGTAAACAGTTGCAAAATTAGCGAGAAAAAAAAAAAAAGAATCAGTTATCTGACTGTATGGTGCACAGGTGCCAAATACGCAAAAAAAAAGTGTAAAACGATCTGAGAAGGATGTTAGACGTTGACTAACAAGAGTAAATGACTTTGGAACAGTTGAAATCTGTAAAGAAATGTTGGACATGTCGACGTTTGTGTTATGACTGTCACCACCTGCTGCCACCTTGCGGTTTGTATTTAGTTTTTCTTTGTTGGTGCAGTTGACCTTTTGACCTCACTCCAGTTCTCTTTCCCCTAGAGTTCCTGTCTTCCTCTTGTGGGTGGAGTTGCGAGACGTGCACAGCTGCTTCCAATTTTCCCTGGAGGATATTTAATCTGCACCTTGGCAGCTGGATGGCACTTGGCGATTCTACTCCTTGGCTCCATTACTGACAACTTCCGTGACCATTCCTACTTGGTATCCTGATTGGTCCTGGTGCCATCCAGCCTGGTTCCTGGTCAGTGGTTGCACGTATTGCAACTCCAGCCTAAGTTTAGTCATTATAATTATAAAGCTTTTTTTTTTTCACGAAGCCATTTTGAGTTTACCTTTTTGCTTCGTCGCCTTTAGTTATCTCCTTTGTGGAGCACCCTTAGTTGTGAGTACATTATTACGAGTAAAGAGACTGTTCTAATCACCTTTGGCTGTCTGCATCCTTGGGTTCCTCGTAAAGCATATCGTACCAAGCCGTGACAGAAAATCGCCAAGTCAACATGGAAACCGCAGACGAAGATCCTGTTCGACGGGCTCCCAGGGCTCATGGCCAGCAAATAAGCCATCACGAACAAAGTTTGGCTGAACAGACAGCACTGGTGCGGGAGATGCACACCCGCATGCTTGCCCCTCACCCGCTACCAGTGGCAGACTTTGGTTCCCCCGACGCCTTGACACCGGGTTTTTGTACCCAAGAACCCAGCATACCACAACCATCCAGGTATGAGGAGGACTTTGGAAAATGCAGACTATTTTTATACCAGTGCTCCTTAGTATTTGCACAGCAGCCTCACTCGTATTCATCAGATCCCGCCCGTGTGGCATATATATTCAGTCTACTGGCTGGAAGAGCAGCACGCTGGGCTATGGAGGTATGTGAGAGCAAACCAGAACTTTGTTCCAGTCTATCCCTGATCTGTGCTGAGCTGCGCAGCGTTTTTGATCACCCTGTGAGGGAGCGAGAGGCAGGCAGCCGCCTCCTCGCTATTCGCCAGGGGTCCTCCTCCGTAGCCGACCACTCAATCTCCTTCCGGATCCTGGCAGCGGAGAGTGGCTGGGGGGAGAGAGCATTGCGGGGAATATTCCTGGCTAGCCTCAGCCCCCGCATCCAAGTCGAGCTGGATGCCCGTGACGAAACCCAAACCCTCGTGGAGCTCATCTCGCTCTCCGTTCGTTTGGACAACCGCCTACGAGAGCGACAAGCCCAAAAGGAGAGGATTTGACCTCACTCCAGTTCTCTTTCCCCTAGAGTTCCTGTCTTCCTCTTGTGGGCGGAGTTGCGAGACGTGCACAGCTGCTTCCAATTTTCCCTGGAGGATATTTAATCTGCACCTTGGCAGCTGGATGGCACTTGGCGATTCTACTCCTTGGCTCCATTACTGACAACTTCCGTGACCATTCCTACTTGTTATCCTGATTGCTCCTGGTACCATCCAGCCTGGTTCCTGGTCAGTGGTTGCACATCTTGCAACTCCAGCCTAAGTTTAGTCATTATTATTATAAAGCTTTTTTTTTTTTTTTTTTTTTTTACGAAGCCATTTTGAGTTTACATTTTTGCTTCGTCGCCTTTAGTTATCTCCTTTGTGGAGCACCCTTAGTTGTGAGTACATTATTACGAGTAAAGAGACTGTTCTAATCACCTCTTGTCTGTCTGCATCCTTGGGTTCCTCGTAAAGCATATCGTACCAAGCCGTGACAATGACCATACATCTTCAATGGGGGAAAATTCCTGGTAATCCTGAAATTCCAGGAATGTCCATGGGTGGAATGGTTTGAATCGGGTAATAAATGTGGGACTTGTTAAAATTTGAAAAGAGGATTCATTACAATAGAAATTTCCTGGAAATTTCGGGAAATCTGAAATTTTGTGAATTATGGACACAACACGATTCCTTGGATTGTACTGATTGGGTTGGCGTTGGAATTTCTTTAATCCGTCAATAAATGTGAAAGCAATAGCAATAGAATAAGTGTTACGTAAAGACGAGAAGACTGGGAAAACTACAAACTTTTTTGTGACAAAATAAAACATCAATGTCACACGTGACAGAAAGTTGCCTTTTTGGACTGTGATGTTCATATTGGAGAAAACAGGGGCCTTCATTTCAGGGTTTACTAAAAAAACACACATACCCATCACTACCTACGTTTTGACTCCCACCACCAACTGGAGCACCAACTGGGCGTCATGAGAACCCTACAACAGATCTGATCATCTTCCTACCGGTTCTCAGGTTGAAGTCAAAGAACAACACAGATCTGATCATCTTCCTACTGGTCCACACGTTGAAGTCAAAGAACAACACAGATCTAATCATCTTCCTACAGGCCTACAAGGCTACATAGAAAGAACATAGGCATTTGAAGGAATCCCTAAAAACCTTTGGTTCCCCCAGCTGGTGGTTTGTGAAAAGTACATACAGTTCCAGAAATAAGAAGAACAGAGTTGATGAGGAGGACACAGGTGACGTATTGTCATGCCATGAGGATCAGGTCTGTGTGACAGGAATGTTGAACCAACACAACATCCCAGTACAGTTCACACCACCCTGCAACAGAGACTGCTGCATCCTCAAGACCGGACAACCCACACCCACAAAAACAAGCTGGTGTATGCTATCCAGTGTAATGAGTTATAGATAGTGGAAACAAAACAACCCTAAAACGACACATGGCACAATATAGACGGGCCAAGTCTTCAGGTCTAGACTCAGATGTCTACTTGCACCTCAGGGACAAACAGCACTCCTTTGACAACAAACATGTACACCTTGTGGACAGGTAGGGCGGATGGAACAGAGGAGGTGGCCTGTGACACCACCTGTCTCCCACATACAACGCTGTCCTTTCAACCATTCCTAAGAGACTCTGCAATTTAGCCTCCAACAAATAACAGGAGTTAGAAACATTCTGCTCACAGAAGGTGACCAGGAGAATTGAATGATAACAAGGAAGATTCCGACTATTTAGGACGGGTAGTAGTGGATCCACAGCCATGGTTCTGCTACACAATACTTCAATGCTAACAAGGAAGATTCTGACTATTTAGGATTGGTAGTAGTGGATCTACATCCATGGTTCTGCCACACAATACTTCAATGCTAACAAGGAATATTCTGACTATTTAGGACTGGTAGTAGTAGATCCACAGCCATGGTTCTGCCACAAAATACTTCAATGCTAACAAGGAAGATTCTGACTATTTAGGACTGGTAGTAGTGGATCCACAACCATAGTTCTGACACACAATACGTTAATGCTAACAAGGCAGATTCTGACTATTTAGGACTGGTAGTAGTGGATCCACAGCCATGGTTCTGCCACACAATACTTCAATGCTAACAACTGTTGTTGGTTTTGACATTAGGATTGTTCTTTTGCATCTCAACAGTTGTTTTTCTCACTACAACAGGGAGAAACCATCCTTGCCCAGGCACACACTCCTGTTTTGTTCTGGTTTAAACATTTGGGGTCTTGGCACCAGCTGCTGGACTAGATCTGAACAATCTAAGTCCAAGACTAGATCTGAACAATCTAAGTCTAAGACTAGATCTGGACAATCTAAGTCTAAGACTAGATCTGAACAATCTAAGTCTATGATTATGAACTGAAGAAGTCTACTCGGATGAAAGGTGAAACGTCATCCAAAACAAACCAAACAGTCCAGTTGCCATCGATTGAATGCCCTGAGATGACATATTGTATACAACATGAAAAACAACATGACATATTGTATACAACATGACATACAACATGACATATTGTATACAACATGACTTATTGTATACAACATGAAATACAACATGACATATTGTATACAACATGAAATACAACATGACATGTTGTATAAAACATTAAATACAACATGACATACTGTACACAACATGTAAGCAACATGAAATACAACATGATATATTGTATACAGCTTGACATTAAACATGGCATACTATATACAACATGACATACTTTATACAACATGAAACACTGTATACAACATGACATAATGTATATAACATGAACCATTGTATACAACATGACATACTGCATACAACATGACATTATATATAACACGACACACAGTATACAACATGAAATACAACATAACATATTGTAAACAACATGACATACTGTATACAATGTGAAATACTGTATACAACATGAAATACTGTATACAACATGAAATACTGTATACAACATGACATACTGTATATAACTTGAAACACAGTATACAACATGACCCATTGTATGCAACATAAAATACTGTATGCAACATTAAATACTGTATACATCATGACATACTGCATGCATCATTACATACTGTATACAACATGACATACCCTATACAACATGAAATACTATATACAAAATGACATACAGTTTGCAACATGATATACTATATACAATGTGACATACTGTATACAACGTGAAATACTGTATACATCATGACATACTGTATGTATCATGACATACTGTATACAAAATGACATACTGCATGCAAAACACTTTATGCAACATGACATACTGTATGCATCATGACATTCTGTATACAAAATGACATACTGCATGCAACACATTGTATGCAACATGACATACTGTATACAAAATGACATACTGCATGCAACACACTTTATGCAACATGACATACTGTATACAAAATGACATACTGCATGCAACACACTGTATGCATCATGACATACTGTATGCATCATGACATACTGCATGCATCATGACATACTGTATACAACATGACATACGGTATGCAACATGACATACAGCATGACATACTGTATGCAACATGACATACTGTATGCAACATGACATACTGTATGCATTAAGACAGTAGAACCAATGTGCTTCAGTATTAAAACGATAGAAGCCATCCCACATTTGGTCTCAGGAAGTTGTACCTGCCCAGCCGCTCCTCCAGGCAGGATAGTCTTGACCATGACCCCTGTGCTCCGCCCACCTATGATCCCAAATCCAAGTCCTTTCCCATCATTGGTCAGCTCGATGATCTCCAAGTGACGCCTCTGAGGGAGCAGAGAGAGCAAGGTGCTGCAGACGTGAAACTACTTTGTGTTCAAGATGGTTTTGGGTTTACCTCATGAGCAATTGAAGACAGGTTCCTCCCCATGGACATGGTCCGGGAGATCCGAGGGGGTGTGCAGTACTAACACACAAACAGACCAACCCATGTGACACAATGCTTTGAAGTTAAATTATCTTACAAATGGGACACTTTGAAAGGCAATGTGTTGCACCGTGGAACTAGATTGCTTCCTATTACATATTCAAAGTACCTGTGACTCTGTGTGGGTGCAGTTGTCTGAGTAGAGGTCTGAGAAAGACAGATCCTGCGAGTCCAGGGACGAGACGCTCCCGTCCCTGCGGAGAGACCTGCTGGGTCCTCGGTTCTCCATGGCCCAGGTGTAAGAGTCGCTGTGACTGAGCTTGGTGTCCAGTCCCACGGCCGAGCCCTTGCCACAGTTCATTGACACGGACTTGGAGAGGCCCTTGGCCTGCCAGGGGTGAGGGAACCATGGCGGGTTGACACAGGGAAAGTGAGGATTGGGGAAGCGAAGAGCAGAGATAAAGGAGAGAGCGGTTGATGGATGCCATGGCGGGGTGCAGAGAGCGAGAGGGGAATGGATGAGGGTGATCAGGAGATAGTGGAGGTGGAGACATTTATTGTGGAGGGGTGATAAGAGACAGAGAGAAATGGGATGATTGGCACGTAATTGAGGGCTATAAATAGCATGCGAGGAGACATTTCTGACATGAGAGATTGAAGGTGTTCACCAGATGTAAATGAGAAGAAGACTGCTTTGTTTGCTTTACTTCTTACACAATTGGGTCACACAGACTGTCTGGTAAAAAGAAACAATATTCTCTTTGCCATTGGCATGAAGGTGTCTCTTGCTAAAACCAGTTGGGTGGATAAAATAAATAAAATAGTAATCAGATATTGTCATATATGACTTAAAGGGGAACATTATAACAATTTCAAAAGGGTTAAAAACAATAAAAATCAGTTCCCAGTGGCATGTTGTATTTTTTGAAGTTTTTTTCAAAATTTTAGCGGTCTCTGAATATCCCTAAAAAAGCTTTAAAGTGCTTGATTTTCGCTATTTGCGATGCGACTATTCATTTCCCTGTGACGTCATACAGTGCTGCCAATGTAAACAAACAATGGCGAATACCACAGCAAGATATAGCGACATTAGCTCGGATTCAGACTCAGATTTCAGCGGCTTAAGCGATTCAACAGATTACGCATGTATTGAAACGGATGGTTGGAGTATGAAAGTATTGAAGAAGAAACTGAAGCTATTGAGCGAATAGCTATTGACGCTATTCATGGCCGAATAGCTGCGTGAGCATCGCCGTTAAAATGTGCGGACCAAACGATCAGGACTTTCGCATCTTGTGACACTAGAGCAACTTAAATCCGTCGATTGGTAAGTGTGAAGTGAAGTGAATTATATTTATATAGCGCTTTTTCTCTAGTGACTCAAAGCGCTTTACATAGTGAAACCCAATATCTGAGTTACATTCAAACCAGTGTGGGTGGCACTGGAAGCAGGTGGGTAAAGTGTCTTGCCCAAGGACACAACGGCAGTGACTAGGATGGCGGAAGCGGGAATCGAACCTGCAACCCTCAAGTTGCTGGCACGGCCACTCTACCAACCGAGCTAAACTGCTTTTTGCATTAAATGTGGGTGAAAGGGCTTCACGGTGGCAGAGGGGTTAGTGCGTCTGCCTCACAATACGAAGGTCCTGCAGTCCTGGGTTCAAATCCAGGCTCGGGATCTTTCTGTATGGAGTTTGCATGTCCTCCCCGTGAATGCGTGGGTTCCCTCCGGGTACTCCGGCTTCCTCCCACTTCCAAAGACATGCACCTGGGGATAGGTTGATTGGCAACACTAAAATTGGCCCTAGTGTGTGAATGTGAGTGTGAATGTTGTCTGTCTATCTGTGTTGGCCCTGCGATGAGGTGGCGACTTGTCCAGGGTTTACCTCGCCTTCCGCCCGATTGTAGCTGAGATAGGCGCCAGCGCCCCCTGCCACCCCAAAAGGGAATAAGCGGTAGGAAATGGATGGATGGATGTGGGTGGAAGGAAACGTAATATAGTTGCAAATGCGTCTGCAGGTTATCCATACATTTCTGTGCCATGTCTGCTTTAGCACCACCGGTAAATAGCATGTTAGCATTGATTAGCGTAGCATGTTAGCATCGATTAGCTGGCAGTCAACATCAACAAAACTCACCTTTGTCATTTTTGTGACTTTATCGTTGCTAATGCATCCGCAGGTTATCCATACATCTCTGTGCCATGTCTGCTTTAGCACCGCCGGTAAATAGCATGTTAGCGTCGATTAGCGTAGCATGTTAGCATCGATTAGCTGGCAGTCACGCCGCGACCAAATATGTGTGATTAGCACATAAGTCAACATCAACAAAACTCACCTTTGTGATTTCGTTGACTTTATCATTGCAAATGCATCTGCAGGTTATCCATACACCTCTGTGTCATGTCTGTCATCGCCGGTAAAATGTGGAGACACTGGCACATTCAATGGGGGTCTGGCGGCAGACACTTTCGCATCTTCGGGCCAGTGGTGCAACTTGAATCCCTCCCTGTTAGTGTTGTTACACCCTCCGACAACACACCGACAAGGCATGATGTCTCCAAGGTTCCAAAAAATAGTTGAAAAAAGGGAAAATAACAGAGCTGAGACCCAATGTTTACAATGTGCTGAAAATGAAAATGGCGGCTGTATTACCTCGGCGAGGTCACATTCGGACGTCATCGCCTCCAGAGCGATAAACAGAAAGGCGTTTAATTTTCCAAAATTCACCGATTTAGAGTTCGGAAATCGGTTAAAAAAAGATATGGTCTTTTTTCTGCACCATCAAGGTATATATTTACGCTTACATAGGTCTGGTGATAATGTTCCCCTTTAAAGCAGAGTGGAAGACAACCGAGAAAATCACTTTCTATCTTTGCCGTCTTCTCAGATGACAGTTTGTCCAGTTCTTATAAAATGGTAAATGGGTTATACATGAAAAGCGCTTTTTTTGATTAATTGATTGAACCTTTCATTAGTAGATTGCACAGTACAGTACATATTCTGTACAATTGACCACTAAATAGTAACACCCCAATAAGTTTTTCAACTTGTTTAAGTCGGGGTCCACCTAAATGAATTCATGCTTTTCTACTTTCTTTGAAATCATTTCCACATTCTCACATTCACACACTGACGGCTGCCATGCAACATGAGCCATCGGGAGCAAGGGCGACGTGTCTTGCCCAAGGACACAACAGACGTGACTAGGATGGTGGAAGCAGGGTATCGAACCAGGAACCCTCAACTGAATATCGACAGGGACTATTGTTTATAGGCTGGCTTATACATCCAATTCTCCTTTATCACCTAAAGTGCTGCTGGTTCTCCCAACCTCCAGCAATCATTTAGAAATATGGATTAGAACATTACAAGATTATTCATCCTGTTGCCTCACTAAATTAAAACTACCCTATAATCACTTCAATGTACTCGCAAATGTGCTCTGAAAATAGACCAAAAAAAACTGTGCGACAAGGGATTTCAACTCTTTTATCACATTTTTGTCAGCCTTGTTACTGACAGTTTGGTTATGTTTGAGTTTTCCTCTGTTTGTGTTTATTTCCTGTCAGCGCTCTTATTTTGGTTCCATTTCCTGCATGTCTCTTTGAGCGGTCGTTTCCCACACCTGTCCCTGATTGGCAGCCTGGCACACCTGGTTACGATCAAGCTACTATTTATGCCTGCCTCTCCCTCCAGTCAGGGCTTGATTGTAACCTGTATCCTGTCTCCTGTTATCCTGTTTCCTGTTGGCTGTTATGCCTGCCATCTCTGCATATTGGGGTTCAAGACCCACAGCAGTCCCTGACAGAATCATCGAGCCAAATACGTGCCCCACGGAGATTTCAATGGCAGAGAAGCTTGACAAAATGTTGGCACTGGTGGGCAAATCCAAAAAATGTTTTGCCTCGTTTTAAGCTCCCTCCCACCCATCGTTGTTGTCTGTCGGCCTCTTTGGGGATGTCTGGGATCCGTCCCTTGAGGGGGGTGGGCTAGGGTCAGCTGTGCGACATGGGAAGCACAGCTCTCACCTCTCCCAGCCGCCTGCTGCTCTGGCTCCTCCCACGACAACGTCATGGTCTTTGGCGGCTCCTTCCACAACAACGTCATCATCTACAGCGGCTTCTCCCATGACAACATAGTCTTCAGCGGCTCCTCCCATGACGACATCGTCTTCACCGCCAACTGACTCGTCCTCGGTGGATTCTGGAAGACTTTGCCTGGCAGCCCACTGCCATTCCTCCCTGCACCCTCCCTTGGTTTTGAACTTTTTGTTCAAACTTAAAACATTTGTTATCCGTTATAGGAATGGGGGCTACTGTCAGGCTTGTTACTGACACTTTGGTTATTTTTGGGTTTTCATTCCATTTCCCGCATGTCTCCCTGAGCGCTCGTTTCCCTCACCTGTACCTGATTGGCAGCCTGGCACACGTGGTTGCAGTTGCCAATCAGGCTACTATTTATGCCTGCCTCGCCCTTCAGTCAGGGCTCAATGATTGTTTCATGTTACCTGTCTCCTGTTATTCTGTTTCCTGGTTCCTGTTGGTTGTTGCCTGTTTCCTGTTGACTGATTCCTGTCTCCAGTTATTCAGTTTCCTGGTTCCTTTTGGCTGTTGCCTGTTTCCTTGTATTCTGTTTCCTGGTTCCTGTCTCCTGTTATTTTAATTCCTTGTTCCTGTTGCCTGGTTCCTGTCTCCTGTTATCATGTCTTCTGTTGGCTGTTTCCTGTTTCCTGTTTCCCCTGGATGTACACTTATCAGTTGCACTATTTGTTTTTTGATTTTTTTTAAACTCCATTTGTTTTTTGATTTTTTAATATTAAAGTCATGTTTTCCTGCGCTACGCCTGCCATCTCTGCATCTTGGGGTTCAAGACCGACAGCAGTCCTTGACAATTTTGCTCCTAAAATAAATCCATCCAAATTTGATCAAACAAGAAATGTTCGCCCATCTGTGTAACATGTTTGAAATCAATTTAAGCCATCAATCTATAAATCTAACTGTTAAAAAGCTGTGTACCAAAGAATGGAAATTAGGATTGGTTTCTGGAGAGACTTTTTTCAGTCGAGGTCTCCTTGAGGTCAGAGCCTGTCCCAGCTGACTCCAAGCATCAGGACGTCCAGCTAAAGACACAAATGCATTGTGTCGCACCCAAAACCTACTTGCTCTGAGGTGCCAGGATGGGCATAGCTCGGTTGGTAGAGTGGCAGTGCCAGCAACTTGAGGGTTGCAGGTTCGATTCCTGCTTACGCCATCCTAGTCACTGCCGTTGTGTCCTTGGGCAAAACACTTTGCCCACCTGCTCCCAGTGCCACCCACACTGCTTTAAATGTAACTTAGATATTGGCTTTCACTATGTAAAGTGCTTTGAGTCACTAGAGAAAAGCGCTATATAAATATAATTCACTTCACTTCATTTCACTTCACTTCACTAGTAAAAATCATTATTAGCGTATTGACACAAATACAAAGTAACTTCTAATACAAAACAAGCTCTCATTTCAAGACACAAATATTGTGTTTATTTTGTCTTCAAAAGTCTATCAGCAAACTAAAACTGGTGGAGTGACGTAAAATAAATTGTACTTCATTAGTCACCATTATTTTAAATTTAGCATCATAACTCCTCTTCCGTTGCGCTTTTTTGTCATGACTGCTACTCTTCAAGTCTTAGCGTGAGTGACAGGAAGAAAAATTCTAACTCTCGGAGTCGTCATTTGGCCACTTCTAGGTTGGCAAGTAGAAATCACTTCTCCACCACAGGAGAACTATAACCTTAGAGGAAAATGTCATTTAAAACGTGTGCATGCAAGTACAACACTTAAAACCTTTAGTATGTCCGCATGTGGAAATAAAATAATGGAATGGGTTAAGCAAAGAAATCAAACAAAGTACTGATATGACTGTTCAAACTACAAGCGATCACAAAGTACACAGAAGAACAATTATGTAGAATATATTGTACCGTTTTTTGAGATAAAGATTATTCCATCCATCCATTTTCTATCGCTTGTCCCTTTTGGGCTCGCGGGGGGTCGCTGGAGCCTATCTCAGCTGCATTCGGGCCGGAGGTTATTTATGTATTTAATATTTGTTTACTTACTATGATATATTATTTATTTATTATTTATTTATTCCCAGTTTTGTTACAAACAGAGAACAAGGAAATGGTATGAAAAGGGTTAGGATTCAATAAGCTCAGCTTCTTCATACTCCTTTTTGGAAGTGCTGTAATGAAACAACTGGAAGTATGTGATGCATTCAGGGTTGTACGGTATACCGGTACTAGTACAGTACCGCGATACTAATGAATCATATTTGGTACAATACCTCATCTAAAAAGTACCGGTTCTATTTTATTTAAGGACTAAATTCCAATAAGTAACACATGTGTAATGTACTGTAAGATTTGTTGGTAACATAAAGACAATAATTCCATTTTGTGGTGGTTTTGTTTAGAAATATATCAAAATACATTTTGGTACCGGTACCAAAATATTGGTATGGAGACCACCCTTGATGCATTACATTGTATTATATGCATGGTGGAAATAAACTAAAACTGAACTGAACTGAACCAGTCTTTTCCAACTTTTTAGGAGGTAACAAATGTTTTATTATAATTTTATATTCTGCTCCATGCAATAATTTGGCCAGTCAGAACTGGGATTTGGACCAGGAAGTTCAAAAAGAAAGACTGAAGTCATCCTTGAGCAAGACACCCGTCTTTAGGTGCGGTGAGATGAAGAGGTCGTCTTCCTAAGGTGTAATGCCTGTGTTAGTCTTATGCTCTTAGCCTATTAGCGAGTCATCACACTTACTGCGCCAAACCTCATCAACTGCCAAACAACACAAGTTCAAGACCCGGACTGAGTGCTGATCTCTGGGTGTATACAATGTGGTCTCTACTTGGGAGAAGAAAGAGCACATCCCAAACAGCCACCATGGTTCTAGTCTTGCACACATGTCTCTTCTTCCTTCTCCCTCTCCATGTCTGCAGGCTTTAGTGTTAAGCCAAGGTAAGCTGATTACTCATCCCGCTTGCTTCGTGCATTCAGTGATTCCAGCTCCTTCTTCAGCACACACACACACACACACACACACATACACACACACATACAAACACACACACACAGACACACACGGTGTAGAGTGGATGTACCTTGGCTGCAGGCTGGCGTTGGGCCTTCTGCAGGCTGAGAATGTGAAGGAAGAGTCGGCTCTTCAGGACACTCTTCAGCAGACTGAGTTTGTCCTCAGCTTCTCCTCGCTCCTTCAGTTTGGCTTGAAGTCTCTCCACAGCCTCCAAGGCACGCTGGGTATCTGCAGAGGAATTCACGTTCATGTGTTCATCATGCATCCACACTCCTGGACGACTTTGTTGTCATCCTAGATCTGCTGCTGTGTCCTCAGAGAAGGATTGTCTGACCAAATCTATCAATTATTTTAGTAAGAGAGTCATCTGCCGATTAGTTTGTTTGATAAATCGTCACAGTGCATCAATACGACTGACAGCAATTCGAGCCTCATGTCTTTTTGAATACGATACCACAAGATTGGCACACCTATCTTTGGGCAATTTCAACCATTCCTTTTTGCAGCACCTCTCAAGCACCATTAAGTTGGATGGATAGCAACGGTTTTCATCCAGGACGTCTGCCCAAAGATAGGTGTGCCAAGCGTGTGGCATCGTATTCAAAAAGACTTGAGGCTTTAATTGCAGCCAAAGGTGCATCAACTAAGTATCAAGCAAAGGCTCAGAATACTTATGTACATGTGATTTTTACTTTTTTACCTAAATACATTTGCAAAAATGTTGCAAAAAAATATTTTTACAATGTCATTATGGGGTATATTGTGTGTAGAATTTTGAGGACAAAAATGAATGTATACCATTGCGGAATAAGAATGTAACAAAAGAAAATGTGTAAAAAGTGAAGCCCTGGAAATACTCTCCGGGTGATGTAAGGCACATTTTGGAGAAATAACATTTTCAGGAAATGTCCTGGGAAGTAGTAATCATGAATATATGCAAATTAATCACACATTTTATTTTGACTCTGCCTGCTCCTTTAACTTAACCGTGGTTACCTGAAAGGCACAAAGGTACAAACGGGTCGCTGGCAAGTTTCCCTCCAAATAAACACCCTGACCAGACTTTAAATCAGTTTTGAACAAATAAATGACGTGCAGTCAAAGATAACACATTAAAAATGTTCCCGTATAACATTCTGACAATGAAGTTGCATTTGTGTCCAAATATTGTTTTGTTTATTAAATTGTATTTAAATCATGCAGGCAAGGAATAACCTGTGATTCATCACAAGTAATCCAAATTCAAACGTGTAATTTATCTGGTAAAAACTAAAATAATTTAATAATTAAACACATGCCCTGAGAAGGGTTAATCAACAACAAAAACAAAAAATACACTCTCACGGTCCTGATGACCAAGAATAATAGCCTTTCAAAAACAGCTGCAAACATATATATACATATATATATATATATATATATATATATATATATATATATATATATATATATATATATAGATTATAGCTGAGATAGGCGCCAGCGCCCCCCGCGACCCCAAAAGGGAATAAGCGGTAGAAAATGGATGGATGGATGGATGGATAAATATACACATGTATATATATATATATATATATATATATATATATATATATATACATATACATACACGTATATATACATGTGTATATATATATGCGTACATATATATATATATATGTATATATATATCAGTGACGTGCGGTCTGGGTAGGCAGGTAAGGCAGGGCCTCACCTGCCATCATGGAAAGAAAAAAAAATGGAAAAAGAAAAAATATATATTAAATTGTTACTATATGTATTCAGTGATTATACTATAAAGTTATTTTCCTTTTAACTCCACCAGTTTTGGATTATTTTTATTCAAAATCGCTGAATTTTCACATTTGCCGTTCAAATACTGAGCAGAGACTTGCGGTGAGTCACAGCCAGCTGAGCCTCCCGTCACCATGGATTGTGCAATGACTTGGCTAACTGCTGGCCTGCTGTGCAGTGAGACCGTATTGCTATATGAATTATATTATACATTTCCATAGTTTAGTTAGCTGAGGTATATAATGTACAGTGTATTTTGTCAACAACTGTATGTGTGTAACGTATTTCTTGTGCTGGGCAATCTTAAAACGGCTCCGAAGACGAACTATGTGAGGCACCTGTTCTCCGGCCTCCTGGTGGTAGAGGGCGCTAGTGATCCCAGAGATCATTCTTGCACTACTCGGCTAGGCTTGGGACATCTGAAGCCGGTATGTTTTAAAGTTGTTGATTGCCTGCATATCGTAAAAACAACCGTCCAACATTTTACAACTCATTGTAAACTTATAGGTGCCGACCATCAGGGCCGAGTTGCGACGAAAGAGTGTGACGAGTTGGTAAGTGAATTTGTTTGCTAAAAGTAGTTACTAGCCGTACCCATGTATTTTCTATGAGCGGTTAGCATCGGGTTTTAGTCCTGTTTCCTCCAATGTTTCTGATCCGATGGAATTTATATTTATGTCGAGTCTTGGGTACTTAAATATGGTGACTGAGTATTGTGGCGTATTAAGGCCATCTGCATTTTTTATGCTACAGTACAACCTAGCCATAAACTGAACTTTCACTACAAACTGCCATATCCACAACGCCAACCTGTGTTGCTGTATGAACTGCGAATGCACATGTGGACTGCGATCAGTCTCATATGGCTCCTATAAAGTTGAATAACTTTTGATGTTACTTTTTATGAATTACCTGAACTAAACCAACACTGTTTGTTGAGATTCCTTACTGTTTTTTTTCTTTTGTTTTGAATGGCCATTCCTATTAAAGGCCTACTGAAACCCACTACTATCCACCACGTAGTCTGATAGTTTATACATCAATGATGAAATATTAACATTGCAACACATGCCAATACGGCCTTTTTAGTTTACTAAATTGCAATTTTAAATTTCCCGGAAGTTTTTTCTTGAAAACGTCGCGTAATGTTGACGTGTACGCGTGACGTCACGGGCTGTTATGAATGTGAGCGCTGCGTACACACACAGCTAAAAGTCGTCTGCTTTAACGGCATAATTACACAGTATTTTGGAGATCTGTGTTGCTGAATATTTTGCAATTTGTTTAATTAATATTGGAGGAGTCAAAGTAGAAAGACGGAGTTGGGAAGCTTTAGCCCTTAGCCGCACAAACACACGGTGATTCCTTGTTTAAAATTCACGGACATGAAACTTTACTATGGGTCACAGCGGACATGGATCCCAACCGAATGTCAACCAGCAGGTTTCGGTGAGAAAATTGTGGTTAAAAAGTCGCCTCTTACCGGATATCAGCTGAGCTTGTGCCTCCCGTACAACTGCTGTCGACTTCCCTGAGACACCCGGCCGTGGACGTACACTTCCGACTATCAGGTACAGTTATACTCACTAAAACACTAGCATTACAATAGAGATAAGGGATTTCCCAGAATTATTCTAGTAAATGTCTCTAAAAACATATGAATCCGTCTCAATGCAACGCGATTGCAATCGCTTTTTTTTTTTTAACTTTTTTTTTTTTTTTTTTTTTTAGTCCGTCGCTATCAATATCCTCAAACACGAATCTTTTCTTTCATCCTCGCTCAAATTAATGGGGAAATTGTTGTTTTCTCGGTCCGAATAGCTGTTTTTGTTGGAGGATCCCATTAAAATCAATGTGAATATATGAGGAGCCATCACACGTGTGACGTCATCGTCTGCGACTTCCGGTAGAGGCAGGGCTTTTCTCCAGTTGCGAACTTTATCGTGGATGTTCTCTACTAAATTCTTTCAGCAAAAATCTGGCAATATCGCGAAATGATCAAGTATGACACATAGAATTGACCTGCTATCCCCGTTTAAATAAGAAAATCTCATTTCAGTAGGCCTTTAATGTCTGTCCACTAGTTGTTGCACTGTACATGTTTAAATAACACCAGTATCATTTAAAGTATTTAATTGTGTCTGTCCTACTCTCTCCGAGTCGTAATCTAGACTTCTGATTAGCCTAAATATTGAGAACTTCTACTATACTAGCTAAAGTACCTGCTACATTAAGTAAAGTACCAATGATTGTCACACACACACTAGGTGTGGTGAAATTTGTCCTCTGCATTTGACCCATCCCCTTGTTCACCCCCTGGGAGGTGAGGGGAGCAGTGAGCAGTAGCGGCCAGGAATAATTTTTGGTGATATAACCCCCAATTCCAACCCTTGATGCTGAATGCCAAGCAGGGAAGAAGGCTGGTATGAGCTTTTAAACATAACCCGTTACCTGCTGTCAATCAAATGGTGAATAAGATAATCATATGTTTATAAATCTGACTGTGATGAAGTCAGTGCCTCACCAGCCATGAACATCACCGCACGTCACTGAGAGATATATATATATATATATATATATATATATATATATATATACATATATATAATTATTACTATTATTTTGTTTGCCATCTTTACTGTTTATGAATTGAGTCTATCATCCAAAATCCGTATGTAAGACAAGAATGTTTGTTTTGATTTTTTTAAGCAATCTTACTCATTAAAATACAGCAAGTAAGAGGTGGCTAAGAGTGTAGCTATTGAGTGTACAATATTGTGCCCATAAAGTGTCATGATCCGTTACCCGGGTCATGGCATGATTTATGTTTGGTAGTTTTTGTCTGTCCCCCTCTCCCTTGTGGAGGGGGGGGACACAGGTCTGGTGGCCATGGATGAAGTACTGGCTGTCCAGAGTCGGGACCCAGGATGGACCGCTCGTCCAGAGTCGGGACCCAGGATGGACCGCTCGCGTGTGTATCGGTTGGGGACATCTCTGCGCTGCTGATGCGCTTCCGCTTGGGATGGTTTCCTGCTGGCTCCGCTATGGACGGGACTTTCGCTACTAAATTGGATCCCCTTTGGACGGGACTGTCACCGTTATTTTAGATCCACTATGTATTGGACTTTCACAAAATCATGTTAGACCAGCTCAACATCCATTGCTTTCGGTGCCCACATATGCGGTCCTCTCCGAGGTTTCTCATAGTCATCATTGTCACTGTCACCGACGTCCCACTGGGGTGAGTTTTTCCTTGCCCTTATGTGGGCTCTACCAAGGATGTCATTGTGGCTTGTGCAGCCCTTTGAGACACTTGTGATTTAGGGCTATATAAATAAACATTGATTGATTGATTGATTAATAGTTTTTCTGTGTAGTCTGTTTCCAGGGTGCACCCTCTTTCCCTGTTTACTGTCGGTTTCCATGGGCACGGATTCTCCTCACCTTTCTTACTTTTGCAATTAGTGTTCCCACCAGGGTTGATGGTGGCGCCAGAGTGGCAGGTGGCTGCAGGACTGGACGGGACTGTTCCTCCCTCTCCAGCTCTTTCAGCACCCCCTGGTACCATTGTTCCATCCACTCTGCGCTGTACTTCTCTGGCGGGTCCAACTTGCTTTGCGGCACTGGAGCAGTAATTGGGGTCGAAACCGACAGCGCCCCCACTGGAGGAGAGGCAGGCAGCAACCTCAGAGGATGGAGGTCTGCTTGCCCTGCTGACACGGTACCAGCACCGACCCCCACCTCAGGAAGCAGATTCAGATGCTAGATGGATCTGGTGGGGGGAGCACTTGTGAGAGTTCGGCGGGAGCAGAGGGCAAGGGCGGGTGGGCTCTCGGAAGCCTGGGAGCCGGCCTTGTGCGTGTGCGCCGCTCGCTCCCTTCTGGACACTTGCCTGTAGGTGATGGGGGGGAGAAGCCGCACGGGAAGAGCCTGGTAGTCAACGGTGAGGGAAAAGTCTTGTTGTAATTCTGCGCATGCTCTCGCGCTGCGCCGGCCGCTGCCGGAGCCTTCACTTCCCAGGTGGTGTGACGTCACCGCGCGACGGGCACAAGTCTTGGCAGAACTTGACGAGATCCCAAGCATTGTATACAGTGAAAAGGTGAGAGTTGATCATACCAGGATTACGCTGACAGGTTGATGGAGATGTAGTGGATCCTGACTGTTCGAGTGAAGGGAAGATGCCTGTGGGCAAAGTGCTGAGGAGGACTTCCGGGAGGGGGGGGGGGGGGGGGGGGGGGGGGGGGGGTTGCTGCCTATCTCTCCTCCAGCGGGGACGCTGTCGGCTTCGACCCCAATTCCTGCTTCAGTGCCACAAAGCAAGTTGGACCCGCCAGAGAAGTACAGCGCAGAGTGGATGGACCAATGGTACCAGGGGCTGCTGAAGGAGCTGGAGAGGGAGGAACAGTCCTGTCCAGTCCTGATCCCACCTACCGCTCTGGCCCCACCCATCATGTCAGATGAGACGTCTGCTCTTCTGGCTCCTCCCACGCTGACAGCCCAGATGCCTACTCCTCAGACTCCACCCATCACGACACACTCTCCACCTGCCACTCTGACGCCACCATCAACCCTGGTGGGCCTGCAATCGCCATCCTCTCTACCTCCTGCTCCAGCGCTGCCAAGGAAAAAGAATCCTCCGGAGAAGTACAGTGCAGAGTGGATAGACCAATGGTACCAGGGGGTGCTGACGGAGCTGGAGAGGGAGGAACAGTCCTGTCCAGCCCTGCAGCCAACTACTGCTCTGGCCCCGCCCATCATGTCAGATGAGACGCCTGCTCCCCAGATTCCACCAATCATGACAGACTCTCCACCTGCCACTCTGACGCCACCATCAACCCTGGTGGGCCTGCAAACGCCATCCTCTCGCCCTCCTGCTACAGGGCTGCCAAGCAAAAAGAATCCTCCACAGAAGTACAGCGCAGAGTGGATGGACAAATGGTACCAGTGGGTGCTGAAGGAGCTGGAGAGGGAGGAACAGTCCCGTCCAGTCCTGCAGCCACCTACCGCTCTGGCGCCACCATCAACCCTGGTGGGAACACTAATTGCAAAACTAAGACAGGTGAGGAGAATCAGTACCCACGGAAACCGACAGTAAACAGGGAAAGGGTGCACCCAGGAAACAGACTACACAGAAAAACTACCAAGAATAAATCATGCCATTACCCGGGTATTGGATCATGACAATAAAGTACTCTAAAAGACAGCCAAAAAGCACCAACAATACTTTATTTACATGTCGTGACCTAAAATTGTTATTATAAGTGCTAACGCAGACGGCAGAGAGCTAACTAGCATATGCTGCTATATTGACATATTGAGCTGCTGCATGGCCTCTTAGTTGGTGAAAGTTGATTCTAGATGATACATTATCTCTCTCACTTGTATAGTAGAAGGTTGTGGACATAAACCCACAAGTTGGTCAACTTTGACATTCAACTTAGACCCGGGGATGGCCAGAAAGAAACGAAAATAAGTTGTTTTATAGTAAGGATTATAATGAATTGTTGATGTAAAGCGGAAGATATAAACATACCATCAGTCTTTATCCCGGTGAGAGCAGACATTGTACAGAAAGTGATTGTTTTATTATGTTTTACATCTTGTTTAGCACTTAGCATTACTGCTACATGATGCTTAGTGTTTGACTAAAGCTGCATCTGTTTAGCACGCAGCTTCTAAAACTTGTAGATCATCCTCCTTATGTCCAGGCTCAAAAATTGAAGTTCCTAGATCATCATTTGTCCCAAAGTAGTTTTTGTTGTCTCTCATCAGGTCTGCCATGATTAATAGTCTTCTTCTTCTTGTTGAAGGGAAAAAGAACGGTGTGAGACGTCTGTGAAATCAATACGTCGCTGTATGATTGAAATGATCAAAATAATACCTAAGTAATACATGTTGTTATGAATGTTACTACATGACATATATACTTACATCATGTATATATTACATGTTATTATGAATGTTTCTACATGACATATATACGTACATCATGTGTATATTACATGCTATTATGAATGTTCTTAGATACTACAAATATACTTACATCATGTATATATTACATGTTATTATAAATATTACTACATTACATATATACTTAAATCATGTGTATATTAAATGTTATTGTGAATGTTACTACATTACATATATATTTAGATCATGTATATACTATATGTTATTATGAATATAACTACAATACATATATTATATGATTTTATTTTTAAAATAATATAACATCATATAATATATGTAATGTAGTTATATTCCTAATAACATGTAAAACACCAAATATAGTGTTTTTTGTGTATTCAGTATATTTAGTAAATTTAATGTGATTGGTGTATTTATTGTGTTTGGTAGATTAAGTGTATTTAGTTAATGAGTAACAAGTGTAGTAATTGTATGTGTCAGAGGGATAAGACGCTGGTCACTACAAAGTAGAGAGCATATGGAAGGCAGCCGTTACTATGGCAACAATGCCTGACACCTTTAATGGTAGGCCACAAATATATACAGTATGTCAGCTTCATAAGGTACTGTAAACTATTTCATCCACTTACCTATGATGTCCATCATCAATGTGTGGGATCAACTCCTTCTGGATGACTTAATGTCTCACTTCATCGCCTGTCTGGCACCTGAAACAAAGAAAAACAAATGTATCAATAACACCTGAAACCAAGAAAAGAATAAACAATAGCATCTAAAAGAAAGAAAAAATCAACAATAACATCTAAAATAAAAGACAAATAAACAATAAAATCTAAAATAAAAGAAAAATAAACAATAATACCACAACAATAACAAAATAAACAATAACACTTAAAACAAAGAAAAAATAGACAATAACACCTAAAACAAAGAATATAACAAACAATAACACCTAAAACAAGGAAAACATTAACTATAACACCCAAAAACTAAGACAATAATAAACAATAACACCCAAAAAAAGAAAAAAAAGAAACAATCACACCTAAAACAAAGAAAAAAATAAACAAAAACACCTACAACTAAGAAAATAATAAACAATAACACCGAAAATGAAGACAACATAAACAATAATATCTAAAGTATAGAAAAAAATCAACAATAACACCTGCAACAAAGAAAATAAACACTAAGAAGAAAGGGAAAAAAAAGGCATTTGCTTTTTTGCAGCCCAACATACTAGTTTTCATCTGTTTTATGATCAATTATTGCCACTGAATTAACTTCCTGTCTTACCATCAATTATTGCCACTGAATCAACTTCCAATCGTAATGAAAGAAACCCTCACAACTCAATATTCGTTACATTCTTTTACAAGCCAATAGATGGTCAACTAATTCTCTTTAGCTGGATTTAAATGTCCAAAAGGCTTTATGGTAATTAATGAGGACACACTGACGACTCCTGGAGAGAATAGTACCGGACACACCATGAGGTCCACCTGCACATGTAAAATAAAACAGTGCGGAAGTGACAATATGTTCATTGTTGAGTCACAACATTAGGTGCACACATATAACAATATGTTAACATTGAGTCACAGCATTAGGTGCACACATATAACAACAATATGTTAACATTGAGTCACAGCATTAGGTACACATATATAAGAATATGTTAATATTGAGTCACAGCATTAGGTACACATATATAACAATTTTTTAATATTGAGCCACAACATTAGGTACACTTATAAAACAACTTGTTAATATTGAGTCACAACATTAGATACACATAACAATATGTTAATGTTGAGTCACAACATTAGGTACACATATAAATAGAACAGTGTGGATGTGATAATATGTTAGTATATTGACTTACACAACTGTACTACATCATGTTATTTAAGACATTATTTACAAAAGAGTGTCAACTTACTACACAATAACACACACACACATTAATAGGTATACAAAATGTGTTATTGTCCCAGTAATTAGCAAAAATGTTAACTGCCTAATGTGCCTTGATTCATTAGTGTTTCTTTATTGGCCATAAAGATGAAGTGTGATTAATGAATGACAATATTTGTGGCAGTTTTATGTCATTCTCAATCTGTGACACTTGCTTTACTAAAAAAGGTACAGTTACTGCAACACATGATAAGGAATTATTTCAATAAATTTGGCTTCTTCCTGCTTCTTCGAGCATGTTAAAAGTCTGATGTATTTATCCATCCATCCATCCATCCATTTTCTACCGCTTATTCCCTCTTGGGGTCGCGGGGGGCGCTGGCGCCTATCTCAGCTACAATCGGGCGGAAGATGTATTTATTTCCAATGGAACTAAAACTACTTTTTGATTGGCAGCTGTCAGCCTGCAATCAAACAGTATGTTTATATTTATGCTTATACATTTCTTACTGAGCTCTGTTGCTGACATGACTGCGTGCACTGCTCAAAAAGAGTTATGACAAACAACAACAGGCGTAATGTAAGCATCGTTTGCGGTGACGGACGGTGCAGGTGTACCTAATCAAGTGTCCGCCGAGCGGGCCTGATTGAAGCGCTAATTAATGACGGCGTCACGTGACGTCCAAACGTCCTTCACGCGCTGTTCACAATTTATCGGCCGACGAGACAACATCAGCAAGGAACACGATTAAGGCCAATTAAGAAAAAGGCGCGTTTAATTGGACACGCTAGCATGTTTGTGGCGTCTTCATTACCGTCACGTCAGTCCGGAGCCTCCACCAGCAGCAGCAACTTAAAGTCCGCGGCGTCGCACGTCGCACCTGGTCAGGCTCTGCCGGAACATGGCTGGACGGCGGAAAGGGAGACGAAGGGAGAAGAAAGGCCACATTTGGCAGCAGCAACAAGTCTTTTAAAGCCTCGAAAGCCTAGACGCCGGCGGGGAGGCTGCCTGTGCGCATGCGCACCGCTCTGATCCCCTCTGGGGACACAACATTAGGTACACACAAGTGACCATAGATTTATAATTCACACAATAGTCAAGGCACTTTCAACAACAAGGAAAGAAAACAAAAGAAAATATAAATAGAGTATTAAATAATAATAAATAATATATTGTTTAAAAGGGCTACCTAAATCACTTAAAATGAGTTTAACAAACATATCAATTTAAAGGCTTTATGCTCTTTAAACATTCTCCAACATTTGATTGATAACCGTGACCATGCTGTGAGTTAGGACAGTGTTTTGTGCCGCGCCGTGGGATACAGTCTGCTGTGCCGTGGGAGATTATCTCCATCCAACTTCTTCTGCTTATCTGAGGTCGGGTCGCGGGGGCAGCAGCCTAAGAAGGGAAGCCCACACTTCCCTCTCCCCAACCACTTCGTTTAGCTCCTCCCGGGGGATCCCAAGGCGTTCCCAGGCCAGCCGGGAGACATAGTCTTCCCAACGTGTCGTAGGTCTTCCCTGAGGCCTCCTACTGGTTGAACGTGCCCTAAACACCTCCCTAGGGAGGCGTTCGGGTGGCATCCTGACCAGATGCCCGAACTACCTCATCTGGCTCCTCTCCATGTGGAGGAGCAGCGGCTTTACTTTGAGTTCCTCCCGAATGACAGAGCTTTTCACCCTATCTCTAAGGGAGAGCCCCGCCACACGGGGGAGGAAACTCATTTTGGCCACTTGTACCCCTGATCTTATTCTTTCGGTCATGACCCAAAGCTCATGACCATAGGTGAGGATGGGAACCTAGATCGACCGGTAAATTGGGAGCTTTGCCTTCCGGCTCAGCTCCTTTTCACCACGACGGATCGATACAACGTCCGCATTACTGAAGATGCTGCACCGATCCGCCTGTCGATCTCACGATCCACTCTTCCCCCACTCGTGAACAAGATTCCTAGGTACTTGAAGTCCTCCACTTGGGGCAGGGTCTCCTCCCCAACTTGAAGATGGCACTCCACCCTTTTTCGGGAGAAAACCATGGAATCGGACTTGGAGGTGCTGATTCTCATTCCGGTCGCTTCACACTCAGCTGCGAACCGATCCAGTGACAGCTGAAGATCCCGGCCAGATGAAGCCATCAGGACCACATCATCTGCAAAAAAGCAGAGACCTAATCCCGCGGCCACCAAACCGGACCCCTCAACGCCTGAGATGATCTCCTTTCACCTATTTGGGTTAAAAATGTTTTTTGCAAACCAGTAATTATAGTCTGCAAATGATGTGTTGTTGTTGAGTGTCGGTGCTGTCTAAAGCTCTGCAGAGTAACCGTGTAATACTCAGTAGGTGGCAGCCGGTAGCTAATTGCTTTGTAACAGTGGGAGGCAGCGTGCAGGTAAAAATGTGTCTAACGCTTAAACCAAAAATAAACAAAAGGTGAGTGCCCCTAAGAAAAGGCCTTCAAGCTTAAGGAAGTTTATGCAGAACAAAAGTAAAACTGAACTGGCTACAAAGTGAACAAAAACTAAATGCTGGACGAGAGCAAAGACTTACTGTGGAGCAAAGACAATGTACATCCGAACATGACATGACAATCAACAATGTCCCCACAAAGAAGGATAAAAACAACTGACATCTTCTTCATTGCTAAAACAAAGTAGATGCGGGAAATATCGCTCAAAGGAAGACATGAAACTGCTACAGGAAAATACCGAAAAAAGAGAAAAAGCCACCAAAATAGGAGCGCAAGACAAGAAGTCGAACACTACACACAGGAAAACAGCAAAAAAGTGAAAATAAGTCAGAATGTGATGTGACAGGTGGTGACACCTACTTTGAGACAAGAGCTACAGTCATGCATGCTAACTTATGCTTTAAAGTGATATCCAACAATTGTGACAACCACTTTTTACTGTCAACAGAGTTTCGTTTTTTAATGATGTCTGCTGGTGGTGGTGTGCCTTCGTGTTTTTTCAACACAAAAAATGTGCCTTGGCTCATAAAAGGTTGAAAAACAATTCGGACAAAAGTGTGTTGGGTTTGTAACAAAAATGCACAGTAGGTAATCAACGATAGATTATTAATGATAATGGAATCAAAATGGGTTAGAAAATGTACCAGCGGCACAAGATGCCACGAATATAACATTTGTCCTGCTAGATACACATTGGTAATGTGTCCTCTTTGATGCAATGTAGCATAAATTGATGGTTATATAAGATACTATATGCAATATTCAATCAATCATCAATCAATGTTTACTTATATAGCCCTAAATCACTAGTGTCTCAAAGGGCTGCACAAACCACTACGACATCCTCGGTAGGCCCACATAAGGGCAAGGAAAACTCACACCCAGTGGGACATCGGTGAAAATAATGACCCAGTGGGACGTCGGTGACAATGATGACTATGAGAACCTTGGAGAGGAGGAAAGCAATGGATGTCGAGCGGGTCTAACATGATACTGTGAAAGTTCAATCTATAATGGATCCAACACAGTCGCGAGAGTCCAGTCCAAAGCGGATCCAACACAGCAGTGAGAGTCCCTTTCACAGCGGAGCCAGCAGGAAACCATCCCAAGCGGAGGCGGATCAGCAGCGCAGAGATGTCCCCAGCCGATACACAGGCAAGCAGTACATGGCCACCGGATCGGACCGGACCCCTTCCACAAGGGAGAGTGGGACATAGAAGAAAAAGAAAAGAAACGGCAGATCAACTGGTCTAAAAAGGGAGTCTATTTAAAGGCTAGAGTATACAAATGAGTTTTAAGGTGAGACTTAAATGCTTCTACTGAGGTGGCATCTCAAACTGTTACCAGGAGGGCATTCCAGAGTACTGGAGCCCGAAATGAAAAAGCTCTATAGCCCGCAGACTTTTTTTGGGCTTTGGGAATCACTAATAAGCCGGAGTCCTTTGAACGCAGATTTCTTGCCGGGACATATGGTACAATACAATCGGCAAGATAGGATGGAGCTAGACCTTGAAGTATTTTATACGTAAGTAGTAAAACCTTAAAGTCACATCTTAAGTGCACAGGAAGCCAGTGCAGGTGAGCCAGTATAGGCGTAATGTGATCAAACTTTCTTGTTCTTGTCAAAAGTCTAGCAGCCGCATTTTGTACCAACTGTAATCTTTTAATGCTAGACATGGGGAGACCCGAAAATAATACGTTAAAGTAGTCGAGGCGAGACGTAACAAACGCATGGATAATGATCTCAGCGTCTTTAGTGGACAGAATTGAGCGAATTTTAGCGATATTACGGAGATGAAAGAAGGCCGTTTTAGTAACGCTTTTAATGTGTGCCTCAAAGGAGAGAGTTGGGTCGAAGATAATACCCAGATTCTTTACCGTGTCACCTTGCTTAATTGTTTGGTTGTCAAATGTTAAAGTTATATTATTAAATAGAGGTCAGTGTCTAGCAGGACCGATAATCAGCATTTCCGTTTTTTAGGCGTTGAGTTGCAAAAAGTTAGCGGACATCCATTGTTTAATTTCATTAAGACACGCCTCCAGCTGACTACAATCCGGCGTGTTGGTCAGCTTTAGGGGCATGTAGAGTTGGGTGTCATCAGCATAACAGTGAAAGCTAACACCGTATTTGCGTATGATGTCACCTAGCGGCAGCATGTAGATGCTGAAGAGTGCAGGGCCAAGGACCGAACCCTGGGGAACTCCACACGTTACCTTAACGTAGTCCGAGGTCACATTGTTATGGGAGATACACTGCATCCTATCAGTAAGATAAGAGTTAAACCAAGACAGGGCTAAGTCTGACATACCAATTCGTGTTTTGATACGAAAGCAGCGCTAAGATCGAGGAGCAGCAACATAGATGACGCATCAGAATCCATCGTTAGCAATAGATCATTAGTCATTTTTGCGAGGGCTGTCTCCGTGGAGTGATTTGCCCTGTAACCGGATTGAAAGGTTTCACATAGATTGTTAGACGCTAAGTGTTCATTTAACTGCTCCGCAACAATTTTTTCGAGGATTTTTTAAATAAAGGGAAGGTGAGACCGGTAGTTTACCATGAGGTCAGGATCGAGGTTAGGTCTTTTAAGAAGAGGATGAATAACCGCTTTTTTGAATGCTAGGGGAACAGTGCCCGAGGAAAGTGATACGTTTATAATATTTAGCACTGATGGACCTAATAATACAAAGAGCTCCTTGATCAGTTTCCCAGGAAGAGGGTCAAGTAAACATGTTGTTTGTTTTATTCCATTTACACGTTGTAACAATTCCTCTAATGTTATTTCCTCAAAACGAGAGAAACTATTTTGGAGGGCAGTATCCGCCGTATATACCATCGTATCAGTGTTAATAGAACCCCGTTGTAGCTGGGACGCATTGTCTTTAATCTCCTTTCTAATGACTTCAATTTTCTTACTAAAGAATTGCATAAAGTCGTCTGAGTGGGTGGAGCTACTGGAAGGGGTCCCTTGTTGGGTTAGCGATGCTAACGTACTAAACAAAAATTTAGGATCGTTTTTATTACGGTGGATGAGATTTGAGTAATATTTAGCTTTCGCTAAGGTAAGCATGCGTTTATAAGTTATTAAACCATCACTCCATGCTTGATGGTGCGCCTCAAGTTTAGTCGTGCGCCATTTGCGTTCCAGCTTTCTACATAATAATTTCTGAGCTCTAGTTTCTTCTGTAAACCACGGGGTGCGCTTTTTTGGAGCCTTTTTTAACTTAGCGGTGCTATGTTATCAATGGTTTCGCGCAGGGCGTCGTTAAAGTTGTTAGTGAGGTTATCAATAGAGCCCACATATTTTGGGAATGGTGCCATTACCGAGGGCAGTAGGTCAGCAAGAGTTGTCGTTGTGGCCGTATTAATGTTGCGGCTGCTATAGCAGTTATTATTATTATTAGTTTGACGAACATGCGTCTGAACCTCGAATTTTATAAGGTAATGATCGGACAATACTTTAGTACACGGGAGTATCGTAACTTTGGAAACGGTGATACCCCTGACAAGCACAAGGTCTATCGTATTACCGTTGCGATGCGTGGGTTCATTTATTATTTGTGTGAGACCACAGCTATCAATTATAGTCTGGAGCGCTACGCACGGTGGGTCCGATGGGGTATTCATATGGATATTAAAGTCCCCCATTATGATTATATTATCGGCGTGTGTCACTAGATCAGCAACAAACTCTGAAAATTCATTGATAAAGTCTGAACAGGGCCCTGGGGGGCGGTAGATAACAGCCAGGTGTAGAGGCAGCGGTGTGACAGCCCTCATAGTAAGCACCTCAAACGATTTATATTTATTATTTATGTTAGGACTAAGATTAAAGTTTTCGTTGTATATTAGTGCGACCCCCCCACCCCTTTTAAGCGGACGGGCAATATGCGCATGTGTAAAGTTAGGAGGACATAGCTCATTTAGCGCAAAAAAGTAGTTTGGTTTAAGCCAGGTTTCGCTGAGACCGATGACGTTAAGATTGTTGTCTCTGATAATATCATTAACTAACAACGTTTTGGGAGACAATGATCTTATGTTTAAAAAACCTATATTATAGGTAGTGGGCTGTTTTAGGGAATTTTTGATTAAATTATCCGTAGTAGCAATATTAATAATATTGTGTTTATTATGCCCAGTGCATTTAGTATAATTTCGACCATATCTAGGAATTGATACGACGGGAATTTTCCGATTGTTTGATTGTTGCTTTGATAAACTGCACGCATCATGGTTAGCCACCTCAGTAACGGGGATTTTCCGATTGTTTGTTTGTTGCTTTGATAAACTGCACGCATCATAGCTAGCCACCTCAGTAAAACACATGTCCAACTCTGAAACACTCAAAGCAGAAAAAACTTGTTCTAATTTAACTGACTCCTTACCCAGACCAGTATTCTCGCATCTTCCATTTAAATCCGGCTTCAGGATGGAGGGAAGTGGTGTTCTGTGGGGATTAGCCTTCTGCTTTGTTTTTAGCCCCGCTCGACATCCGTGTTTCCGATATATTGGTAACATTCTATCAAATGTGGGTTAAAAATGTAAACTGTGTAGAACATAATGAAAATTAAAGTAAAATTAGGAAAATGAAGGTCAAATAAAGGTGACAAGTGACATATCCTATACTACTATCCTACTGTATATTACACTTCATGTCATGATGCGTCACCCGGCCATGGCATAGATAGATAGATAGATATATAGATAGATAGATGGATGGATGGATGGATGGATGGATGGATGGATGGATGGATGGATGGATAGATAGATAGATAGATAGATAGATAGATAGATAGATAGATAGATAGATAGATAGATAGATAGATAGATAGATAGATAGATAGATAGATAGATAGATAGATGGATAGATAAATATAGTACTTTATTGGCATGATTGATGTTTGGTAGTTTTCCTGTTTGAGTCTGTTTCCTGGGCACACCCTCTCTCCCTGTTTACAGTTGGTTTCCATGGCCACTGATTCTCCTCACCTGTCTTTGTTGAGCAGTTAGTGGTCCCACCAGGTGTTTTGGTTAACCACTCCCCTTTATGGTTTCCTGTCACCCAGCACCAGTTGCTTGGTCAATGTTTGCTGTAGGCAACATTGATGTTCTCCTGGTTTTTCTAGTGATTCGTTTACACACAAGCATTCCTCCTTTTTTTCACCCTTGGTGACATTTTGGTTTGTTTTAGCTCCACGCTTGTTAGCGTCCTAAAATTTGTATTTTTTGATCCTGCCTTCAAATAGTTAAAACCATAAATCCTACCTGCACGCCGCTCCAGCTTGTCTTATGCCTTGGAAGGAACACTATCAGCTAGGAGTGTGGGAAAAAATTGATTCGAAATTGAATCGCGATTCTCACGTTGTGCGATTCAGAATCAATTCTCTTTTTTTTTTAAACCTTTTTTTTTGTTTTGTTTTTTTATCAATCCAACAAAACAATACACAGCAATACCATAACAATGCAATCCAATTCCAAAACCAAACCTGACCCAGCAACACTCGGAACTGCAATAAACAGAACAATTGAGAGGGGACACAAACACGACACAGAACAAAGCAAAAGTAGTGAAACAATATCAATATTAGTTATAATTTCAGCATAGCAGTGATTAAAAATCCCTCATGACATTATCATTAGACATTTATAAAAAAAAAAAAAGAACAATATTGTCACAGTGGCTTACACTTGCATCGCATCTCATAAGCTTGACAACACACTGTGTCCAATGTTTTCACAAAGATAAAATAAGTCATATTTTTGGTTCTCTTAATAGTTAAAACAAATGTACATTATTGCAATCAGTTGATAAAACATTGTTCTTTACAATTATAAAAGCTTGTTACAAAAATCTACTACTCTGCTTGCATGTCAGCAGACTGGGGTAGATCTGCTGAAATCCTATGTATTGAATGAATAAAGAATCCTTTTAAATCGGGGAAAAAAATCGATTTTGAATCGAATCACGACCCCAAAAAACGATTGTGACAGGGGCGTGGTCCACGCGTTCCCTGCGGCCGGGGTATGTGCGGCGATCGGCCATGAAGCAGCTGACAGGTGAGTAGATGAGCTCAGCTGGAACGAGTTATCTAAATCACCTGTTCCTTTATTAGCGGCGCGGGAAACCTTGAGGGAGGGAGGACACAGGCGGAGCGGAGGACACACGCGGAGCGGAGGACGATCGACTGAAAAGCTGAAGTGAAGAAATAACTAAAACAAACAGTGTGGATTGCAAGTACGGGCTGAAAAGCCAAAACTGACATTTGTGTGAACGAACAGCAATTAAAAAGTGTAAACCTGCTCGAGTGTGCTGCTCCTTCCCTGTGCTCCCAGAAGAACAAGCAGGATCTTGCTACATCGATATTGAATCAAATCGTGGGACACCCAAAGATTCGCAGCCCTACTACCAGCACAGCCATGCGACCACCAAGTGACACTTCAAATTACATTTTGATTTTAAAAATGTACCCACTTTAAGTAATAAGAGCCCGTTATTGTTTTTTTTAAAGGAGCCATATGTAATAATGTTGCCAGAAATGGTACTGCAATCAGGGTCTAAATCCTGTAGTATGCCCCCCCCTCCCCACACACACACACTGCCTGACTGAGGTTGCCAGATCCCAATCCTACTCTAAGGAGCTTCAAAAGGCAATGGACCAGTCCCACGTTGTAGGTTTCTCTTGTTTATGCTTCTTGCGAGATGGTGTACTATATTGGCGGTATAGCTCGGTTGGTAGAGCGGCCGGGCCATCAACTTGAGGGTTGCAGGTTCGATCCCCGCTTCCGCCCTCCTAGTCACTGCTGTTGTGTCGTTGGGCAAGACACTTTACCCACCTGCTCCCAGTGCCACCCACACTGCTTTAAATGTAAAAATTAGATATTGGGTTTCACTATGTAAAGCACTTTGAGTCACTAGAGAAAAAACGCTATATAAATATAATTCATTTCACTTGTACTAAGTAATTCTGCCACATTTTACTGATTAGCCAAATGTATTTGTAAAGTTACGCAGCAATATTTCAGTCGGGACAGATTGTTGGCATTACCCTGCTAAAATTTCTACTTTGATCGCACGGACCACCATCCAAATAATTATATATATTACATATGGCCTACTGCCATGTCAAAACACAATCATGCATTATGTTGTGCCAAACAAGAACTAATGATAATGGAATCAAAATGGGTTAGAAAATGTACCAGCGGCACAATTACATGCAACAAATATAACATTTGTCCTGTTAAATAAACATTGGAAATGTGTCCTTTTTGATGCGACATAGCATCTAACAATACATCATATTGTTGGTTAAATATATAAACTGTGTAGAACACCATGAGAGTTAAAGTAAAATTAAGAAAATTAAGGTAAAAATAAAGTTCATAAGTAACATATATACTCCTATCCTATTGTATATTACAATTCAAATTACATTTTGATTATAAATATACCCAGTATAAGTAATGAAATCTTTTTTTTTTTTGTTAAAGGAGCCCTGTGGAGAGACAGAGCCGACGAGCCGACAGCAGGGTAGGACAAACGGCGGTCCTACTCAAGATGGCGGCCAGGGGGCAGAGTGTGCGGCAGAGCGGAGAGGCGGGGCGCGCTTGGAGCGACGCTGCGGCAATCCAAGTCAGGTGCGTGGATCACACACCTGCTGTCAATCCCTGCATCTTCTCCTGCAGCATAAAAGGGGAGAAGGAGGAGCGATCGGGGCGGAAGGACTAGGAGAACCAGCAACAGAACCTGAAGACCGAGAACGACCGAGAACAAGCCGACGAGAGCAACGAAGACTGAAGGCAAGGAGCGAGCAGGATCGGAGGCGCTGAAAAGCGATCCGAGCAAAAGACGGAAGCTTTATTGAAAAATAAAACAAGAGTCAAACCCGGTTAGCGATGTCCGTCCTCAATGGTCCCTGCAACCCACACGATGACGGCAGGAAGCCGTTCACAAGCCCTTTGTAATAATGTGGCCAGAAATAGTACTGCAATCAGGGACCCAAATCCTGTAGGTTTCCCTTGTTTACGCTTCTTGCAAGATGGCTTACTAAGTAATTATGCCACATTTTACTGATTAGCCAAATTTATTTGTAAAATTACGCAGCAATAATTTAGTCGGGAGTCGAGAGAGAGAGAGAGACTTCCTTTTTATTGTCATTCAAATTTGAACTTTACAGTACAGATAAGAACAAAATTGCGTTGCATTACCTCATGGTAGTGCAGGATTACAGAGCAATAAGGTGCTGATATAAATAAATAGATTACTGTACAGATGAATATATTGCAGGTTTAGGGATGTATGTTATATTTTCTTTATATTCCAGACACTTAACCCCTTTTTGGGGGGGATTGAGCGGATTATTATGATGCGTTTAAGAGTTTTACGACCTGTGGGAAGAAACTGTTACAGAATCTGGAAGTTCTGCTACGGAGGCTGCGGAACCTCTTTCCAGTATCCAGCAATGAAAACAGTCCTTGGTGGGGGTGGGAGGAGTCTCTGCAGGTTTTCTGAGCCCTGGTCAGGCAGCGGGGAAGAGGAGTCCTGATGATATTTTCCGCCGTCCTCACCACTCTCTGCAGAGACTTCCAGTCTGAGGCACTGCAGATCCAGTCCAGACCGAGATGCAGGTGGTCTCTATGGTGCCTCTGTAGAATGTGCTGTGAACAAGGGGGAGGGAGATGTGCTTTTTATTGTCAGTTATTTGCACCCCCAGGAACTTGGTGCTGCTTACCATCTCCACTGCTGTGCCGTTGATGAAGAGTGGAGCGTGGCTGGACTGGTGCCTCCTGAAGTCGACAATGATCTCCTTGGTCGTGTCAACGTCCAGGCCCAGGTTGTTGCTTCTGCACCAGTCAACCAGATGGTTCAACTCCTTCGGATGAAGCCCACTACTGTTGTGTACTTCACAATGTGGTGAGTAGTGGACCTGGCGCAGCAGTCATGAGTCATCAACGTGAACAGCAGCGGACTCAGGACGCAGCCCTGGGGGTAGCCGGTGCTAAGGGAGATGGCACTGGAGGTGTTGTTGCCCACTCTCACAGACTGGGGTCTATCTGTGAGGAAGTCAAGCAGCCAGTTGCAGAGGGGATACTGAATCCAAGGAGGGATAGTTTGCTCACCAAGTGCTGCGGGATGATAGTGTTGAATGCTGAGCTGAAGTCCAGAAACAACATCCACACGTGTGTGTCCTTTCCTTCCAGATGTTCTACGCTCAGGTGGAGTGCAGAGGAGATGGCGTCGTCTGTGGAGCGGCTAGGGTGATAAGCAAACTGGTATGGGTGGAATGTGGGGGGAAGTCTGGAGACAATGTATTCCTTTACCAGCCTCTCCAAGCACTTCATTATGATTGCGGTGAGTTCCACGGGGCGATAATCATTGAGGGAGGAGATTGTGGGTTTTTTAAGTACTTGAATGATTGCGGCCGTCTTAAAACATGATGATACCACAGCCTGGGTCAGCAAGGTGTCGAATATGTCTGTAAGAACCCCAGCCAGCTGGTCTGCACATCCCTTAAGCATCCTGTTCGGAATGTCATCAGGTCCCACTGCTTTCCCAGGGTTCGCTCTCCTTAGGGTTCTCGGAACATTCGCTGTGTCCAGGATAAGAGGCTGCTCATCAGGGCGAGGGATGGATTTCCTCGCCGGAGTGGTGTTAAGTGCCTCAGACCTCGCAAAGTGGTTGTCGAGGTTGTTCAGAAAGCTGATGCTGTTGTCACAGGGACGTGGGGTGGTGTGATGATTGTCGGTGGCGGATGCGTTGAACATGTCCCAGTCTATGCTTTCGAAGCAGTCTTGTAATGCTTTCATTGCTCCTTCTGCTCAGGTCCTCACCTGCTTCACTGTAGCTTGCTTTCTGATCAGCAGGGGCTTGTATGCAGGAGAGATGGTCTGAGGAGCCGAGGTGGGGGCGGGGTTCAGCTTTGAATGCCAGCATGATGCTGCTGTCGACCGTGTCTAGCTTGCTTCCACCTCTGGTTGCAAAATTCACATATTGATGGAAATGTGGGATCACAGGCTTCATGTTAGCTTAATTTAAGTCTCCTGCCATGATGAAAACTCCCTCTGGATGTATAGATTGCAGTTCATTGATAGAGCAGTACAAAGCATCCAAAGCTTCTTTGTGTTGGCACTGGAAGGAGTGTACACGGCTGTGAAGATCATAGCACGGAATTCCCCGGGTAAATAAAATGGCCTGCATTTTACAGTTAATAGTTCTACATCGGGAGAGCAGTGACATGAGATTATCTTCCCGTTCTTGCACTGGTTGTTGTTAGTGTATATGCAAACACCAACGCTTAAGGATGTACCAGTGCGAGTGATGCTCCTGTCCGACTGATTCCTTGTTAGCCCCTCAATGCTAACTGCCTCGTCCGTAAAGGAAGATTTCAGCCACGTTTCTGTGTTTAATATGGCGCAGCAGTTCCCCGTCTCCCGTCTTGCATTCAATCCAGCTTCAGGTAGTCCAGTTAGTTCTCCAGGGAGCAGATATTTGAAAGCAGGATGGAAGGAAGCGGCGTTCTGTTAGGATTAGCTTTTAGCTTTATTGTTAGCCCTGCTCGGCATCTCCGTTTCTGCTTCTGATCACACCGCTTACGTCTCCTCCGTCGGCGGTCCCCGCTGGTACTTTGCGCCGCTGCTTCACAGGTTGTGGGTGTAGCTGGCGTAGTATTCCCACGCTACCAAGGAGGTCCAGCTTGTACGCATCTTTTGGTCTAAAACCGTTCCATTTATTTAAATCTATAATTGTCTGGTGGTTGTATGTTACTAAGAAGTAACTACCTTGGAAAATAACTTTGACATTTTCTGAATTTACCCATATATTTGCCAAAAGAGTTCCATTACTACCACGAGCCTCTGCAGCCGAGCAGAGTGCCGCCATCTATGTATATATATATATATATATATATATATATATATATATATATATATATATATATGTTTGCTTACTTGCTTACACACACACACACACACACACACACATACATATATACATATATATATATATATTTATATATACATATATATATATACAGTATAAATATATATATATATTTATACTGTGTATATATGTATATATATATTTGTGTATATATATGTATGTATATATATATATATATATATATATATATATATATATATATATATATATATATATTAGGGCTGCGAATCTTTGGGTGTCTCACGATTCGATTCAATATCGATTTTCGGGGTCACGATTCGATTATATATCGATTTTTTCGATTCAACGCGATTCTCGATTCAAAATCGATATCTTTCTGATTCAAAAGGATTCTGTATTCATTCAATACATAGGATTTCAGCAGGATCTACCCCAGTCTGCTGACATGCTAGCAGAGTTGTAGATTTGAAAAAAAAACTTTTGTAATTGTAAATATTGGACACAGTGTGTTGTCAACCTTATGAGATGCGATGCAAGTGTAAGCCACTGTGACACTATTGTTCTTTATTTATTTATTTATTTTAATAAATGTCTAATGATAATGTCAATGATGTGACGATCTGTCACTTAATTTCTGTTTGTTTCCTTGTTTTGGTATTCACTTCCTGTCAGTGCTCTTACTTATTTGTTTTTCCCGTTTGTTCCGCTGAGCACTGTTTTTCATCACTTGCCGTTGATTGGCAGCCGGTCCACACCTGCTGCCAATCAACATATGTCTATTTATGTTTTCACTCGAGCCCTTCTTAGTGCCCGATGATGAAACCTATGTTGGGAACATTTATGCAAGACTGCTTCGTGTTTTTTGTTTTTGATGAGATTTAATGTCATCTTACCTGCTCTCAGTTCTCCTGGTTCTCGCATCATTGGGGTAACAAAACGGCAGCTATGCGTTTTCCCAACAGTATCATCGAGCCAGAATATTGTTACACCGCGATAACCCCTGTCGGCGATCTACAGCCGAAGTTCAGGACCGCACATTTCATGGAGGACTTGAAGGCCAGGTTTGTGCGGTCCCAGCCCACAGCAAGCTCGGATCTACTCCTTCCGCCGGGACCGCCGGTTCCGGCTCTCCGACCGGCGTGGCCACCGCCGCCATCTTCCCTGTCGCCTGCTGTCCTTTCTGTCCCGGCTCCAAGGCAATTGCCTGTGCCGGAGCGTCGACCACCAGTTCCCACACCGTGACCCACGCCGGTCACAGCCCCGCGTCGCACGCCGGTCGCGGCGCCACAACGCCCAACACCGGCTGGACCCCCAGCACCTGTCCCTGCTCCTAGGCAGCTTCCAGCAGCTGCACCACGGCTGCTCTTCCTGCCAGCACACGCTCGTCCTGCCAGTCCGGCGAAGGCTACAGTAAAGCCCACTGTGATGGACGGCGTCTGGCATCCGCCTAGTGGAGGGGGGGCTACTACCGGCAGCGGTGCAGCCAAGCACACGCCGCTGTCATCCCCGTTATTGTCTCTTCCCACGGCGCCGCCACCTTAATCTTCTCTGGCGTGCCTTCGCACTGCGCGGACATCTTCCCCGTCACCAGTGGGACTCTGCACGGTGCCGCCATCTTCATCGTCAGCAGCGGATCCACCTACGACGCCAGTTGCGCGACCTCCTCGACCTCCTCTTCGACCTCCTCCTCGACCTCCTCCTCGTCGGCCATTGATGTGGCCATTCCGTGGTCGTCCGCCTCGCCAGTTGCAGCGTCGTTCAATGCGTCGCCACCACCTGAATCTCCTTAGCTGGCTGCGGGTACACTTGGTGCGGCGACCCTCCGCCAAGTCCTCCCTTAACTTTTGGACATTTTTTCAAGGGAACATCTGGAATCTGCTCCTTGAGGGAGGCGTGTCATGTGACGATCTGTCACTTCATTTCTGTTTGTTTTCCATACCCCTAATATATATATATATACATATATATATATATATATATATATATATATATATATATATATATATATATATATATATATATATATATATATATATATATATATATATATATGTATATGTATATATATATATATATATATATATATATATATATATATATATATATACACATCCATCCATCCATTTTCTACCGCTTATTCCCTTTGGGGTCGCGGGGGGCGCTGGTGTCTATCTCAGCTACAATCCTGAGATAGGCACCCTGGACAAGTCGCCACCTCATCGCAGGGCCAACACAGAAAGACGGACAACATTCACACTCACATTCACACACTAAGGACCATTTAGTGTTGCCAATCAACCTATCCCCAAGTGCATGTCTTTGGAGGTGGGAGGAAGCCGGAGTACCCGAAGGGAACCCAGGCATTCACGGGGAGGACATGCAAACTCCACACAGAAAGACCCCGAGCCCGGGATTGAACCCAGGACTACCTCAACCACCGTGCTTCCTCTATATCAATCAATCCATCAATCAATGTTTACTTATATAGCCCTAAATCACTAGTGTCTCAAAGGGCTGCACAAACCGCAACACGAACCACTACGACATCCTCGGTAGGCCCACATAAGGGCAAGTAAAACTCACACCCAGTGGGACGTCGGTGACAATTATGACTATGAGAACCTTGGAGAGGAGGAAAGCAATGGATGTCAAGCGGGTCTAACATGATACTGTGAAAGTTCAATCCATAATGGATCCAACACAGTCGCGAGAGTCCAGTTCAAAGCGGATCCAACACAGTAGCGAGAGTCCCGTTCACAGCGGAACCAGCAGGAAACCATCCCAAGCGGAGGCGGATCAGCAGCGCAGAGATGTCCCCAGCCGATACACAGGCAAGCAGTACATGGCCACCGGATCGGACTGGACCCCCTCCACAAGGGAGAGTGGGACATAGGAGAAAAAGAAAAGAAACGGCAGATCAACTGGTCTAAAAAGGGAGTCTATTTAAAGGCTAGAGTATACAAATGAGTTTTAAGGTGAGACTTAAATGCTTCTACTGAGGTGGCATCTCGAACTGTTACCGGGAGGGCATTTCAGAGTACTGGAGCCCGAACGGAAAACGCTCTATAGCCCGCAGACTTTTTTTGGCCTCTGGGAATCACTAATAAGCCGGAGTCCTTTGAACACAGATTTCTTGCCGGGACATATGGTACAATACAATCGGCAAGATAGGATGGAGCTAGACCGTGTAGTATTTTATACGTAAGTAGTAAAACCTTAAAGTCACATTTTAAGTGCACAGGAAGCCAGTGCAGGTGAGCCAGTACAGGCGTAATGTGATCAAACTTTTTTGTTCTTGTCAAAAGTCTAGCAGTCGCATTTTGTACCAACTGTAATCTTTTAATGCTAGTAATGGGGAGCCCCGAAAATAATACGTTACAGTAATCGAGGCGAGACGTAACAAACGCATGGATAATGATCTCAGCGTCTTTAGTGGACAGAATGGAGCGAATTTTAGCGATATTACGGAGATGAAAGAAGGCCGTTTTAGTAACACTTTCAATGTGTGACTCAAAGGAGAGAATTGGGTCAAAGATAATACCCAGATTCTTTACCGTGTCGCCTTGTTTAATTGTTTGGTTGTCAAATGTTGGAGTTGTATTACTAAATAGAGGTCGGTGTCTAGCAGGACCGATAATCAGCATTTCCGTTTTTTTGGCGCTGAGTTGCAAAAAGTTAGCGGACATCCATTGTTTGATTTCATTAAGACACGCCTCCAGCTGACTACAATCTGGCGTGTTGGTCAGCTTTAGGGGCATGTAGAGTTGGGTGTCATCAGCATAACAGTGAAAGCTAACACCGTATTTGCGTATGATGTCACCTAGCGGCAACATGTAGATGCTGAAGAGTGCAGGGCCAAGGACCGAACCCTGGGGAACTCCACACGTTACCTTAACGTAGTCCGAGGTCACATTGTTATGGGAAACGCACTGCATCCTATCAGTAAGATAAGAGTTAAACCAAGACAGGGCTAAGTCTGACATACCAATTCGTGTTTTGATACGTTCTAATAAAATATTATGATCGACGGTATCGAAAGCAGCGCTAAGATCAAGGAGCAGCAACATAGATGACGCATCAGAATCCATCGTTAGCAGTAGATCATTAGTCATTTTTGCGAGGACTGTCTCCGTAGAGTGATTTGCCCTGAAACCGGATTGAAATGTTCCACATAGATTGTTAGACGCTAAGTGTTAATTTAACTGCTACGCAACAATTTTTTTGAGGATTTTAGAAATAAAGGGATGGTGAGACACCGGTCGGTGGTTTACCATGAAGTCAGGATCGAGGTTAGGTCTTTTAAGAAGAGGATGAATAACCGCTTTTTTGAATGCTAGGGGAACAGTGCCCGAGGAAAGTGATAAGTTTATAATATTTAGCACTTATGGACCTAATAATACAAAGAGCTCCTTGATCAGTTTTCCAGGAAGAGGGTCAAGTAAACATGTTTTTTGTTTTATTCCATTCACACGTTGTAACAATTCCTTTAATGTTATTTCCTCAAAACGAGAGAAACTATTTTATATACAATCGTGTCTGTGTTAATAGAACCCAGTTGTAGCTGGGACGCATTGTCTTTAAGCTGAATGGGTGGAGCTACTGGAAGGGATCCCTTGTTGGGTTAGCGATGCTACCGTACTAAACAAAAATTTAGGATCGTTTTTATTACGGTGGATGAGATTTGAGTAATATTTAGCTTTAGCTAAAGTAAGCATGCGTTTGTTTATAAGTTATTAAACTATCACTCCATTCTTGATGGTGCACCTCAAGTTTAGTCGTGCGCCATTTGCGTTCCAGCTTTCTACATAATAATTTCTGAGCTCTAGTTTCTTCTGTAAACCACTGGGTACGCTTTTTTGGACCCTTATTTAACTTTAGCGGTGCTATGTTATCAATGGTTTCGCGCAGGGCGTCGTTAAAGTTGTTAGTGAGGTTATCAATAGAGCCCACATACTTTGGGAATGGTGCCATTACCGAGGGCAGTAGGTCAGCAAGAGTTGTCGTTGTGGCCGTATTAATGTTGCGGCTGCTATAGCAGTTATTATTACTATTAGTTTGACGAACATGCGTCTGAACCTCGAATTTTATAAGGTAATGATCGGACAATACTTTGGTATACGGGAGTATCGTAACTTTGGAAACGGTGATACCCCTGACAAGCACTAGGTCTATCGTATTACCGTTGCAATGCGTGGGTTCATTTATTATTAGTGTAAGACCACAGCTATCAATTATAGTCTGGAGGGCTACACACGGTGGGTCCGATGGGGTATTCATATGGATGTTAAAGTCCCCCATTATGATTATATTATCGGCGTGCGTCACTAGATCAGCAACGAACTCTGAGAATTCATTGATAAAGTCCGAATAGGGCCCTGGGGGGCGGTAGATAACAGCCAGGTGTAGAGGCAGCGGTGTGACAGACCTCATAGTAAGCACCTCAAACGATTTATATTTATTATTTATGTTAGGACTAAGGTTAAAGTTTTCGTTGTATATTAGTGCGACCCCCCCACACCTTTTAAGGGGACGGGCAATATGCGCATGTGTAAAGTTAGGAGGACATGCATGTATGTATGTATGTATGTATGTATGTATATATATATACAGCCCTTTGAGACACTAGTGATTTAGGGCTATACAAGTAAACATTGATTGATTGATTGATTGATTGATATATACATATATGTATATGTGTATATATATATATATATACATACATATATGGGCTTCACGGTGGCAGAGGGGTTAGTGCGTCTGCCTCACAATACGAAGGTCCTGCAGTCCTGGGTTCAAATCCAGGCTCGGGATCTTTCTGTGTGGAGTTTGCATGTTCTCCCCGTGAATGCGTGGGTTCCCTCCGGGTACTCCGGCTTCCTCCCACTTCCAAAGACATGCACCTGGGGATAGGTTGATTGGCAACACTAAAATTGGCCCTAGTGTGTGAATGTGAGTGTGAATGTTGTCTGTCTATCTGTGTTGGCCCTGTGATGAGGTGGCGACTTGTCCAGGGTGTACCCCGCCTTCCGCCCGATTGTAGCTGAGATAGGCGCCAGCGCCCCCCGCGACCCCGAAAGTGAATAAGCGGTAGAAAATGGATGGATGGACATACATACATATATGTATGTATATACGTGTATACATATATATATATACATTTGTATACAAATATATATATACATATATATATATGTATGTATATATATATATATATATATATGACACATATTTATTATATTATAATTTTTGCGCGCACACCTATACACACACATTATTACAGTATGTATATATAAATATATACATATGTGCATATATATATACACACACACATACACACATATATATATATATATATGTATATATATATGCATATGTGTATATATATATAAAATATATATATATATAATATATATATACATATACATATATATATATATATATATATATATATATATATATATATATATATATATATATATATATATATATCAGGAATAAGTAGCTCTCTGATTAGTGCCCAGGAGCAGGTGAGCGTCCCGAACACTAATCAGAGGCAGGTGAAACTGATCAGCACCCATCGCAACCAAAACACTGGAAACAGAACTGAGGGAGTCAAACTAACTGAAAAAAACATGATCCGGGGAAGCGGATCATGACAGAACACTGTTTTTATACTTGCACAATGTTTTTTTTAATCAAGTAAAATACTCTCTATATTTGCATTTTTGTTTTAGATAAATACAATCTTTTTTGAATTTGCATGATGATTTTTTTTAAGTAAAGCATATTGTTTTTAAATGATAAATAAATGATAAATGGGTTGTACTTGTATAGCGCTATTCTACCTTCAAGGTACTCAAAGCGCTTTGACACTACTTCCACATTTACCCATTCACACACACATTCACACACTGATGGAGGGAGCAACCATGCAAGGCGCCAACCAGCACCCATCAGGAGCAAGGGTGAAGTGTCTTGCTCAGGACACAACGGACGTGACGAGGTTGGTACTAGGTGGGATTTGAACCAGGGGCCCTCGGGTTGCGCACGGCCACTCTCCCACTGCGCCACGCTTTATGTTTTTTTGATAAAGAAAATATGTTTCATATTTGCATAACATTTTAATTAAGGAAATAGTGTCTATATTTGCATTTTTTAATTAAATACAATTGTTTTTATATTTGCATAATGCTTTTTTAAAAAAACAACAACATATTTTTTTATATTTGCATAATGTTTTTTAAATAAGTAAAATCGTTTTCATATTTGCATAATGATTTTTTAAATAAATGAAATAGTGTATGTACTTGCATAATGTTTTTTAAGTAAAACAAATGTTTTAATACTTGCATGATGTTTTTTGAAGTAAAAACATATTTCTTTTTCTTGCGAGTCGTTTTTTTGATTGAACATTTGTATTTATGTAACTGCAAATTTTTTTACTTGCATAACCTTGTTTGGTTTTGCTTGTTTTTTTTAAACTTGTAAATCGTTTTTTTTTCAATTTGAGAAAATCGTTGTTATTGTCGCTAATCGTTGGAGGTGAGTAAAACATCTTAGTGTCAGTGCAGTTTTGTCGCCACTTCCGACTCCCTTCAAAAGTCACAATGAGATCAGGATTGTGTTTTTAGGCAAAGTGAAAGTTTAGTCTCCAACAAAGCCAGAAAAGTCAAGTTTGATGAATGCACAGGCAGGTGGAGCCAGCACTCCACACATCCGGGACTCTTATCCACCTCCGGGTTTTACCCCTCTCTCTCTCTCTCTCTCCCTCTCTCTCTCTCTCTCTCTCTCTCTCTCTCTCTCTGCTGTGCATCACATCATCTCAGCATCCTCCCCCGCCCTCCGCACACGCACACGCACACGCAGTGCGCGCTCCTCCAGCCTGCGTCCACTTGGCGTCTGCGTAACAACAAAACATATTCTTCTTCTTTTTTTTCTTCTTCTAATTCTTCTTCTTGTTGTGCGAGGAGCGGGCAAGAAAAGAAGAAATAAGAGAGAAAGACGCCTCGATCTTCTCCTTCCTCCGCTGGACTTCATCCTCGCTGTCCTCCTGCTTGGATTCCGCCTGAATATTCGCCCTCATTTCCCCTCTTTTTTCCCGCCAGACGAGACGAGGAGCGACATATTTCTCGTCGGTGGACTGCGCGAGTGCACCGGATGTGCGTGTGCGAGGTGAGACTATTCTTATTGCTCTTTATTGCCCGTCTTCACATCTCGGTCACCCTGCCTTGCTCATGGGAATGTGGCCTGCAGGACACTTGACTGGCGGCACAGAAGGATGTCATGTTGTTTGGCGATACAAATATACATACATATATACATTCATATAGACATACGTATACACATACATATGTATACTGTATGTATACACATACACAGACATATACACATATACATACATATACGCACACATATACATGTATATATACATACATATATATGAATATATATGAATATACATGCATATATATATATATATATGTATGTATATATATATATATATATATATATATCTATCTGTGTTGGCCCTGCGATGAGGTGGCGACTTGTCCAGGGTGTACCCCGCATTCCGCCCGATTGAAGCTGAGATAGGCGCCACCGCGACCCCGAACGGGAATAAGCGGCAGAAAATGGATGGATATATATATATATATATATATATATATATATATATATATATATATATATATATGTCTGCATGGTGCAATACGCTCATAGGCTTTTTGTTTTTCAAAATAAAAGCAGAGTATTGGTGGAGGATGGCACATTATTATTCCGTTCACTGCAGGCTGCACATGATCTTCATCCTCCATGTTAGCGTTTGGAACCTCTGCTGCTGCGTTCCTAGCCTCTTTAGCATGGATGTGGCGGCTGTGTGAGGAGAAGCAGCATCCGACAGCATCCGGCAGCATCCGGCGGGCCCGCGTGTCAATCATGCATGAGTGAAGCCAGGACTCTTATTTACTGAGCAGCCTGAGCCTGCAGATGACCTTGATGTGTGGAGACTAGGAAGGTGTGTGCAGGTGACAGGTGTGCCACTGCATAGCAGGCTGATGGAAGGAATAATTGCACAATAAGATTGATGAAAAGAACACATAGACTTATTTCAATAACAATTATATTTATGAGAACACTAGTTATACCTATTCAAATAACAAATAGATTTATGAAAATGTGTATGTTTATTAAAATAACAATTAGATTTTATGAAAATAATTATCTTCATGTAAAGAGCATGATTTATAAACATAAGCTATACAAGCGTCACTGATACACATTTATTGTGTGGACTGGAGACACAAAGTAGAACCTTGTTTGACCCCACAATAAATATTTTTATTATTTATTAACAGGAAATAGTTTTATTATAATTTATTTATTTATCAACAAGAAATAGTTGTATTATTAGTTTGTAATTATTATTTATTAACAAGAAATATATTTATTATCGATTTAATATTTATCAACAGGAAATACTTGTATTATTAATATCTATTTATTATTTTTCAAAAATAAATATATGTATTATTATTATTTATTTATTATTGATTAATAGAAAATATTTTTTTATTAATATTTGTTTATTATTGATTAACATGAAATAGTTTTATTTCTATTAATAATTTATTATTTATTAACAGGAAATACTTTTATTTTTATTATTTGTTTATTATTTATTAACAGGAGTAATTGTGTTTCTTTCTCGCCTGTTGGATGTCATCTGCACATTGTTGGATGTAGTGTGAACATGTTGAATGTAGTGTGCACATTGCTGGATGTGCACATTGTTGGATGTAGTGTGCACATTGTTGGATGTAGTGTGCACATTGTTGGATGTAATGTGCACATTGTGGGATGTGCAAATGGTTGGTTGTAGTGCGCGCAGTGCAGTGTTGGATGTATTGTGCACATGGTCGGTTGTAATGTGCACATAGTTGGATGTTATGTTCACATTGTTGGATGTGCACATTGTTGGATGTAGTGTGCACATTGTTGGATTAAATGTGCACATTATTGGATGAGCACATGGTTGGATGTAGTGTGCACAGTGCAATGTTGGATGTATTGTGCACATGGTTGGTTGTAGTGTGCACATAGTTGGATGTAATGTGCACATTGTTGGATGTGCGCATTGTTGGATGTAGTGTGCACATTGTTGATTATAATGTGCACATTGTTGGATATAATGTGCACATTGTTGGATGAGCACATTGTTGGATGTAGTGTGCGCAGTGCAGTGTTGGATGTAGTGTGCACATGGTTGTATGTAGTGTGCACATGGTCAGATGTAATGTGTACATTGTTGGCTGTAATGTGCATATTGTTGGATTAAATGTGCACATTGTTGGATGAGCACATGGTTGGATGTAGTGTGCGCAGTGCAGTGTTGGATGATGTGTGCACATGGTTGGATGTGGTGTGCACATGGTTGTATGTAGTGTGCACATGGTTGTATGTAGTGTGCACATGGTTGGATGTAGTGTGCACATGGTCGGAGGTAATGTGCACATTGTTGGATGTAATGTGCAAATGGTTGGATGTAGTGTGCACATGGTTGGATGTAGTGTGCACATGGTTGGATGTAGTGTGCACATGGTCGGATGTGATGTGCACATTGTTGGATGTGGTGTGCATATTTTTGGATGTAATGTGCACAATGTTGGATTTAATTTGCAAATGGTTTTATGTGCACATTGTTGGATGTAAGTGCACATTGTTGGATATAATGTGCACATTGTTGGATGAGCACATGATTGGATGTAGTGTGCACATGGTCGGCTTGTAATGTGCACATTGTTGGATGTAATGTGCAAATTGTTGGATGTACTGTGCACATGGTTGAATGTAGTGTACACATTTTTGGATGTAATGTGCACATGGTTGGATGTAGTTTGCACATTGTTGGATGTAATGTGCACATTGTTGGATGTGCGCATTTTTGGATGTGCACAATGTTGGATGTAATGTGCACAAAGTTGGATGTAGTTTGCACATTGTTGGGTATAATGTGCACACGGTTGGATGTAATGTGCACATTGTTGGATGTAGTGTGCACATGGTTGGACGTAGTGTGTTTACAAAGTACACAGAAAAGTCATCTTACTAAACATTTTGAGCTAATTGACAATGACAATGACATCATTTGATTGATTTGAAATGATTTCCAACACATTGAAGTAATTAATGAGGTGTTTCGTGCGTGTTATGTTTGCACAAACTTGTGTTGTATTATGTTTCCACTAACTTGTGTTGTATTATGTTTCCACTAACTTGTGTTGTATTATGTTTCCACTAACTTTTGTTGTATTATGTTTGCACTAACTTGTGTTGTATTATGTGTGCACTAACTTGTGTTATATTATGTGTGCACTAACTTGTGTTGTATTATGTGTGCACTAAGTTGTGTTGTATATGTGTGCACTAACTTGTGTTGTATTATGTGTGCACTAACTTGTGTTGTGTCATGTGTGACTAACTTGTGTTGTATGCACTAACTTGTGTTGTATTATGTGTGCACTAACTTGTGTTGTATTATGTGTCCACTAACTTGTGTTGTATTATGTGTGCACTAAGTTGTGTTGTATATGTGTGCACTAACTTGTGTTGTATTATGTGTGCACTAACTTGTGTTGTATTATGTTTGCACTAACTTGTGTTGTATTATGTGTGCACTAACTTGTGTTGTATTATGTGTGCACTAACTTGTGTTGTGTTATGTGTGACTAACTTGTGTTGTATGCACTAACTTGTGTTGTATTATGTGTGCAATAACTTGTGTTGTATTATGTGTGCACTACATTGTGTTGTATTATGTGTGCACTAACTTGTGTTGTATTATGTGTGCACTAACTTGTGTTGACATTGACAACAGGAAGTTTGTTTGTGGCTGCAAGGAAGTGGGAAAGGAGTACGAAGAAATAAGCTCTTCTTATTCCTACTCCTTTTCCAGCGAGCTGAAAGTGAAAGTGAAAGTGATGATGCGTCACATTGTCGGTGTGTTCATGTTCCAAGTACACTCCACTTAGTTTGGCAGCATCTGTTGAAGTCTCCCAGGATGAGGTGAGGTGAGGCGAGGTGTGCGGAGGAGATAAATAAGATCAAACATCTGCTGGACTCCATCTTTCTAGCATGGCAGCAAGCACACAACACACATGCTTAGGAGGCTACAAAACACATGCTGGGATAAAAAACACAATGGCCTCTTTTTTTTCTTTCAACAACACCTTGCAGCACCTTGCAGATGTTTATTAACACGAGAGCAGCGGCAGATCAAAGAAAGGAACCTGTAAAGAGGACATTTCTCAGGTGAATCTATTCTTCCTTCAACCTGAACTTTATTTTCACTATTAAAATGGTCATATTTCATTTATTTTATTTTTAAATAAATCCGCTGTAAATAAATAATTCTATTTTTATATTTTATGTTCTCTACTCAAAGGTTGTAGTCCCAGGTGTCGGCATTACACGATTTCTTATAGTGTGATTGTCTTTTGTACAAAATAAAACACATTTATTTCCTTTTTTAAACCTTTTTGGGTGAATCTCACCAAAAAAAAGGCACTTTGGAGTCTTTAGAGATAAATCAAGTCCACCTAGAGGACCACTATGGACTAGGTCTTCAGCAAATCTCTCACGTTCACCAAACTTTCTTTAGAGACTAATCAAGTCCATCAAGAGGACCACTATGGACTGGGTCTTCAGCACATGTTCACCAAACTGTCTTTAGAGATGAATCAAGTCCACCAAGAGGGCCACTATGGACTAGGTCTTCAGCACATCTCTCACATTCACCAATCTGTCTTTAGAGACTAATCAAGTCCACCAAGAGGACCACTATGGACTAGGTCCTCAGCACATATTTCACGTTCACCAAACTGTCTTTAGAGATGAATCAAGTCCACCAAGAGGACCACAATGGACTGGGTTTTCAGCACACGTTCACCAGACTGTCTTTAATGGACGTCCCAGAAGCGACTTCAGTCTCTTCGAAGTTGGTGTTTGTGGTTTCCATGCCAGGTCGTGTTTAATGTGACAAGTCTCTGGGCGGCGTCTCAGCGCAGCGGTGTGTCAGTCCGCATCTTGGGGGTCACGGTCCGCAGGAACAAGCGCTGTCGTGTGTGAGGCTAATGCGGCGGACTGCAAGGAAAAGGCTCTTCTGGCCGTTTGTCCGTCCTTCTGGAATCAGGTCACTGATTCATGTCACTTGTTGGGGCAACCAGGCTGCAGATGATTCCATGCTCTTCTGCTTGGTTGACTCGTGGCGTTGTTTGTCTCCCGGCTGTTAATATTTACCTGGCATTGTGCTGAGTTCAAGTCATCCTGGGATCTGGGGAGGAGATCCTGTGGTCTCCAGGACACAGGTGATCAAAATTGACCTTTGTTGACAGCTTGAAGACACCTGGACATCAAGACCCATCAGTTTTCAAGTCAGCAGACTCCTTTTCCTTTGGGACTGTTCTCAACCCCACGTCTTCTCAGCACCTCACACACAGACCCACACCCGTCACCAAACATCGCAAAGCTTTGAGGGTTTTTGTTGTCCATCAATGAGTGAGTCCGTACAAAACGGATCACTACTGTAACTTTTGAAATGTGACACAGTATTTCAAGTAGGTCATTTAAGTATTTTACTACATACAATTGTTGATCAAAACCAAGTCAAAAGTACACAAAAACTAAACCAAAGTAAAAACCACTATCTGCTACTTCTTTTGAATATTTGTTTTTTGCCCTTGAAGTCCTGGAACGATTCTTGGAGTTAAAACGGACAAAAGAACATGGATCACACCTACCTAGTATTTTTAAACTGATACCACCCCTGGCCTTGTGGTAAGAGTCACTATTTGGCACACCCGGTATTTGACAGTATAAACGTTGGCCCGATGTTGAAGTAACTGAAGGACTGACCAATAAGAAGAAAACTCACAGACATGAAGGTGACTGAAATCATGCGTTTGTTCTTTGTAATAGCACTGGCCAATCATTTTCATCATGGTTTTAGTCATTGTAGGATAATTATTGATTTAAGTAAAGTCACTACAATGTCATTGCCATAAAAGCAGAAGTAGTCATAATAATTAAATACAAATTCTTATTTGGGTGCTTTGGTTTCCTCATTTGAAGTGGGGCCAAGAATTTTTATTTTGGTGCATTCTTACTGTTATTACCCGGCCGGCACAAGATGTTGATACAACGTTGATTATACCTACGTGTCCTTTAAAAGTTACTTTGAAACAACCTTGCAAAATAGTTGTGTTTGTCCACTCAGACAACATTGATGTTTAACGTTGGATCCACGTTGTAGGTCGAGAAATGACCACATTTCAATGTCAAATCAACGTCACAACCCAACATTGATTTAACGTCGTTAACAAGCATGTTGTTTCAACGTTGTATTTGGTTGGGAAATGACCAAATTTCAATGTCGGATCAACATCAGAAACCTGACATTGAATAAACGTTGTCAATAAGCATGTTGTTTCAACGTTGTAGTTGTGTTGTAGAATATTCGTTGGGAAATGACCAAACTTCAATGTCAAATCAATGTCAGAACCCAACATTGATTCAACGTCGTTAACAAGCATGTTGTTTCAACGTTGTATTTGGTTGGGAAATGACCAAACTTCAATGTCAAATCAACGTCAGAACCCAACATTGATTAAACGTTGTTTGAACATTGTAGTTGTGTTATAGAATATTAGTTGGGAAATTACCAAAATTCAACGGTCTAATGGACGTCAGAACCCAACACTGAATAAACGTAGTCAATAAGTATGTTGTTTCAACATTGTATTTTTGTTCCAGAATATTAGTTGGGAAAATCCCAGAATATTTTTTAATCAATCTAATAAAAGAAAGTAGAGGAACTCTAACCAGATATCAACTTTTTGATTTAAATGTACAAATCAACTGAGCAGACATACACATGTGCAATACTATTAAAAGGAAACCCGAAAGAAAAAAACAACAGTAATAATAATAATAATAATAATAATTTAAAATAATCTTTAAAAAAGGGCTGAACATTTTTTTAATCGATTCGCAAAAATGTAATTAAATAAATATCCCAATTTGAATGTGAGTGGATTAGTTTGAGTAGTCCTTTCAATGATGGCTAAGAGTTTGAAGTCAGGGCAAGACATGGTCATTTGTGATCAAATAGGTGTGGTCTGGCTTCTGACCCTGTGACGGCGCAAGTGCCGGTGTGGTCCGATACTGTTTGATGTCACATACCAGAACTCCTATGCTGGAAGAGACAGCCAGAGTTGCCATCGAAACTATTCAAATTGGACTAAAAATACATGAAAACAAGACAAAGATGATGGCGATGAAAGGTAGAAGACACAACTCAGTGGCATCAGACAAGTTGACAACTTCTGCTAGCTGGCAAGTAGTCGAAGAAAATATGTGAGGTTGCCACAGAAATCATCAGGAGGTCAGCTTTGGACAAAGTCTTGGAGGACACCCAGGAATAACAACACCGTGTAGGAGCAGCCTAAGATCACTTTTGTTATTTTGTGCAGAAATTTGGAAAACAAAGAAGGAATCCAAGTTTAGAAGATCTGAAGGCTTGCCAACAATCTTGAGTCAGAAACTGTATCAAGCAGGGGATCAGATTGTCGTCATACGATGGACGCCACAAGACCAAAGGGCACATGGAGAAGAACAGCGGACCGGGAAATGAAAGTAATCAAGCAGACATTGAACAGCCTAGAGAGACTTTCTCAGAACTGAAGGAGCTGTGGGAGCACTGTGCCCTGCAGAGTGGGTCCAGGATGGAGTCACTAAGTCCAGTGGTTCTCAAACTTCTTCCACCAAGTCGCACCTCAGAAAATACTCGGCTTTCCAAGTACCACCATCATGACCAACGTTAAAATACAGTAGCGTAGTTGGCCAAAGTAGTCATTAAAATAAGGCAGAGGTTTTAGATAACATGTGCATTTCATATTTTTGCCCACTGTAACATTACACACAGTTTGAACAGTAACACTGTGCTTGAATATGGGAAAATAAAACACTACTTTGTTCAAGGGATTATTTGGCGTACCATTAGATGGAGCCTGCGTACTGCTAGTGGTGCATGTAACACATTGTGAGAATCCCTGGTGTAGTGTAATGTAAATGGTCTTTGGTTGATATGTGCCCTGAACTAGTCTGGCAACCAGTCCAGAGTATACTGTATATGCCAGCCCAAGGTATACATACCAGTCCGGGGTCTATATATTAGTCCAGGCTATATACTGTATACTCTACCAATTCAAAGTATATATAGAAGTCCAGAGTATATATATTCCAGGGTATACATATAAGTCCGGGGTATATATACCACTTAATGGTACATACCCCGTTTCCATATGAGTTGGGAAATTGTATTAAATGTAAATATAAATGGAATACAATGATTTGCAAATCCTTTTCAACCCATATTCAGTTGAATGCACTACAAAGACAAGATATTCTATGTTCAAACTCATAAACTTTATTTTTTTTGCAAATAATAATTAAGTTAGAATTTCATGGCTGCAACATGTGCCAAAGTAGTTGGGAAAGGGCATGTTCACCACTGTCTTACTGTACATCACATTTTCTTTTAACAACACTCAATAAACGTTTGGGAACTGAGGAAACTAATTGTTGAAGCTTTGAAAGTGGAATTCTTTTTCATTTTTGTTTTATGTACAGCTTCAGTCTTTCAACAGTCCGGGGTCTCCGCTGTCGTATTTTACGCTTCATAATGCGCCACAAATTTTCGATGGGAGACATGTCTTGACTGCAGGCGGGCCAGGAAAGTACCCGCACTCTTTTACTACGCAACCACGCTGTTGTAACACGTGGCTTGGCATTGTCTTGCTGAAATAAGCAGGGGCGTCCATGATAACGTTGCTTGGATGACAACATATGTTGCTCCAAAACCTGTATGGACCATTCAGCATTAATGGTACCATCACAGATGTGTAAGTTACCCATGCCTTGGGCACTAATGCACCCCAATACCATCACAGATGCTGGCTTTTGAACTTTGCGCCTATAACAATCCGGATGGTTATTTTCCTCTTTGTTCCAGAGGACACCATGTCCACAGTTTCCAAATATAATTTGAAATGTGGACTCGTCAGACTACAGAACACTTTTCCACTTTGCATCAGTCCATTTTAGATGAGCTCAGGCCCAGCAAAGTGTTGGTGTTGTTGATAAATGGGTTTTGCTTTGTATAGTAGAGTTTTAACTTGCACTTACAGATGTAGCAACCAGCTGTAGTTACTGACAGTAGTTTTATGAAGTGTTCCTGAGCCCATGTGGTGATATCCTTTACACACTGATGTTGGTTTTTGATGCAGTACCGCCTGAGGGATCAAAGCTCCGTAATATCATTGCTTATGTGCAGTGATTTCTCCAGATTCTCTGAACCTTTTGATGATTTTACGGACCGTTGATGGTAAAATCCCTAAATTCTTTGCAATAGCTCATTGAGAAATGTTGTTCTAAAACTGTTCGACAATTTGCTTACAAATTGGTGACCTTCACCCCATCCTTGTTTGTGAATTACTTAGCATTTCATGGAAGCTGCTTTTATACCCATTCATGGCACTCAACTGTTCCCAATTAGCCTGCACACATGTGGTGTGTTCCAAATAAGTGCTTGATGAGCATTTCTTAACTTTATCAGTATTTATTGCCACCTTTCCCAACTTCTTTGTCACATGTTGCTAGCATCAAATTCTAAAGGTAATGATTATTCCCCCCCAAAAAAAGTTTATTAGTTTGAACATCAAATATGTTGTCTTTGTAGCATATTCAACTGAATATGGGTTGAAAATGAATTGCAAATCATAGTATTCCGTTTATATTTACATCCAAAACAATTTCCCAACTCATATGGAAACAGGGTTTGTATATATACCAGTATAGACTATATATATATATATATATATATATATATATATATATATATATATATATATATATATATATATATATATATATATACATATATATATATATATATATATATATTTACCAGTCCAGGGTATAGATACCAATACAGAGTATATACACCAGTCCAGCTCTCACCTCAAGTGAAGTAGATTTGTACACAATGTGTGACCCTGAATCAGAACCTGCCCCATGATCTTGCCACAGACTGGGAGGACAAGGTTGTGTAGCACCAAGTCCACATTTCCTTGGTGGCAAGTGAGAGGGTTGCTGCAGTGCAGTTTGTCACGCTCCATTTTCCTCTTCTCCTTCTGCTCCTCTTCCTCGCTCTGCATCCTCCTCACTTTACTCCATTTAGGACGCTCTTGATGTCAGCCTGTGGACTCTAGGAAGCAGTCATGGTTCTGACCGGAATATACGTCTCTTTATATCCAAATAACCAGATAGCATGGTATTTATACATACATCTATACATACACACACTCACATTTGTTTACATGTTATGTATGAAAAGATAGCATGGTATTTATATATATACATCTATACATACACAAACTCACATTTGTTTACATGTTATGTATTAAAAGATAGGATGGTTTTTACATCCATATTACAGCTGCAGCTATTGAATATTTTAGTAACCGTGTATTCTATCGAATATCTCGATCGGTTAATCGAGTAATCAAATAAATCATATTTTTTCTTAATTAAGGTTTAATTATACATGTCAAAATGTGCCCTCAATTAATGCATTCGGCTTAATTGTCTTATTTCCTAAATGCCTATTTTCATTATTGAAGGCTGACATGCCCAGCTGAGATAAGAAAATGTTATGAATACAAATATAGAATGATATTCACATATACATCCATACATACGCACACTCACCTCTGTATAACAAGAACTTGGTCAGGCTGATTTAGCATCTTTTCCAGTACTTTGTGGTTTCCAGGTAACATTGTATGTGGTTAAGATTGTACCGATACCTTTGGCGATGATCCTCATCGATATCAGTATTCATCAGTACTCGTTTTAATAGTATATGTAACTTGTGCAAACAAAGATGTGAAAGAAGAGGTTGTTCACCAGCAACATCGTGTTACATCTCACAGCAGAGAAGTATTTTTATCATCAGCTGCTTTTTTAGTCTCAAGCAAGTCCAATATGTCTTGCTAATGCAGTTCTTAAGTCATCATCTTGTCAACACCATCACTTCATCACAATTCCACTCAGTATATCCATCCATCCATTTTCAACTGCTTGTCCCTGTATTCAATTTTTTTTATAATAGTAACTAAATAACACAATAACATGGTATTCATGTTCATACATGGACCTTTAACATTATATATTTATCAAATATACAATGTAAATTGATACATTTAATTAGCATTTTAAGTATGTGTGTATTTTCTAACAATTGGAATTTTTTTCGGAGGTGACGGACCGAAAGCCCGCACAGACACTCAACAATGGCTCGTTATTTGCGGATTATAATTATTGGTTTACCAGAAATATGAGGCGAAATTGCATTATTTGGCATGGCACAGCAGACAATATCTTGCTAAAGAACACACAGCGGTGGTGAGTTAAAACTGAGACTAACTCTTATTGGCATGAGTGACTTTGGGGACGAGGAGGAAATATTGTTGTGTTTCAAACTTTTCAGTGCTGTTGCTTCCTTTTTTGTCATTATTCCAAGATGATCTAGCCGGGCGTAGCAGCGGCATCTGAAGTGAATGACGAGGATCAGCTGGACAAATACAAATACAGATCGCAGTATCATTAGTCCAGAAACCTAACAGTCTTCCTGGATCAACTCAATCAGAAACTGGTACCAACAAATACCGGGTTTGGGTTAGGTTTAGTAACCCTAACCCCTAGCCTAACCCACAAGATACATCCCTAAACGTTGGTAATGTGTCGCATTTTGACGCGTCTCTGTTCTGCAATGTTGGAACTCTTATATCCAGACCTGTGTTTATCCAATTACCAGAAGGTTTCCCCCACAGAGGTTGTCACGTGACATCTGAAAACCTAACAAAGCTCTTTGGATTATGTCTCTGTTCTGTTCTTCATGTCGTGTCTTTAATGGATAGGAACTATTTGACGTGTTTCAGTCACTAGAGATGACTCTTTGGCAACATGTTTTGTAGTCTATCTTTTTTTAATCCAAACCAATTCCTCCGCGAGTTTTGTTGGTTTAGCTTCCATTGTGCTTTCCGTCGCTGCGACTCTGTTGACATCCTTGCTTTTGCCCACTCTCACCATGAAGTTCTTTCACGTGATGTAAAAATGCAAAGTAGCATTGTCGTTGCTACATTAGCCGGAGCCCAAACGTAAACATTACGACATTAACAATACAGACGGCAGACATATTTATCTCGAACTACCATATATATCTGACCTGGGCAAAGTAGCACTCTTCTTTTGTAGTTCCACTTCCCCTGTCTGTCTGCGCAGTACTGGCTCCCCACACCTGTCCTTGATTGGCAACGAGAACACACCTGAACCTGGTTGCCAATCATCCTCCTGTTTGAACTGTTCATTGTTTCTAGTGTTGTTGCTGCATGGTAGTGACAAACTTCCCTTCAAAGTTTGTGTCCTGTGCACGTAGTTTTTGCACTTATTTTGTCCCCCACTCCCACGTGTAAACCACACCTGGGCAAAAAAGGGCCTGAGGGGCCACATGTGGCCATTAAGATTCTCAATCCGGCCCACCGGACGTTGTACATCATTTTTTTAGACCTTTAACATCAGAAGTGTAGTCACCATTATGATGTGCAGTCATCTTTTTAAATGACTAAGTCTTCAACAGTGTTGTTTTCGTCAACGATGACGAAATCATTTCGTTGATCCCACTTTTTTTCCTGACGATAACGAGACGGTGACGAGATAAACATGTCTCTCTGATGACGAAAACATGACGAGACGTGTGTGAGTTTTCGTTGACGAGACGAGAACGGACGAAAATGTTAGTGGGTAATCTGTCAGACGTTTAAAATGCATGACATTTGTGTTTATTGTGTGTGTCTTTTAAAACCTAAAAAGTATCTGCTGCTGCCTACAGCAGGCTGCTGCATTCTATCCTTGTTTGGTCACGCCCACCAACTGGCGTGCAGCGCACATTACAACGTGCTCAACACCTCAGACTGTTGTTATTCATCAGGCAATGGACCGTGATGGCGGCGGCAGTTTCAACACAGGGGCTCGGTGGTTGCAAACGTAGAGACGACATATGGGTGTATTTTAAATATAACCCAGCAGATAATAAAACAGAGTGTATTGTGAAGGAAGACGGTGACAAATGTGGCCACAAAATATGCGGAAAAAATACGACCAACCTTAAGCGGCACCTTAAGCTCGCCACAAGGATATTTTTTCGAAGGTAAGTTACAAATGCTGTTAACATAATCGATAAATGTCGTAGTAAGCTAATACATTAGTACGTTTTCCACATACTCCTGGCGCAAATGGGCTGCTAACTTCAGGCTAAAGTTAGCTTTTGTTACGCAAACGTCAATTCATTATGTGGGTGTTACTTTAGCAGCATGTTTACATTCAGTGACGGTGTGGTTATCTCTTTGTGACTACGTTCTGTCTGCACCTAACTGTATATGTTGAACAGGTCGAGTTACTGTTATACGTAGAGTCTGCTAGCTTTATTAGTACAGATACAGATATGTGATTGTGATATTAAGTTTGTTCTTGTTATGAGACAGGCCCTCCTCTAATTCATATTAAACAGTGTGGTTGTTTTTTTTAATTTATTGAATTTACTAGTGTTTACAGTATTTACAGGGTGGTCTATTTTGTTCCAAAAACTTAAGAACATGTTTGTTTCATAGTTTCAAGTATGTACAGTATAACTCTCTGGTATAACTTACAACCTACCTCACTGTACCTCAGGAATTAATTGATTATTTTTATTACATGGTTTGCACAAATTAAAGATAGAGTGGGGTTGTATGATATCTGTTGTAATTGCACTGGCAGACAGGGCCAAGTTGAGCATATGTGTTCCTCATCCATCACTCATATTTTGGGCATGTTTATGTTCATTGTACTTTAACAAATTCTGAGAAATAAAGCCACAATTGCTGACATAGAATGTTTTTGTTTTTTGGCTTTATTGGAGTAATGAATTTTGATTCCCCTGTTACCACTTTATCTGTGTGTAATACACAATCCTTGGATCAGAAATTTGCTGTTGGGTGGAAACCTTATATGTCTGAAACCATTCCTTTATTGTTATTATTTGTGAAAATAGCAGATCTGCAAGTTTATAATGGGTTGAACTTATAGATCTGCTGCTATTTTCACAACTTATGTGTGACACTGCCCAACAGCAATCTCCAATACTTACTGACCTAAATTAATTTGTTAAAAGACTATAGTTATATACTTATATTATACTTTTTATTCTTTTTTTTTGACTAAAACTACACTAAAACCTTTTTGACTTTTCATCGACTAAAACTAGACTAAAACACTTTTGAGTTTTCGTCGACTAAAACTGGACTAAAACTATCACATATAAAAGCGACTAAAATGTGACTAAAACTAATAAGCGTTTTAGTCCAAAAGACTTAGACTAAGACTAAATGTAAGATGGTTGTCAAAAACAACATTGGTCTTCAAGTAGACTAAGTATTTCAATGTTTGAAATCTGCCTTTTTGAGTGTTATAAGAGTTATTAGGTTTATCTAGGTCTCAGCAGCTCAGACCAGGAAATAAGCAGAGTGGGCGGGGCTTGTTTCCATAGCAGCCAGCACCAAACACGTGTCAGGAAGACATATTTGTACAACAAATGTCTGCGATGAGGTGGCGACTTGTCCAGGGTGTACCCCGCCTTCCGCCCGATTGTAGCTGAGATAGGCGCCAGCGACCCCAAAAGGGAATAAGCGGTAGAAAATGGATGGATGTCTGCATAAAAGTAATAATATATCATATTGTAGGTGTTTATTACACTTTGTGGGATTGTTGTTGTGTTTTGCTTGATTGTAAAAGATACACAATTATGGTGGAGCTTGCCTGAAAACTAAATATGTTGTTAATATTCAGTCTTTTATTGTTCATAATTAATATTGTAAATCCCACTTTCTTTATTTTTAAGAACATTCTGGGTGTCCCATTTAGTAAAAAACTACAATTCCATTCTGGGGGTTTTTTTAGGTGGTCTGTCATAACTTTTTTCAGAACTCTGTGGGACATTGTGACTTTTGGTGTTAGTCTTCCTGGAAAAAAGGGAGGCCAACACACATACTGTACAGATAAATGTGTATACATCATTTATATACAGTGGTTCTCTCAATGTGGCCCCCGAGTCTAAATATTTGTCCAGCTCTGATATCTATCCTACACGGCCCGTGGTACAGTAAAAACCAATAAACACACAATACACAACAATAACTAATACAATGAAAAACAATAACAGCAAATCAGTCAACTATGGGCAACATTCTGCAGCACAGCTAATGCGAATAAATCTCATTTCCGATGTTGACAACTTAAAGAAAACGGCGAAAACTGGGACAATCAAACAAAGACAAATGGAGATGGGATGGTCTCGCGAGGTCCTCAGTGTCGACTTTGACGATCAATAAGTTAGAACCACGTTTCCAGAGGGCAGCAGAGAGCGAGGCTTTGCCTCCTGACAGGGATCGTGTCCGCCATCTTGGAACAGGCACTCTGACAGAATCGTTGAATAGTCAACTATTGTAAGGCACCCTCGCTGTAATGTGTTACCAAAATAAAAGCTGTGACGAGATGAACTATAAATAGTGGTTCACTTATTTTGCATGACAGATAAAAATGTGGAAGGTATCTAAAACGTGACACACATAATTATGTGTTTTTTATGTCTTGTTATTGTTGACAGATGACTTGTTAGGACACAACTATGACACTTGAATGGAAATGTAAACATGTTATCTACATCCAAAAGTAATCACAAGTTGACCATTCTGAAGCAGAATGTGTTTGCTGTATGAAATATGTCCATCAGTTCAATCTACACGTCTAATATTTGATCTGCTACGGTTCAAAGGCTTTTGTATACATTTTATATTTACATATTCACATTTGCATTTATTGTACATTTACCGTAAATACCGTGATAATGTCGGACAAGCAAAAAAATGCACAAAGCTACATTTCAAAAAGTAAGGTGAAACAAAAGTGGGGAACAGAAGGAAAAAAATATAAACACTGTGATAACGTCGGACAAGCAAAAAAATGCACAAAGCTACATTTCAAAAAGTAAAGTAAAACAAAAGTAGTGAACAGAAGGAAAAAATGAAAAATACCGTGATAATGTCAGACAAGCAAAACATGCACAAAGCTACATTTCAATGTATCGTACTGGCGTAATTTCATATAATATTACATATTAATTTCCCCTCGGGGATTAATAAAGTATTTCTGATTCTGATTATTCTCACTGGAAGCAGATGATTGACTGACAGATACAAAAGAAAACCAAGGTTGTAAAAAAAATTAGTAAACAAATCAATGAGATCATGCCCCTCCTATCACCTTCTGCCAAGAGTTATTTTAGGAGTCAAGGGTTCCTGGAGATGCTCGGTCCAAAGAACCTTCAGGGCTGATTTCCACAAAAACTCTTTTATCAAGAATCCCTTTTCTTCCTTGCCTGCAGTGTTTTATTCCTGTAATTTATGCACATCAAGATAAATGTTTGAGCCTTGGAGATAAACAGAGGCTCAGGGAGACAACAAACTAAATAAATAGTAACCTTTGGCGTGGGCTGAGAAACCAAAGGGCCTTGCTGGGACTCTAACAGAGCGCCCCTCGGTCCGTGTACATGACAACATTTCTTTCATCTGGTCAGCAGAATGTTCCCGTGTACGAAATGATCTGATTGTAACCTGCATGTTCATGCATCACACCTTAAATCGCAATACTTTACTTTGACATGCACAGAACCTAACATAAAAGGAAAGGTGTGTTATTCTTTGTGGTATGACGCCATCTTTTGGACGAGTTTGCTCCCTGCAGATGCTGAAGAAGCAGTAGTTCCACTGTAAACATGGCTTTGTGCATTTCTGCTTGTCCTACATTATTACTGTATTTATTTATAATTTTTCCGTTGTTCACTACTTTTGTTTTACCTCTCTTTTTTAAATGGAGCTTTGTGCATTTCTGCTTGTCCGACATTATCACGGTATTTATCATGTTTTCTTTCTGTTCACTACATTTGTTTTACCTCCCTTTTTGAAATGTAGCTTTGAGCATTTCTGCTTGTCCGACATTATCACGGTATTTATCATGTTTTCTTTCTGTTCACTACATTTGTTTTACCTCTCTTTTTGAAATGTAGCTTTGTGCATTTCTGCTTGTCCGACATTATCACGGTATTTATCACGTTTTCATTCTGTTCACTACATTTGTTTTACCTCTCTTTTTGAAATGTAGCTTTGTGCATTTTTGCTTGTCCGACATTATCACGGTATTTATCACGTTTTCCTTCTGTTCACTAATTTTGCTTTAGCTCTCTTTGTGAGATGTAGCTTTGTGCATTTCTGCTGGTCCGACATTATCACGGTATTTATCATGTTTTCCTTCTGTTCACTACTTTGGGTTTACCTCTCTTTTTGAAATGTAGCTTTGTGCATTTTGTGTTTGTCCGTCGTTATCACGGTATTTATAGTTTCTCCCTTCTGTTCACTAATTTTGTTTAACCTCTCTTTTTGAAATGTAGCTCTGTGCATTTCTGCTTGTCCGACGTTATCACGGTATTTATATTTTTTTCCTTCTGTTCACTGCTTTTGTTTCACTTCTCGTTTTGAAACGTAGCTGTTCTGTGCCTTTTATGTTGGGATTTGTGTAACTTGCTGCGCGTCTTCATGTTACGACTTACTGTGTAGGTGTCTGAGGCTAGCAGTTAGCATTTGGAGTAGCTGTAATGTTATAAATGAAACAGCTTGTCAAGATGACAACTGGATACCTCCTTTTATTGTTACATGGACACATGACACGCCAGACCATACGTTTGTTATTGCTAGTCTGCCTTTAACTCACTTCACTTCTTCGAGCCTATTAGAGGTGGACTCAGTGGGAGAGGACCCTTACTTTGCAACATTATTAGACCTTGTGTGTGTGTGTGTGTGGACTCCCAGTCCCTGGACTCCATGGCTGGCTTTCCAATCTCCGGGTTGTGACTGAGTCATTGCAGCAGTGGACTGAATGAGAAATACACAAAGGACACATAGGACAAAAAAGACTCGTAGGACAAGAAGGACACGAAGGACAAAAAGGACAGGAAGGTCACTTAAGGACACAAAGGACAAGAAGGACACAAAGGACACACAGGACAAAAAGGACACGTAGGACAAAAAGGCCACAAAGGACAGAAAGGACAGGAAGGACACTAAGGACACAAAGGACAAGAAGGACAAGAAGGACAGGAAGGACACAAAGGACAAGAAGGATTTCAGGTTCAAACATTTATGACATCTATTAAACAGACAAGAAGCAAGGAATCATGCAGAGACAGAGTAAAATTTTACTCATGAGGAGAGACGTGTTGGGCTTAGTTACAGTTCCAACCTACGCTCTAAGGCTTCTGAAGGAAGGGGGGTAATCTCAGCAGCCCCATCTAGACAAAATATGTGATTATTCATGAAATGCAAATGTGCTGACACTCATGATATCGCCCTGTCTCTGCTCTGTCTGCGTCACGGCACTCGATGTTCTCCTTTGGCAGTCAGCAAGTCGGGTCTGGACACAAACACTGATACGAGACGATGTCCCTTTGCACAGATAGATAAGTACAACTTCCGCACAATTGAAAATAACTATAGTAACGGCCTTTAAGCATAAGAGTTGTGTGATAACTTATACATAATTATTCTAACGAAAGACAGGAAGGACAAGAAGGACAGGAAGACGCATGGGTGTAAAATATCTGAAGTGTGCTGAAAGTGTTAAAAAAACACTGCAGCGTTTCTATCTGGTCGTGACGGAACTGGAACTCTTGGCCCGTGTATGTGTGTGTGTGTATTCTTATAGTGTGTGTACAAGTGTGTGTGTGTGTGTGTGCTGTAATCCTGCTGAATGAGTGTATTGTGCAGCAGGAAAGTGTAATCACACTGTTAGACAACATCTGCGGTGTTGCATTGCCCAATCAACTGTTTGTCTTTTGTTTGGCCGTCACAACGTTATTAGCGCCTCTGAGTCGCCATCGCTGATTGAAATCAGCTCATCCTGCCAAATAATTACACCGGGTGTCGCACTGCCACTCACAACCATTCCAGAATAACAGTGAGGGAAGAAAATACACAGTCATAATTTTTATTAATGAATGTTCTCTTCCACACACACACACACACACACACACACACACACACACACACACACACACACACACACACACACACACACACACACACACACGCAAACACACACACCTAAGTTGCCCAGCAGGTGTGGCCCCTCACACAACTGGAATGACTTTGTAAATATAGTCCTTTTTTTCTTATTGACAGAATAAAACTTACATTGTTATGTATGGGGGGAGTAGACGGCACAAACCACTAGGGGCCGTAGTGGCTTTATATTTCATTATATATTTGTCTCTGGTCATGCTCCCTCCACCCCAGCAGACGCTGGAATGGAACACCGCAGAGGTCACCACCGTGTAGATGTTTTTGTCTGTTTTGTTGTTTTACTTTTGTAGCTTTGTGTAGAAGTGACTGGTTGCATCAGCTCTGCTCTTTTAATGTCTTTAATATCCTTTGTGTTCTTGGATGTTTCCTTCTTACGCACATTTATGTGTGTTATGGCTATGAGGTGTGTCGTCGTCCCCCCCCCCCCCCCCCCCCCCCCCCGGCCTCAGTCTGGACCCCCTCTCCAGGGGGCCACGCTTTGACTGATTTTTTTTCCTCTCACCTTTTTTGTAAGGGGCGCCAGAAGTTGGCAGACCCATCAGCAATCTTGTTCTGTCTCCTGTAATGTTGATCCTGTTCTGTCTCCCTGTAATGTTTGATCCTGTTCTGTCTCCCTGTAATGTTTGATCCTGTTCTGTCTCCCTGTAATGTCTGATCCTGTTCTGTCTCCCTGTAATGTCTGATCCTGATCTGTCTCCCTGTAATGTCTTATCCTGTTCTGTCTCCCTGTAATGTCTGATCCTGTTCTGTCTCCCTGTAATGTCTGATCCTGTTCCGTCTCCCTGTAATGTTTGATCCTGTTCTGTCTCCCTGTAATGTCTGATCATGTTCTGTCTCCCTGTAATGTTTGATCCTGTTCTGTCTCCCTGTAATGTCTGATCCTGTTCTGTCTCCCTGTAATGTCTGATTCTGTTCTGTCTCCCTGTAATGTCTTATCCTGTTCTGTCTCCCTGTGATGTCTGATCCTGTTCTGTCTCCCTGTAATGTCTGATCCTGTTCTGTCTCCCTGTAATGTTTGATCCTGTTCTGTCTCCCTGTAATGTCTGATCATGTTCTGTCTCCCTGTAATGTTTGATCCTGTTCTGTATCCCTGTAATGTTTGATAATGTTCTGTCTCCCTGTAATGTTTGATCCTGTTCTGTCTCCCTGTAATGTTTGATCCTGTTCTGTCTCCCTGTAATGTGTGTCTGCTACTTGAGTGGGATTGTGCTGAAAATCTTAATTTTTTAAAGTATATCTGATTCTGATATATACAATGACTGTATATATATATATATATATATATATATATATATATATATATATATATATATATATATAATAAATAATATAATAAACTCGGGAATGGAGTGTGATTAAATTCCAGAGTGTGTGTTGTGTGTGTGTGTGTGTGTGTGTGTGTGTGTGTGTGTGTGTGTGTGTGACTATGTGTGGGGGTTATTTGCTAAGTGTTACTGTGAGTGTTGAGCGAGAGGTGGAAGTCTTGGAGGGTAAAAGGTAGTTTGGAACGTCCGTGAGACAGGCAGGTTGTCGGGGGATATAGCGAGGCCTCAACAGGTCGGTGTGCGAGCAGGGGTCGAGGATCGAGGGAGGCAGTCAGGAGTCCAAAAGGAAGTGGAGGCACACAGCTCCATCAGGGGAAACAGTACTGGAAACACCGAGGACATAAGAGGCAGGTACTGGGAAAGCACAGAGAGAGAGAGCAAGTACGTGGGAGGGGAGCTACTGATGGGATGCTTATGACGAGGAATGAACTATGTTCTGGCACAGGATCTTTGGGTCCGCTGGTTTTTATGCTGCTTGTCTTTATTAGTCTCAGGTGTTCTGATTGCAGATTGAAATTGTGGCCGTGATGTGAGCAGAGCATGGGTGTGTCCTGGCATGTGGGACTGGCGTGACATACTGTATACACATGACGTACTGTATACACATGCAACATATTATCACACAGTCCAAACATTTGTTTGGTTAAAATTGAAATAAATACATAAATGTCTGGTGGAAAACCCCCCCAACAAATATTACCGCAGAAAACTGGCAACTCACTCGCCTGAACTTTACTGTAAATTGGCACAATGTTTAAATTTGCAGCAAATGCTGTAAAAACGTTGTCAATTGTAGACTTGAATCTTGGCAACTGATATGAACATTTTATTTCCTACACTTTACAGATTGTTTTATTGTTTGCATATAAAAATATATTCGCCCATTTATTTAATTCTGCTTGTCTCTTATAATACTTAAATACATCTGCAAATGTGGAATAATATCATGAGGCAATGTATGCATATATATATATATATATATATATATATATATATATATATATATATATATATATATATATATATATATGTATATATATATATATATGTATATATATATATATATATATAGTGTTTTTTTAGGTGACTACTTGGTGAAAAAGTGCAGGAGTGGTGTAGCTCATATTGTGCAGCTCATGACAACATAAAACAATATATAGTGTTTGATATGACATGCAGTATATAATATAAAGTGATGTGTACAAGATTCAGTACTGATATCATTATTTATGAATGCGCAGAGCTGCACTGTATCATACTTTGTTCCCCTCCTTACTGTACCTTCCAGTGTGATGCAGTGCATTAGTACACCACTGCAATACGCACATTCTTCAATGAATACTCCATCAATCATAACTCAGTGTTTGTTGTAAAAGGACACTATTTCATGTAGCTCATCCCGTTGTTGTGTGAGGTGTACCTAATGCTATGTCCAGTGGTACTTAATGCTATGTCCAGCTGTACCTAATGCTATGTCCAGTGGGTGGAATGTTTATGATGAAGGACTTCGAATGAAACATTTTTCAGGGTAAGATTTTCATCTTTGAAGGGCAGAAACCTGCAAGTAGTACTCTGTATGCTGCTGTGCTACTCTACATATTTGCATCATATTATATTCACTTCTGTTTGATGCTGTGCTACAGTAAATATTTGTATCATATTATATTCACTTCTGTTTAATGCTGTGGAACAGTAAATATTTGTATCATATTATATTCACCTCTGTTTGATGCTATGCTACCATAAATATTTGTATCATATTATATTCACTTCTGTTTAATGCTGTGCTACAGTAAATATTTGTATCATGTTATATTAAATGTAAATGATAAATGGGTTGTACTTGTATAGCGCTTTTCTACCTTCAAGGTACTCAAAGCGCTTTGACACTACTTCCACATTTACCCATTCACACACACATTCACACACTGATGGAGGGAGCTGCCATGCAAGGCGCCAACCAGCACCCATCAGGAGCAAGGGTGAAGTGTCTTGCTCAGGACACAACGGACGTGATGAGGTTGGTTCTAGGTGGGATTTGAACCAGTCACCCTCGGGTTGCGCACGGCCACTCTCCCACTGCGCCACGCCGTCCCTGTTCACTTATTCACTTCCTTTTGATGCTGTGGAACAGTGAATATTTGTATCATATTACAGTATATCCACCTCTGTTTGATGCTGTGCCACAGTAAATATTTGTATCATATTATATTCACCTCTGTTTGATGCTGTGGTACAGTAAATATTTAAATATTATATTCACTTCTGTTTGATGCTGTGGTACAGTAAATATTTAAATAATATTATATTCACTTCTGTTTGATGCTGTGGTACGGTAAATATTTGTATCATATTATATTCACTTCTGTTTGATGCTGTGGTACAGTAAATATTTGTATCATATTATATTCACTTCTGTTTGATGTGGACCCTCTTGAGCTCTCCATTGATTTCATGTCCGGCTCTTACAGCGACAACATTGATTTGTATTTATAGACCAGGAAACATGGAGAAGATTGTTATTTTCTCTACACAATAATAGTAATAATAATAATGTGTGTGAGGAGACTTCTATCCGTACATAATACTTGTAATATTATTTGTACACAATACATGTAATATAATTACTACACACACACACGCAGACAAGCGCACGCACGCACACGCACACACACACACACACACACACACACACACACACACACACACACACACACACACACACAGACACACACAAAGTGTACATGTTGTGTAGATGAAGGAGTGTGAGTATTTTGCTGGCTACAGGAAGTGGTTGACAATAGTTCTCCCTTCTGCTCCCACTTGAGTCCATTTAACCCATAATCGGGTCGAATGCATTCACAATTGCGGTAAGCTTCCTTCACGACAAAAAAGACGCCCTTAAGAAAGTTGTTGAAGTAAGTCATGTTTTGACAATGTCAGACCTCTCCTTAGTTGAAGTCTTGATGCACTTGTAATGTTTTTTTGTTTATATTTTATGTTAATTTTGGAAAAATAAAAACCTTTCCTTATGATGGAAAAACACACAATCTGCATTATTTCCAAAACCTAAGTGGATACTTCAAATAAGGTAATCACAGCCTTTAATAAGTCAATAATTCATAATAATACTGTTGACGCCTTATTAATTTTGGAACAATGACATTGTTTTTTACAAAAACCTCACACTTTAGCTGAGAAACAGACACACTCACAAAAGTAAGGCATACATATATATATATATATATATGTATATATATACATATATTTCAAACTTTGAATGCTTTAAATGTTATCAACAGTTTACACCTATCAGTAAATATGACGTTTTTATATAGTTGTAATGTTTTTTTATGTTTTTTTATTTATTGAGGTTTTTTTTGTAAAGATACACTTTTTTAATGATGGAAAAAACACAAAATATACACAATTTCCAAAACTGAGTTGCAAAGTGGAACATTTAAAATAAGGTAATTACAGCCTGAATTGAGATTTTCTCATTTAAACGGAGATAGCAGGTCCATTTTATGTGTCACACTTGATCATTTCGCGATATTGCCATATTTTTGCTGAAAGGATTTAGTAGAGACTGCGATGAGGTGGCGACTTGTCCGGGGTGTACCCCGCCTTCCGCCCGATTGTAGCTGAGATAGGCGCCAGTGCCCCCCGTGACTCCAAAAGGGAATAAGCGGTAGGAAATGGATGGATGGATGGGGATTTAGTAGAGAACATCCACGATAAAGTTCGCAACTTTTGCTTGCTAACAGAAAAGCCCTGCCTCTACCGGAAGTCGCAGAAGATGACATCACATGTTGATGGCTCCTCACATATTCACATTGTTTATAATGGGAGCCTCCAACAAAAAATGTTATTCGGACCGAGAAAACGACAATTTCCCCATTAATTTGAGCGAGGATGAAAGATTTGTGTTTGAGGAGATTGACAGCGACGGACTAGAAAAAAAACAACAAAAAAACGCAAATGCATTGGGACGGATTCTGATGTTTTTAAACACATTTACTAGGATCATTCTTGGAAATCCCTTATCTTTCTATTGTGTTGCTAGTGTTTTAGTGAGTTTAACAGCACCAGATAGTCGGAAGGGTGTCTCCACGGGTGTGTTGACGCGCAGTGTCTCAGGGGAGTCGACGGCAGCTTCATGGACGGCATAAGCTCAGCTTTTCTTCGGTAAGAAGCGACTTTTTAACCACAATTTTCTCACCGAAACCTGCTGGTTGACATTCGGTAGGATCCATGTTCGCTTGACCGCGCTGTGATCGATAGTAAATGTTCACCTCCGGGAATTTTAAACAAGGAATCACTGTGTGTTTGTGTGGTTAAAGGCTAACGCTTCCCAACTATATCTTTCTACTGTGACTTCTCCAATATTAATTGAACAAATTGCAAAAGATTCAGCAACACAGATGTCCAAAATACTGTGTAATTATGCCGTTAAAGCAGACAACTTTTACCTGTGTGTGTGCATAGCGCTCATACTTCCTAAAAACGCGCGACGTCTGGTGTACACGTCATCATTACACAACGTTTTCAAGACGAAACTCCGGGAAATTTAAAATTGTAATATAGTAAACTAAAAAGGCCGCATTGGCATGTGTTGCAATGATAATATTTCATCATTGATATGTAAACTATCAGACTGCGTGGTGGGTAGTAGTGGGTTTCAGTAGGCCTTTAATAGGTCAATAACTCTTAACAATAATCATTTTGACGCCTTATTATTTTTGGAACAATGAACATTTTTTTCCATAAAACCTCACACTATCACACTCTAGCTGAGAAACACACACGCTCAAAAAAAGTGTTAAAAATAAGTCAAATAAAAATAAAAACTTTCAATGCTTTAAGGCCTGCTGAAACCCACTACTACCGACCACGCAGTCTGATAGTTTATATATCAATGATGAAATATTAACATTGCAACATATGCCAATACGGCCTTTTTTGTTTACTAAATTACAATTTTAAATTTCCCGCGGGGTTTCTTGTTGAAAACGTCGCGGAGGGATGATGCGTATGATGACGCGTGCGCGTGACGTCTCGAGTTAGAGGGGACATATTAGTGCAGCACCACTTGCGGCTAAAAGTCGTCTCTTTTCATCGCGCAATTACACAGTATTCTGGACATCTGTGTTGCTGAATCTTTTGCAATTTGTTAAATTAATAATGGAGAAGTCAAAGTAGAAAGATGGAGGTGGGAAGCTTTAGCCTTTAGCCACACAAACACACGGTGATTCCTTGTTTAAAATTCCCGAAGGTGAAGCTTTACTATGGATCAGAGCGGTCAAGCGAACATGGATCCCGACCACTTGTCAACCGGCAGGTTTCGGTAAGAAAATTGTGGTATAAAGTCTCCACTTACCGGAGAACTGCGGAGTTTGCGCCGTCCATGTAGCTGCCGTGACTTCCCTCAGACACTGGCGTCAAGACACCCGTGGACACACCCCTCCGACTATCAGGTACAATTTAACTCACTAAAACACTAGCAACACAATAGAAAGATAAGGGATTTCCCAGAATTGTCCTAGTAATTGTGTCGAAAAACATCTGAATCGCTCACAATGCAATCGCCTTTTTTTTCCTTTTTACTTTAATTTAATTTTATTTATTTTTTTCTAGTCCTTTGCTATCAATATCCCCAGCCACGAATCTTTCATCCTCAATCAAATTAATGGGGAAATTGTCTTTTTCTCGGTCCGTAAAGTTCTTTTTGTTGGAGGCTCCCATTATAAATAATGTGAGGATGTGAGGAGCCCTCACACGGGTGACATCATCGTCTGCGACTTCCGGTAAAGGCAGGGCTTTTTTATTAGCGACCAAAAGTTGCAAACTTTATCATGGATGTACTCTACTAAATGCTTTCAACAAACACATGGCAATATCGCGAAATGATCAAGTATGACACATAGAATGGACCTGCTATTCCCGTTTAAATAAGAAAATCTCATTTCAGTAGGCTTTTTAATGTTATCAGCAGTTCAGACCTATCCATAGTAATTAAGTTTTAATACTTTTGTAGTGTTCTTTTCATGTAGTATGCTTTTTTGGGTAAAAATAACAAATTGTTTTAATAAGGAAAAAACTACAAAACATCCATCCATCCATCCATTCATTATCTACCGCTTATTCCCTTTGGGGTTGCTGGGGGCGCTGGTGCCTATCTCAGCTACAATCGGGCGGAAGGCAGAGTGCACCCTGGACAAGTCGCCACCTCATCGCAGGGCCAACACAGATAGAAAGACAACATTCACACTCACGTTCACACACTAGGGACCATTTAGTGTTGCCAATCAACCTATCCCCAGGTGCATGTCTTTGGAAGTGGGAGGGGCCTATCGCCAGGTGCATGTCTTTGGAGGTGGGAGGGGCCTATCCCCAGGTGCATGTCTTTGGAGGTGGGAGGGGCCTATCCCGAAGTGCATGTTTTTGGAGGTGGGAGGGGCCTATCCCCAGGTGTGTGTGTGTGTGTTTGTGTGTGTGTGAGAGTGTGTGTGTTTGTGAGTGTGTGTGTGTGGATGTGTGATTGTGAATGTGCGTGTGTGTGTATATGTGTGAGTGTGTGTTTTCTGTGTGTGTGCGTGCGTGCGTGTGTGTGTGCGCGCACGTGTGTGTGTGTGTGTGTGTGTGTGTGTTTGTGTGGTCAGTCCTTGGTCACAGTATTGATAGGGGGGATTCTGGTGGCCTATTGCATGCTGGGAGTGGTCACATATTCAGCGGTGAAGTGAAGTGAGTCATCAGTGATGCAACAACAGAGCAGAGGAGACGTGAACGTCAACCATCAACAATGAGGTCACTGCAGGCCTCTTGGAAACATCATCATTGACACACACGCACAACCACACACACACACACACAAACACACACACATGTTAATGTTGAATGATGTTTATGTCATGACTACAATATTGAGTGTAGAAGATCAATATTCTGTATTTGTGCCAACAGTGTGTGAGTAAATATTACATTTCTCCTGCAGGAGTTCATAAGAAAGGTGCAAGAAGTGAATTTTAAATGTCAACTTCATCATTTAAGCAAGTTTTGGCCTATAAAAGCAAAACACAGAAATAAACAAACATGCTAGTCTTGTCTCCATACCAATACTTGGTACCGCTACCAAAATGTATTTCCATACTTTTCTAAATAAAGGGGAGCACAAAAAATGTCTTTATTGTCTTTATTGTAACAAAAAATGTTAGTGTACGTACATGAATCATATGTTTATTATTGTCATTTAGTCCTTCAATAAAATGTTGAACATACTAGACAAATTGTCTTTTAGTAGTAAGTAAACAAACAAAGACTCCTAATTAGTCTGCAGTAACATATTGTGTCATTTATACACCTATAATTTTCTACAATTTATGAGGGACAAACTGTAAAATATTGATTATTAATCTACTTGCTCATTTATTGTTAATATCTGCTTATTTCCTGTTTTAAAGTGTTCTATCAACACTTCTGTTCAAATGTAATAATCACTTATTCTTCTCTTCTTTGATACTTGACATTAGTTTTGGATGATACCATACATTTAGGTATGGATCATGTCGATACCAAGTAGTTACAAGATCATACATTGGTCATATTCAAAGTCCTCATGTGTCCAGGGACATATTTACTGACTTTATAAACACAATATAAATGTTTTTTTAAAAAGAAAAGCACTTTGTGACGATACAAAATATCAATGCAATCATAGTAGTATTGACTAGATACGCTCTTGTACTTGGTATCATTACAGTGGATGTCAGGTGTAGATCCACCCATGGCGTTTGTTTACATTGAGGAGTGCTAGCTTGCTGTTAGCGGTGAGCTATTGTATCCTTCTACGGTGTGTAGTGAAGCATGTTTAGCTAATCTTCATCCTCCAGTGATAATAGTACTTGTAAGAAACTTACCTTATGTGTCACCGTGGAGGCCAGGATTAGTGATTTGTCCTCAGTACACGTCTCATATGTGATGTATTCTGATACTAAGTAGTATCAAAAGTACTTCTGATGGTGGAAGAGCTCTTTGAAGAACAACTTCTACGTCATGCAGTTTTGGATGATACCACACATTTAGGTATGGATCATGTCGATACCAAGTAGTTCCAGGATCATACATTGGTCATATTCAAGGTCTTCATGTTTCCAGGGACATATTTACTGACATTATAAACGATAAAAAAAATTGGAAATATTTGTGATAATAAAAAACATTGATTTAATAATAGTAGTATTGACTAGATACGGCTGTTGCACCTGGTATCGTTATTTCTGTATAGCGTCACCATTTGTTTACATTGAGGAGTGCTAGCTTGCTGTTAGCGGTGAGCTATTGTATCCTCCTATGGTGTGTAGTGAAGCATGTTTAGCTATTTCTCGTCCTCCAGTGATAATGTTCCTTGTAAGAAATGTACTTTATTTGTCGCAATGGAGACCAGGTGAGTATTGATTGGCGATGTCATTGTCTGAGGTGAGGATGAGGCCTGATGGAAGTAAGGTGTTATCGTCCATGTTGGATCATCATTTCTTTGATTTTCTTTTGGGTCAAAGGTCAGACCCCTTAACGAGCTGCTGATTAATTGCGTGCACACAATCGGTCAGCTGACTAATAAAGTAAGCATGGGACGCACCTGTCACCTGTTTACCTGTCCTCACACCTGTCGGTGTCCCTAAAAGTAGCCGATGGTGTCACGCCAAGACGGATGAGCGCCAGCCTGGACTCCCTAAGCGTGTGAGAAATTTCAGGCGGGAGAGCTCAGCATGCGTCTGCGTGATGGATGACAAGCCGTGTGTCAGGAGGAACCGGGTACCAGGAGGGACCGAGTAACAGGACCTTTTCCTGGCTTTGAAAAACCACATTTGGTGCTCTCACACCAATCTTGCCGTTTGTTTCCATAAGCTGTCTGTAACAAGGCAGTAAAACGGATGATCAAACAAAACAGAAGTCATGGTCATGGACCCAATAGCTGTGGTTCGACATGTATTATACTTTATATATTTTTCAAAATAATAGGAACCACAAAAAGAGGTGTTGGAGGTGACTTGGAGGCACGTCTGGCTTTCAGGCGATGGTCCAAGTCCCATCAAGCTGCTTTTTATCTACCTGAACCACTTAAGATTTGGGCCTATTTTGAAAGGTTGAGAGGCAAATATTCAAGTGATGATGAACAAATATTTAAAGGAGCCATATGAAAGAATCTGGCCAGAAATGGTACAGCAATCATGGTCAAGAATCTGTAGTCCCTTTGTTCAAGACTTCACTCAATAGAAGAAAATATTGGAGGACGTGTAGCTTTTAACTTTGGGACCGACTCTGGTTCCAGTACCAGTACCAGTACCAGTACCAGGTGGCCTGAGAATTGATTGATGAATTGACGAGGAGTTGTTGTAGTTGTTGTTGTTTTTTGTTGTTATTGTCAGTGTGCTTCTTTGGCAGACAAAGATTGATTTGATTGTGCGAGCGTTATTTATTGTGTCACTGCTGAGTGGCTGTGATTACACCTCACTGACTTACCACCCTGATTACACCACACTGACTTATTGACTTACCACCCTGATTACACCACACTGACTTATTGACTTACCACCCTGAATATACCTCACTGACTTACTGACTTACCACTCTGATACACCTCACAGACTTACTGACTCACCACCCTGATTACACCTCACTGACTTACTGACTTACCAGCCTGATTACACCTCACTGACTTACCACCCTGAATATACCTCACTGACTTACTGACTTAGCACCCTGTGCTTCAATCACTATGGAGCACACTTTCATTTTCACTTTCCTTTCATTTTCATTTGACACTGGACTAGACCACACGTCCATCCTCAACTAGTCTTTTACACTGGACTAGACTACACCGCCCTGCTCTATCGAGTCTCTCTATCCAGTTCTTTCTAGTTGACCAACATGGACTAACATCAAAGTCTAAGAACTAGTTCCTTCTAGTTGACCGACATGGCCAACATCAAAGTCTAAGAACTAGTTCCTTCTAGTTGACCAAAATGGAGTAACATCAAAGTCCAAGAACTAGTTCCTTCTTGTTGACCAGCATGGTCTAACATCAAAGTCCAAGAACTAGTTCCTTCTAGTTGACCAACAAGGATTAACATCAAAGTCCAAGAGCTAGTTCCTTCTTGTTGACCAACATGGACTAACATCAAAGTCCAAGAGCTAGTTCTTTCTTGTTGACCAGCAAGGACTAACATCAAAGTCCAAGGACTAGTTCCTTTTAGTTGACCAACATGGACTAACATCAAAGTATAAGAGCTAGTTCCTTCTTGTTGACCAACAAGGACCAACATCAAAGTCCAATAACTAGTTCCTTCTTGTTGACCAACATGGACTAACATCAAAGTCCAAGAGCCAGTTCCTTCTTGTTGACCAACAAGGACTAACATTAAAGTCCAAGAACTAGGTTTTTCTGTTAGACCAACAAGGACTAACATCAAAGTCCTGGGAGCTAGTTCTTTCTGTTGGATCAACATGGACTAACATCGAAGTCCAAGACTAGTTCCTTCTAGTTGACCAACATGGACTAACATCAAAGTCCAAGATCTAGTTCATTCTTGTTGACCAACATGGAATAACATCAAAGTCCAAGAACTAGTTCTTTCTTGTTGTGCAACATGTACTAACATCAAAGTCCAACAACTAGTTCCTTCTAGTTGACCAACATGAACTAACATCAAAGTCCAAGAGCTACTTCCTTCTAGTTGATCAAGAAGGCCTAACATCAAAGCCCAAGAACTAGGTTTTTCAGTTTGACCAACAAGGACGGATAAAAGTCCAAGAGCTAGTCCTTTCTGTTGGCCCAACATTGACTAACATCAAAGTCCAAGAACTAATTCCTTCTGTTTGACCAAAAAGGACCAACATGAAAGTCCAAGAACTAGTTTGTTCAAATTGACCAACATGGACTAACATCAAAGTCCAAGTACTAGTTCCTTCTAGTTGACCAACATGGACTAACATCAAAGTCCAAGAACTAGTTCATTCTTGTTGACCAACATGGAATAACATCAAAGTCCAAGAACTAGTTCCTTCTTGTTGTCCAACATGTACTAAAATCTTCCTTCTTGTTGACCAACATGGACTAACATCATAGTACAAGAGCTAGTTCTTTCTTGTTGACCAACAAGGACTAACATCAAAGTCCAGGAGCTTGTTTCTTCTTGTTGACCAACAAGGACCAACATCAAAGTCCAAGAACTAGTTCCTTCTTGTTGACCACCAAAGACTAACATCAAAGTCCAAGAAGTAGTTCCTTATAGTTGACCAACATGGACTAACATCAAAGTCCAAGAGCTAGTTCTTTTTTGTTGACCAACATGGACTAACATCAGAGTCCAATAACTAGTTCCTTATAGTTGACCAACACGGACTATCATCAAAGTCCAAGAACTAGGTTGTTCTGTTTGACCAACAAGGACTAACATCAAATCCAAGAGCCAGTTCCTTCTGTTTGACCAACATGGACTAACATCAAAGTCCAAGAACTAGTTTGTTCAAGTTGACCAACACGGACTAACATCACAGTCTAAGAACGAGTTCCTTATAGTTGACCAACATGGACTAACATCAAAGTCCAAGCGCCAGTTCTATTTTCAGGCGATCTCACCAGTAATGGAAGAAAAAGTTTGACCTTCTGACTTGTTGTTTACCATTTGTGGAGCGCTTCTGTTGACCTTTGGTGCAGCAAATGTTGGAGAGTGGAGGATGGAGGATGGAGGCCATGTATCATCCTCACGCTGCTATGATTAAAGAGAAGTGACCTTTCAGACGTGAGCTGGAGGAACTCCACAAAGATGTTCTGTGTGTGCGGGCGGTGGAGGTGAGGCCGAGGTGGCGCTTTACGGAAAAATAAATGGGTTTTCACGTTGGAGTTTATGGAGAGCCTGCAGGTTCATCTGCCCAGAGATGGTTCCATGGAGGACATGGTGTCTCTCCTCCAGTAATGTATGGACTCCAACACCAGACAAGAGATGGTTCTACGGAGGACATGGTGTGTCTCCTCTAGTAATGTATGGACTCTAACACCAGACAACAGATGGTTCCATGGAGGACATGGTGTCTCTCCTCCAGTAATGTATGGACTCCAACACCAGACAAGAGATGGTTCTACGGAGGACATGGTGTGTCTCCTCTAGTAATGTATGGACTCTAACACCAGACAACAGATGGTTCCACGGAGGACATGGTGTGTCTACTCCAGTAATGTATGGACTCTAACACCGGACAAGAGATGGTTCCATGGTGTTAACCAGACAAAAGAGATGGTTCTGTGGAGGACATGGTGTATCTCCTGTGATGTATGGACTCTAACACGGCGTCCAACTCTGCCTCTGCCTGCAGAAAGTCCATCTTTTCTGTTTTTGTGGAGTGAACACAACGAAAAACTACTGCCTGCTTTCATCTACTATTTTGACTTCTTCACACCAATTCTGTTAAAGAATCTTATTCTGAACCTTGGTCCTCCTTCCTTTCACAATTTACATCCTTTCTTTCCACCTGGGTTCCTCCAGTGTTCCTCCAGTGTTCCTCCATTGATCCCAGCATTGTGGATCAGCTCAGTGTAAATAATGACTTCTGTATTGTGAGGGAGGCCAGACACCAATTAACGAGGTGTGTGTGTGCGCGCGTGTGTGTGTGTGCGCGCGTGTGTGTGTGTGTGTGTGTGTGTGTGTGTGTGTGCTTCATCAAAGCACATTGACAGGGGTCCTACATGCGTGTACACAAACACAGACACAAACACGTCCATTGTTGGCGTCGGAGCAGCCGAGCATGAAGGTCTTGTCCACATTCTCTTCATACTCCCAATTACTGCACACTCCTGACCCAAGTCAGTACATGTGCACCATAGTGTGTAAATGCTAGGAAACTGAAACTAGGGGGATATGTATGTATGTATGTATGTATGTATGTATGTATGTGTGTGTGTATGTATGTATGTATGTATGTATGTATGTATGTATACATGTATACATGTATGTATTTATGTATGTATGTATATATGTGTATATGTATGTATGTATATATGTATGTATGTATATATGTGTGTATGTATGCATGTATGTATGTATGTATGTATGTATTTATGTATGTATGTGTATATGTATGTATGCATGTATATATGTATGTATGTAGGTGTATGTATGTATGTATGTATGTATGTATGTATGTATGTATGTATGTATGTATGTATGTAAATATGTATGTATATATGTATGCATGTAAATATGTATGTATATATTTAAGTATGTATGTATTAATGTATATATGTATGTATGTATATATGTATGTATGTACATATGCATGTATGTATATATGTATGTATGTATGCATATATGTATGTATGTATGTATGTAAATATGTATGTGTATATGTAAGTATGTATGTATGTATTTATGTATGTATGTATGTATGTATGCATGTATGTATGTATGTATGTATATATGTATATATGTATGTATGTAAATATGTATGTAAGTATGTATGTATATATGTATGTATGTATGTATGTATATATGTATATATGTACATGTGTGAGTGCTAGGAGACAAACTTCCACTAAAGTGATCTTTGTTTGGAAAATGCTGCGCCCTTTTTAGACAAAATATATATTTTTTTACAATATACTCTCTATTTTGCATTATACTCTTGTTTTGTACAATATACTTATTTTTTAATACATACTCTATTTTTGTACAGTATATATTTTTTTTACAATGTACTCTTTTTTTTTTACAATAAACTTGATTTTTTACTCCACACTCAATTTTTTAATAACCTATTTTTGACATTATACTTTATTTTTTACTAGATACTCTTTTTTACAATATAATAATTTTTTACAATGTACTCTATTTGTTTAAAATATAGTCAATTTTCTGTTACAACATACTCTTTTTTTACAATACATTCTATATTTTTACAATACACTATATTTTGGACAATATACTCTATTTTTCAGTCTTTCTCACAATACTTGATTATTTTTTACAATAAACTACATTTTTTACAATACTCTTTTTTACAGTGTACTTTGGGTTTTTACAATATACTCTATTTTGTAGAATAAACTTTATTTTTTTCCAATATACTCCTTTTTTACAATGCACTTTATTTTACAGTAAACTTTACTTTTATCACAATATAGTCTATTTTACCATATAGTCTATTTTTTTTACAATATACTAATTTTTTTCCGATGTGCTCTATTTGTTTTTAATATACTCTATTTTTACGCAGCCATACACATTGCAGTCAACAAACTTGGTATGAAACACATGCTAACCAATAACATGCTAATGTTAACTTGCTAGCATGCTAAAGTTAGCGTGATAACTTTTTGCACTGAATTTGCAAGCGTTTACTCCAGTTATACATATAACTTGATATTTAAAACATGCTACATTTTAGCATGTTTACATTTGCCTGCTAACATTAAAGTGCTACCTTTTTGAGCTAATTTTGGAACCATTTACCCTGGAGTCATATAACCTGGTATGTGACACCTGTTAACTGCTAGCATGCTAATGTTAGCACGCTAGCATACTAACATTAACAGGCTATTTTTTGTAGCTAACTTTACGGGGTTTTTTCCGTAATTATACAGCCATACACCTTGCAGTCATAAAACTTGGTATGAAACACATGCTAACAGCTAGCATGCTAACTCTTAGCATGCTAGCGTGCTAACATGAGCAGAACTTTTTGAGCTGAATTTGCAATCGTTTACTCTACAGTCATATAACTTGGCGTGTAACGCTTGTTAATGGTTAGCATGCAAACACTAGCATGCTTGCAAGTTGATAATAGCATGCTTAATTTCCTTTGATTATTTTTTTTTCCCTCTACTCCCGCAGCCATACACCTTACAGCCATATAACTTGCTATATGAGACATGCTGACTGTTAGCATGCCATCGTCAGCAAACATGCTAAGAGTTAGCATTCTAATGTGTGCATGCAAATTTTTTAGGCTAGCTCTGTAGCTCATTTTGTACAGTAACACATGAAACTCGCGGATGATGGCACCCGGCACCATCTTAAAAGTACGGCGGCTTCCGTTTGTAGTAATAATTATTATTTAGATTTGTCTTGTTTCTGTTTTTTTTCAGCTGTTTTTCTGCTTTTGGCATTGTCGGGATCTAAACAAACACATTATTTGGACATCCATGGCAGACAATAGATGTATGATGTCATGGATAGGACTGTCTGATGCTGGATATTAATAAAAACCATTAAAAAAGTGCACTCTGGTTAGTGGACAAGCTTGTTCTGGTCTGAGACAAAGACTCGGACCATCGTGGGTTTGATGCCCCATGTTAAGGACTAGTCACACTGGCATGGCCTGCTGGTTATTAAACAATGTGAGGTTCTATTATTCTCCAAGTGTCTCCATGTGACAACCTCCCTCCACCCTTACCTTCTTCTTCTGCCTGTGTCTCCAGGAGCTGGAAGTGGGCTTCAAGTGAGATGTGAGTCCCTGGCTCGCCTTTCACTTCGACCGAGCAAAGTGCGCTGCGACAGGTAAGAATGTGAGAAATTTTGAGTCATAGCACAGACGTAACGGCGGCACACACCTGCAATCGCACACAGGTGCCGCTGCAGCACACACAGGTCCCGCTGCAGCACACACTCACAATGGACACAAATGTTGCACTGGAGAGTTTTTTCTTGCACAAACCAGACAAACATTTTTTTTTTGTAGTTTCACCAACCCTGTTGCCGTAGTAACCGGAAGATTGTCTTGGAAAAAATGTCCTATGTTCGTCGTCGAGCGATTTGTACATGCAAGTCATGGCTTTTCTTCCTGGCACTCACGACAGGAAACACAGCTCAGGTTGGGCGTGTTAGCAAGGCAAGGAGTTCTTGCACTAAGACAGGGGTGTCACTGAGGGCCACATGGCACTTATGTTTGGCCCCAGAGGGCCGCTTCTAACAGTCAATACTGTAAGTACACCATTTTTTAATACATTTTATTAGTAGGTTTTTAAAAAAAAGTCCATCCATTTTCTACCGCTTATTCCCTTTGGGGTAACGGGGGGCGCTGGTGCCTATCTCAGCTACAATCGGGCGGAAGGCGGAGTACACCCTGGACAAGTCGCCCCCTCATTGCAGTTAAAAAAAAAAAAGAAAAGTAAAATGTATACAAAAATATGCTGAGTTGCAATAATTTCTCCTCAAAATGTAGTGTACATTACTGTGAATGCAATGTATATTACTGTACATGTAGTGTATGTTGCTGTGAATACTTTTTTTCACAATGTTCTCTTTTTTTTACAATGAACTCTATTTTTACAATGACCTTTATTCTACAAAATACTCCATTTTTTTTACAATAAACTCTTTTTTTTTTTTTTACAATGTAGTCTATTTTTTGCATTGTACTGTATTTCTGTTTCCATCCATCCATCCATTTTCTACCGCTTATTCCCTTTGGGGTTGCGGGGGCCGCTGGTGCCTATCTCAGCTACAATCGGGCAGAAGGCGGAGTACACCCAGGACAAGTCGCCACCTCATCGCAGTGTATTTGTGTTTAATATACTCTACTCATTTTTTTGCGTGTCAGTAAACGCATCACTGGCTAAGTGGCTTATGTACAGTATGTGCAGGCGTAGGTGCATGTGAGAAAGAGCGAGCAGGTGTTGTTGACAAAGTTGCTTTTGGTCTGCTTTGTACGGCAGAAAATGAGCAGTAGAAAAAGTAGAAACTTTTTGAGCCAAGTTTTGGTGGTGTGTTTATGAAGTGATGTTGGAAGTCATGTCCTCCTTAAAGCGTCTGGACAGACGTTACAATAATTGAAGAGTGACAAACTGTTTTGTCTGTCGTGTCGACAATTGTTATGCGTTTTATTGTTTAATTCCATTTGGTGCGTGGTGTAGACTTGGAGGAGGAATGAGCAGTGAGTAATTGCACAGGTGCGCACCCCAGAAGGAACGTTGGTTTGATGCCTGCAACTTCCCTGCAGTTTTTCACCAAAACAACAATTTCCACTAATCCAAATAATCTGAAATGTTGACATCAAAACACTTTACAACAAAAAGTATTATGATGTCAACTCTTTATCAATCAAACAACGTCCTGTGGAGTTGCTCAGACCTACTTCTAAGTAATGTCCTATATAAACATTTGCCTTCCTATTTTCCAAGTATGTGTATATTTACTGAACATTTATTTCTCCAAGAGACAGCATTGACATGGCAGAGATGTTGAAGCGTGATGATAATCTCTAAAATAAATATTAGCGCTATAGATGGCTCCCAACAGTTGACAAATGCTCTGAGTGCAGATGTGATACAACATAAAGGAAGGTTTCACATAGTTAAAGTGTTAAACATACATGGAGAATGCCTGCAACAATAAATCTATTAAGTGGTGCATTTGTCTACAATTGTCATTTGTTATTGCTGTCATGAATTCTGATGAATTACGAGTACGGTAGTTTGACAATGACTTCTACTGCTGTCTACTTCCTGGCCTGAATAGAAAAGGAGCACAACATCAATGCGATACTTACCTTCCCCTTTTTGTTGAAGTCCTGCACTTTTTGAGGCGAAGATGACGGGGAACACTTCAAACATTGATAAAGAATTCCTAAAAAAATGATTTGATTCAATGTTACAGATTTTGCCGCATTTTCCAGAAAAAAGCTGCTGTAAAATTTTAGTATTTTGGGATGCAAAAATCTGTAGAAATCCTGGACTACCGTATTTTTCCGACTATAGAGCACACACCAATTTTCATGAATTCATAAGTGGCAGATATATACGTTGTGAAATGAGTTATTTACACAGAAATATTCTGTAGATGTTTATTACATACCTTAATTTTTTCCAAACAGTGTCTGTAACACGGCAGTAAAACGGCTGATCAAACAAAACATAAGTCATGGTCATGGACCCACTAGCTGTGCAAGCTAGCTCTCCAATCAGCTCAACAGACTCAATAACTCCGCGCTGACCTTTTGCTGAGGAATTTGTGAAAGTGAAACAATACAAAAAGAATGTAAGTTAATAATACTAACACAGACACTCGTAAACGTGTTAGCATATTAGCTAATGCTAACAGTGCTAGCTTGATTATATTAAAATAGCAGGTACACATATGCATGAAAACACTCCTATAGACATCACACATGGGACGCTTTAGTAAGTAAGAATTGTTTTAGTTATATTGTAAAACCTGGAGTGATGAATTAAGGATGCATACTAGTAGAAACACTATGGACGGCTGAAACAATACAAAAATAATACTTACAAAGACACATGTAAAAGGTGTTGGCATATTACCTAATGCTAACGACGCTAGCTTGATTACATTAAGATCGCAGGTCCAAATATGCATGAAAACACTCCTACAGACATCACACATGGGACGCTTTAGTAAGTAAGAATTGTTTTAGTTATATTGTAAAACTTGAAAACATTGCTTGGAGTGATTAATTTAGGATCCATACTCGTGGAAACACTATGGACAACTGAAACAATACAAAAATAATACTTAGAAAGACACATGTAAAAGCTGTTGGCATATTAGCTAATACTAACTACACTCCTACAGACATCACACATGGGACGCTTTGGTAAGTAAGAATCGTTTTAGTTATATTGTAAAACTTAAAAATGTTTTGCTTGGACTGATGAATGAAGAATCCCTTCAAGTAGAACCGTTATGGACAGAGCGGCACTTATACGTCTGGGTGAAAGCACTAAATTGAAAGTGAGTGAACTTGTCCAAAAGATGGCGCCTTTTAAATTAATGTACTTTTTTTTTAACTATTTGCATTACCTCCATCAGTAAGGAAAACATAACAATATAAATTAGCCGCACCGTTTTAAAAGCTGCAGGGCTCAAAGCGTAGGACAAAGTGATGGCTGTACAGTAATGTGATTGTTGTGTAAGTGTGCTCATGTAGAGATGATGAGTCACATGATCAGCACAGGCCTCACCTGAGCTGTGCACAGTCAGGAACGTAGGCACGCACCTGCTCTACTCGAGCCAGCATCACTCCTCTTTTTTTTAAGACCTGAATTTGACCCATTCTTCTCTCTGGGGATCTCTGGGTTGCATCTGTGCCAGAAACTTTCCTAATTGGCACGACAAATGTGTTCTCTCACTCTGCTAATGCAATCACATCTCACAAAATAGCACGCAATGTGCCGCACACTCACACAATACAAGACACACACACACACATATATATATATACATATATTTTTACTGTATATATGTACGTATATGTATATATGAATGAGATCAGTGTACAGAAGGTAAACCACATGGAGCTCAGCCAGGTAATAAAAAATTGATTAGTCGTTAACTCCTGAAGTAATGATTATTGCTGACAAATGTTTGAGTTGCAGATGTTGAAAGCACCAGCTTCCTTAAGGCCATATTTGGAATATGATATATAGGCGTGACACCAGTACACATGTAAACATAAGGAGCGGGGCCCGTGGCCGCCGTCAAAGCATGCAGAAAGGAGGTGGCTGTGTCTTCCATGCATCACTCATATTACCCATGTGGCTTGAAGGCATCGCGGGGCCTTCAAGTGCACGCAGACCCGCATCCGCCCATGGAGCCGCTCAGCCCTTCAAAGAGTGTTTACAAGCTGAGCAAGACTTGGAAAATCTCACCTTTACCACTACGCTTCATTACAAATACTTTCTAATGAAGTCCGGATGAATCACACCTTCCAGCTGGCGACTTGTCCAGGGTGTAAGCCGCCTTCTGCCCGAATACAGCTGAGATAGGCTGCAGCACCCACCGCAACCCCAAGAGGGACAAGCGGTAGAAAATTAATAGATGGACTTATTGACCACGCAGATACAGTTCTTTGTGTGACCACATACCTTCATATTGACGTATTGACCAATTATTGACCAGGGAGTGGATACAGTTCTTTGTGTGACCACATACAGACTTCACCTTCATGTTGACATATGAGTCTCTTCTTCAAGCGTACTGTACGTGTGTGCCTGTACTGTAACATGCTGGCTTCCCACTAACATTAGAGTGTCTCTCCACATTGTAGACGCGACTTCATGGTGCAGCTTTGCAAGGAAAAAAAGGGCTTCACTACACATCTTAAAGCAAACTCTGTCTGTTCAGCAATTAAGCTAACTGTGATTTTTCAAAGATTTTCATTATCTATCCATCCATCCATTTTCTACCGCTTATTCCCTTTTGGGGTGGCGGGGGGCTCTGGCGCCTATCTCAGCTACAATCGGGTGGAAGGCGGGGTACACCCTGGACAAGTCGCAGGGCCAACACAGATAGACAGACAACATTCACACTCACATTCAAACACTAGGGCCAATTTAGTGTTGCCAATCAACCTATCCCCAGGTGCATGTCTTTGGAAGTGGGAGGAAGCCGGAGTACCCGGAGGGGACCCACGCATTCACGGGGAGAACATGCAAACTCCACACAGAAAGATCCCGAGCCTGGATTTGAACCCAGGAATGCAGGAACTTCGTATTGTGAGGCAGACGCACTAACCCCTCTGTCACCGTGAAGCCCCCAAGATTTTTTTTAATATATCATAATTTTTTTCCCACCACAACCCTGATTGGATATACTATTGAGAAGTTAATTATTGTTCATTCATCCACGAAAACTACTGCATAAGCTGCATCCGAATAGATGAATAAAATTAGATGACATCAGCAAAAATCCCCCACAATTGCACATGCATGACGCAAACGTAAAATGTTGTATGATTCACTTTTCAGATCTCTCATAGACGGCAATTGTTGGTGCAATGTGTAGAATTTGCTTACTAAAAAACAGTTTGATTAAAAAATAAATGACATTGACCCATTAATCGAACAATCGAGCGATTAATCGATATATTTTTTTTTTTGGGTGCAGCCCTTAGTGTTAGCGCTGTGCAAATGTGACATATTTATTGTCCTGCTCATCACCTTTGTGTGTGAGAGTAAACAGGTGGTTAGCAGTAAAGTAAAGAGTAGAGTAAACAGGAGGTTTGCAGTAAAGTAAACAGTAGAGTAAACAGGTGGTTAGCAGTAAAGTAAAGAGTAGAGTAAACAGGTGGTTTGCAGTAAAGTAAACAGTAGAGTAAACAGGTAGTTAGCAGTAAAGTAAACAGTAGAGTAAACAGGTGGTTAGCAGTAAAATAAAGAGTAGAGTAAACAGGTGGTTTGCAGTAAAGTAAACAGTAGAGTAAACAGGTGGTTAGATGTAAAGTCAACAGTAAACATTTGGTTAGCAGTAAAGTCAACAGTAAACATGTGGTTAGCAGTAAAGTAAACAGTAGAATAAACAAGTAATTAGCAGTAAAGTAAAGAGTAAACAGGTGATTAACAGTAAAGTAAAGAGTAGAGTAAACATGTGGTTAGCAGTAAAGTAAAGAGTAGAGTAAACAGGTGGTTAGCAGTAAAGTGAATTATATTTTATATAGCGCTTTTTCTCTAGTGACTCAAAGCGCTTTACATAGTGAAACCCAATATCTAAGTTACATTTAAACCAGTGTGGGTGGCACTGGGAGCAGGTGGGTAAAGTGTCTTGCCCAAGGACACAACGGCAGTGACTAGGATGGCAGATGCGGGAATCGAACCTGCAACCCTCAAGTTGCTGGCACGGCCGCTCTACCAACCGAGTAAACAGGTGGTTAGCAGTAAAGTAAACAGTAGAGTAAACAGGTGGTTAGCAGTAAAGTAAAGGGTAGAGTAAACAGGTGGTTAGCAGTAAAGTAAAGAGTAGAGTAAACAGGTGGTTAGCAGTAAAGTAAACAGTACAGTAAACAGGTGGTTAGCAGTAAAGTAAACAGTACAGTAAACAGGTGGTTAGTAATAAAGTAAACAGTAGAGTAAACAGGTGGTTAGCAGTAAAGTTAACAGTAAACAGGTGGTTAGCAGTAAAGTAAACAGTAAACAGGTGGTTAGCAGTAAAGAGTAGAGTAAACAGGTGGTTAGCAGTAAAGTGAACAGTAAACAGGTGGTTAGCAGTAAAGTAAAGTGTAAACAGGTGGTTAGCAGTAAAGTAAACATGTGGTTAGCAGTAAAGTAAACATTTGGTTAGCAGTAAAGTAAAGAGTAGAGTAAACAGGTGGTTAGCAGTAAAGTAAACAGTAGAGTAAACAGGTGGTTAGCAGTAAAGTAAGGTGTAGAGTAAACAGGTGGTTAGCAGTAAAGTAAACATGTGATTAGCAGTAAAGTAAAGAGTAGAGTAAACAGGTGGTTAGCAGTAAAGTAAAGAGTACAGTAAACAGGTGGTTAGCAGTAAAGTAAACAGTACAGTAAACAGGTGGTTAGCAGTAAAGTAAACAGTAGAGTAAACAGGGGGTTAGTAGTAAGGTAAACAGTAGAGTAAACAGGTGGTTAGCAGTAAAGTAAACAGTAGAGTAAACAGGTGGTTAGCAGTAAAGTAAAGAGTAGAGTAAACAGGTGGTTAGCAGTAAAGTAAACATGTGGTTAGCAGTAAAGTAAAGAGTAGAGTAAACAGGTGGTTAGCAGTAAAGTAAACAGTAGAATAAACAGGTGGTTAGCAGTAAAGTAAACGTGGTTAGCAGTAAAGTAAAGAGTAGAGTAAACAGGTGGTTAGCAGTAAAGTAAACAGTACAGTAAACAGGTGGTTAGCAGTAAAGTAAACAGTTCAGTAAACAGGTGGTTAGCAGTAAAGTAAACAGTAGAGTAAGCAGGTGGTTGGTAGCAAAGTAAACAGTAGAGTAAACAGGTGGTTAGCAGTAAAGTAAAGAGCAGAGTAAACAGGTGGTTAGCAGTAAAGTGAACAGTAAACAGGTGGTTAGCAGTAAACTAAACATGTGGTTAGCAGTAAAGTAAAGAGTAGAGTAAACAGGTGGTTAGCAGTAAAGTAAACAATGGGTTAGCAGTAAAGTAAAGAGTAGAGTAAACAGGTGGTTGGCAGTCAAGTAAACATGTGGTTAGCAGTAAAGTAAAGAGTAGAGTAAACAGGTGGTTAGCAGTAAAGTAAAGAGTAGAGTAAACATGTGGTTAGCAGTAAAGTAAAGAGTAGAGTAAACAGGTGGTTAGCAGTAAGGTAAATAGCTGGTTAGCAGTGAAGTAAAGAGTAAAGTAAACAGGTGGTTAGCAGTAAAGTAAATAGCTGGTTAGCAGTAAAGTAAAGAGTATAGTAAACATGTGGTTAGCAATAAAGTAAACATGTGGTTAGCAGTAAAGTAAAGAGTAGAGTAAACAGGTGGTTAGCAGTAAAGTAAATAGCCTGTTAGCAGTAAAGTAAAGAGTAGAGTAAACATGTGGTTAGCTGTAAAGTAAAGAGTAGAGTAAACAGGTGGTTAGCAGTAAGGTAAATAGCTGGTTAGCAGTGAAGTAAAAAGTAAAGTAAACAGGTGGTTAGCAGTAAAGTAAATAGCTGGTTAGCAGTAAAGTAAAGAGTATAGTAAACATGTGGTTAGCAGTAAAGTAAAGAGTAGAGTAAACAGGTAGTTAGCAGTAATGTATCGTGAAAATAAAAATGCTAGGAAGAAACAAGCACCTTATGCGTCTTCGGGCCCAACTCGAATTTCAAAGTCGACCAACTTCTGGGCTGAGGTCCACAACCTTCTGCTTTGCAGGCGCGAGGCAGGATTTGTGATCTAGAATCAACCTTTAAAAAAGCTTACCGAGCTCGTCAATGTCTCTGCCATCAAGGCGCCTTGTTACTAAAAGTAGTTCTTCGGTGTTAGCTCTTCCTGGAAAAATGTCGCTGTACTTTAGTTAGTTAATCTGCAGGTCAGGAAATGGAGAAATGTTGGCAGTTTTTGGTTGTTTTTTTCCAGAGATTTGTTTTATAGGTGGAATAGACAAGCCCTTAATTCCTGCATTGTTAGCCGCCTCTTGCTAGCAGTTTTTTACCATTGGGAACACACAAAAGAGAGAGAGGAGGTGTGTTGTGATCTCATGTCAGGACAGACGGGCTAACTTCCTAATAGAGTGTGGTTCCCCCTTTCAATGCACTTCCTGTCCATTCATGCTTCACTTCCTGCTTCTCACATGAGAAGGAACCACTCTTTTGAGATCTCATTCAGCGATATCAAGCTTACATTGCAGCCACACAATGAGGCAGACAAAGGACGACAGGCAGGGGCGGGCAGGTGCTTCCACAATTCCTATGACTTCATCTAGAACTTCCATGGTGTTGTGTTGACTTCTTCCAGAACTTCTTCTGTAGTGTTTTGTTGACTTCTTCCAGAACTTCCATAGGGTTGTGTTAACTCCTTCCAGAACTTCCATGGTGTTGTGTTGACTTATTCCAGAACTTCCATGGTGTTGTGTTGACTTATTTACGAATTTCTATGGGGTTGTGTTGACTTCTTCCAGAACTTCCATGGGGTTGTGTTGACTTTTTCCAGAACTTCCATGGGGTTGTGTTGACATCTTCCAGAACTTCCATGGTGTTGTGTTGACTTCTTCCAGCACTTCAATAGTGTTGTGTTGACTTCTTCCAGAACTTCCATGGTGTTGTGTTGACTTTTTCCAGAACTTCCATGGTGTTGTGTTGACTTTTTCCAGAACTTCCATGGTGTTGTGTTGACTTATCCTAGAAGTTCCATGGTGTTCTGTTGACTTCTTCCAGAACTTCCATAGTGTTGTGTACAATCATATGCTGCAGTGGAACTTTGGACTGTAAATGTCACCTAGTGTAGAATACATGTAGATGTGTAATGAGGCCCACCCAGTACAATACCTTTTCCAGAAGGTGCATCTACACATATTATTAAACAAAGTGTTTGTTATTGTGGTTTATAGCTGGCATCTTCATGTAGCAAACATGGCGGCCAGTGAACGTCTATCAGCTTGTGTAAGATATTCTCATTATTCCAACTCTAGCAGTCCTTACACATATTTTATTGGCTGTCTCTCACACACACACACACACACACACACACACACACACACACACACACACACACACACACACACACACACACACACACACACACACACACACACACACACACACACACACACACGCACGCCACGCACACACACACTTCCTCCCCTGCCAGCAGGCCTCAATAAAGCCAGTTTATTGTTCAATATTGTGACCTTAGCCTGGAGGGGTGAGGCCTTTGTCCTGAAACAATAGGCTCCATATTGCACAGCCTGCCAGTCAGGAAGGGCCACACATTGTGCGGGGTCCAAGTTGAAGGCTCTGGGGCAGCAACTTGTGTGTGTGTGTGTGTGTGTGTGTGTGTGTGTGTGTGTGTGTGTGTGTTGTCTGCCCAGTTAGTGTCTGTAAGATACAAATCTGTTCTGAAGAAGTAGCAGATGGGCCAGCACAATTACAGTCCACCATAGCATGGAGACAGACACACACACACACACACACACACACACACACACACACACACACACACACGCACACACACACACACACACACACACACACACACACACGCACGCACACACAATTCTGTCTACTGATAGAAATAATGATATTGTATAATTAATACTAAATACAGTTACATCATCTAGAATGACCACCACAAACAGACTTCTAAAGTCCTGCACAACGTTGAAGTTTGTACAACTTGTCATATATAGCAGTGCTTCTCAAATGGGGGTACGCGTACCCCTGGGGGTACTTGAAGGTATGCCAAGGGGTACGTGAGATTTTTTTTCAAATATTCTAAAAATAGCAAGAATTCCAAAATCCTTTACGAATATGTTTATTGAATAATACTTCAACAAAATATGAATGCAAGTTCATAAACTGTGAAAAGAAATTCAAAAATGCAATATTCAGTGTTGACAGCTGAGTTTTTTGTAGACATGTTCCATAAATATTGATGTTAAATATTTCTTTTTTTGTGTTGAAATGTTTAGAATGAAGTTGAAACCAGATGGATCTCTATTACAATCCCCAAAGAGGGCACTTTAAGTTAATGATTACTTCTATGTGTAGAAATCTGCATTTATAATTGAATCACTTGTTTATTCTTCAACAAGTTTTAGTCATTTGTATATCTTTTTTTCCGAATAGTTCAAGAAAGACCACTACAAATGAGCAATATTTTGCACTGTTATACAATTTAATAAATCAGGAACTGATGACATAGTGCTGTATTTGACTTCTTTATCTCTTTTTTTCAACCAAAAATGCTTTGCTCTGATTAGGGGGTACTTGAATTAAAACAATGTTCACAGGGGGTACATCACTGAAAAAAGGTTGAGAACCACTGTTATGGATGATCTTTGATAAGTCTTTTTGCAACACCTGCCTACGGTCTGACTCAACTAGGGTGTACTACCCATAGCAAAAATTTGCTTGCTCATCTGTTACTTAATCTCGTATCTTGAGAACATTTTGAGCTTCTCATATCTCTCTAATTCTGTGATCAATTGTTTCTCTTTTATTGCTCCTAAGGGTCCCTTAGGAGCAATAAATAAGCTAAAAAGAGACAAGACATCACTGAGACAAAGGAGGTTGAGTTGAGAAAACCATTTGAGGAATATTTGAGAAGTGGGATACACTGAAGAGAGCTCATATATGAATGCCATTGATCTCAATTATGTCTCATTTATTTTGAAGGATAATAAAAAGAGAAAGAAATGAGATGTATGAGCAATAAAAGAGATCTTATGTATGTCTTTTTCATGTCTTTATTATTTCTCTTAAATGTCTTATCATATCTCAAATTTGAGAATCATGAGAACAAATTGAGAGTGCAATTTAAATATTCATTATCTGACTTAATTAGAAATAACACTAAACAAACACTCAAATATTGAAAGGTGTATCACTTTATTTGGCTACACAAAAATGCAAAATATAATATAAAAATAGATTAAATCCAAAAATGTAAATGTAGTTAATTAGTACATACATAATGTACATATTGACATTCACAATACTTAAAACAAGATAGAAAACAATATACAAAAAATAAAACAAATACAAAAATAAATGAATTTGACCTTAAGTACTCACTTTGTTATTGTGAAAAAGTCAGGTGTAGTTTTTTAACTCCTTGTTGAGCAAACCATGTACCTTAGTTAAAACAACACTTGACTTCATCTCAGTAAGAGGGTGAGTAAATGACAAAATTTCCATTTTTTGAAATATTCCAAGCAAAAACTGAAATACATTTATAAAATTGTAACCGTGCTGTCTGGAACTGGTCTACATACAAAAAATAATCACACATTGAAAACCAGGGATACTTAACATTTTTACCTTGGGGCACGACCAACTTTTCCACTACACAGGGGTCTGGGGCCAACTGAAATATAAACACTGATTTAGTCATCTTACACTACTAAAGTGTATTACAACCGAGTACCATTGCTGCCCATATGGACGGACCACAGCTAAGAAACAGATATTTATTGGCGGCTTCCAAGGGGTACTCGCAGCCAAACAGTGGGCCCTAGCCCTATGATTAAGAAACACTGTTGTAAACAATAGAACAGCCTCCTGCGATAACAATATAACATTTGGCACACAAATGATCATTGAACATTTTTTAAATTGGTTACAAAAGCTACTAATATACCTGATTATGTAAGCAGTAACATACTGCGTCATTTCCGGTTGAGTTATTTTTTTTATTTGGAAAAAACATTGCACTGTGAAGGGATATTAGCCGCTAGCTTGTTAGTGAGGTTGCATCAGTGCCAAATTTGTTTGACACAGCACACCTAAATATGCATTATCACAGAATAACGTGGTACTAAAAGCTACATCATAGGGCAATTTTTTACAATATATACTGCGCAAACTTAGACCAAAATATTTAACATGTTTACCAAGGAAACATCCTACCATAGAATGAACTTGACAGGTACAAGGGCCTACTTAAAACCGGTTCTGGCCCGACATTTGTTTACCAAAGCTTTCTTGAGCTTGGCCTCCTCAATATTGTCCCAATCAGGAAGGGTACCGCATTTCAGGACATACGCTGCAAGGCAAGAACATAATAATCAGCCATTCGTAATTTTGTCCCACATCAGTTTCTACAGGTATCAAATCTATAATAATGCAAATTCAAATGTAATGCTTTTTAATGCCATTTTTTTGGTACTTCAAAAAATGTAATTCCCATGTGCGACTGCATAGTTTTTTTTTTTTATATATATAGTCAAAAGCTTACAATTATCTGTATACACACAGTTACAAGCATTAGACAAGTTAATTAGTTGAAAAGTTTACATTAACTGTTACTATCTAGTGTATTAGAAGTTTACATTAACTGTTACTATCTAGTGTATTAGAATTGGCTTACAAAGCTGTTTAATTGGAGAATGTATTTTTATTTATTTATTTTTGTGGAGGAGCATCTGGTGTTTTGACTGTGTGCATGGCCGTAGACAATTGCTAATTAAAAGGTTCTGACTATCAAAAATATTAAAGGAGACCTGCACTTAAACCCTCTAAACAAACATCCCATTCTGCATCAGATGATCGTTATAATATACCCATCAGCCATTTATTTAGTTGTGTCTTTTTGAAACATGCTGTAAGTATATATATATATTCTCTGAAAATATGACTTATAATAGCCACAAACTGGAGGATACCATTTTTAATCAGGATACAATTTGTTTTAAAATAATTAAAAGGTTTTATGGAATAATAAATGAACATCATACCAGGATTGCAAATTATGCATGTGTTTGGAAATGGATGATCGATTTAAACATTTTAGAAAAATACAGAACAATATTGGTAAAAATGCCAATAAGATGCATTTGAAAATAAAGCTATGGCAATTAAACATATTGAATTTATTGTATTTTACACCTTCTCTGTTGTGTAAAATGTTTACAGTAAATAGCAAGTATGTATCAAGTGTCCAGCAGCTGAAGGAACTTGTATTCATTTATTGTGGGAATGTCAGAGAATAAAAGAGTTGTGGTCTGCTGTGAAAATTGCATTGTTTGTCCATCCTAGGCTAGCGTAGATCACTTGAGGCACTTGCGTCACAACAGTTGCTAATGTTAGGCAAGTTAGCTCATATGTGTCTAAGTGGAGATGATTGAAATAAACGTCTCAGTGTATGAAAAAAGCTCAGCTTCTCCAGTATCCTGACATGGTGTCACAGTTAAGGACTACACGCGTACAGTGACCAAAGAATGGAAAAGTTTATGCCCCCATAGCAGTTTCATTTTGCTTTATTGAAGCAGTGTTTTTGTCGTGTTCCCACCTTACAATACCTCTTGTATGCAGTTTGACAGCCGCAGTTAAAAAAAGAAACACACGGACAGACTAACAATTTCGATGACCGTAACCTTCTTATGTTAATTTTCATTTACCGTTTGACATATTGACTGTCCGCCATGTCCTACAATCGTATTACATTTTTTAAATGCCTCTAGGCAATGCATTTAATTTTTTTATTGCCGTTTAAAGCCTTCATTTTACGCAAAATCATTAATACACACAACCACACTTCAAGTTGATGGACATAACACTATATTGCTCATCATAACGCTAGTTTTTAGTCAATCACAAATTGTAATTATGTAACATTCAGTTATGCTTCCAGTGTGCTGCAAATGATAAGGGATCAACATTTCTCATATTGAACTTCTATTTAATTATTGTTACCCAATTTTGGCCTGAAAACACCCTCAGTTTGGGAAAACTTACTTAGGATTCCTTCAACTTTTTTCCGGTCAAGGATGCGCTTTCGTGTTCCTGCAGGTTTGTTTTCAGGGCGACCAAAAGGGACACTCCTCTACTGTAAAAAAAGAGGTCAAAAAGTGCGTGGAATAAACGCATACATTTGGGCTTTGAAGCATGTCTCATGGCAGCAAGGCGTAACGATGATATGAATACGCCGCTCTCAGGAAAGAGCTCTTGCTGGTCCGATTGTTGAGGAGGGCCGTCGCTGTATTTGTCTCCAACGAGGTCGCAGAGAGTTTGAAGTACTCTGACTTGACCCGTATCTGAAAGGGAAAAAATAGCACAAACAATACCAGAATGAGAAAATAATGTGTTCAAGGCCCAAACACAAGTTTAAGTAAACAAAACAATTACATCATGAATAAATTAGCATTAGGTACTTAAATTAAAATAAAAAATCGGGCAGGGGTGTCCAAACTTTTTCCACTGAGGGCCGCGCCGCACACTGAAAATTCAAAGCAAGCGGGGGCCATTTTCATATTTTAAAAACCAATACAATATATGTATAAAAAAATATACATTCAGGCCTCCACTCTGTTATGATCCCGGGGACCCCAAAGGGTTTTGGTCAAAAAAAAAATTAATAATGTGTCATTATTCAGTATTATTATTATTTTCATTATTCATGTTTTAAATCTCTAGATCAATATTAGGAAAAAAAAAAGGAAAAAACAAAATATGCAATAAATTCATCCAATAACTTTTTTAGGTGGAATATTTGAGATTATATAATTGGAGCCTTAATTTTGGATTTTGATTCAATATTATTTTTTGAGCAATGACACTTAAAAACAAATCACACTAAAATAATTGGGGATCCAAAAGTGTAACACACATTAAAGTGTTGAAAAATAAATAATACATTTTTTTTTACTGTTTACTTTTAGCACAATAATCTTGAGATCAACTTCAGATATATCCGTCAATTTTAGAAGTTTTATTGTCGTTTATGTTTTTTGTTTGTTTGTTTTAGGCCCTTCTTTAAAAAAAAACAGCTCAGTTTTTTATATGGCAAAAACACAAAATATGCAACACTTTCCCCCAAAAATATCTTAAAGTGGAATATTTAATGTGACGTAATTGAAGCCTTGAATAGGTCAATAATTCAAAATGACATTGATTTAGATTTTTTTTTTTTTTTTTTAAAAGAAACACCCTCCATGGCAGCTTTGTGTTATTAAAGCATTGCAACATTTTCTTGTTAAATTTCACCTGTTTGCACTTTTTATCACTTTTTATTTTTTTCAATTGTATTTTTAAAATGTGCCGTTAAAGAATGACCTGTGGGCCCCAAATGGCCCCCGAGCCGCACTTTGGACACCCCTGCCATATGGTGAAAGGCTAGATATATGGCCTCCGTAAGGAAATTGACAATTGATGTGGAGGCCATACAGTGATGGGATGGCTGTATTGCCGCTGTAGGGTGATGGACCAATGGTTCCCTCTCTGGTAAACCTATCATGAAATTTCATTGAACCATAGATTACAATTCTATAAACCCAATTTGTCCATATATGTATATACAACATCAAAAGAGATGAGAAATACTGAACTAAAAAAAAAAAATTACTGAAATGACCTACGGTATATTTTAACCTGCAGCAGCCAAAGTGGACCTTAGTCTATGTGCAGTGAGCAGAACAAGTATTTAATAGACTGGCGGTTCAGTAAAATCTAAAACCAAACAAAAAATCACACATTGTATTATTTTCAAGTAACTTGCATTTTTTTTTCTCCACGGAATTGATCACCTAGTAACCTCTATTTCTCTGAAGTATCAAATATGGATTTCATGCAATAAGATGCAAATTAATTACTTTTTAAAAATTCATACAATGTGATTTTACGGATTTTTGTTTTGGATTCTATCACTTACAATTGAAGTGTGCCTATAATGATATTATTAAAAATTATAATATAAGTAACAGACCTCGAACTACAAAATGAGCAGTGTATAAATGATTTGTTCTCCTCATTCTATGATGGACGGTACCAATAATGAAAATAAATGTACCATGACCAAAATTGACTATATCTATAATTGTTCTGTACAGTACTCCTTAACAAAAACATTTCACATCAAAGACAAAGGAACTGGACCAGTACTGAAGATGAAATCATCTTGACTGCAAGGAAATAAACAACTCAATAACTTAATATTTTTTAATATTAAGTTATACATAACATTGACTATCACGAAAAAGTTATTACTTTATATACCTCAGGATTATTTATGAAATGTCCATTTAATATAAACTGTCAAACCAGTACTTACATTTGGTTTAAATATGTTTTTTTTAAACTATTGCTTATTGAGATTTCCGCCCTACCTCCTTTCTCCACAAAAGAAGCACGGGCATGTGAGCACCCTTTGACAACAGAGGAGGAAAATTCACAAAAAAGAGGAACATTTCCATTCGCATGTAGGGCTCCGACAAAAGCCCCGAAAATATTTTTTAAGAATCAATACTAGATAGCACTGGGCCAATAAAACAATAACTATACATCGTGATAGACACATAATCATATCAATATTAAATGCTTTCGATAAAATATTCGAGCCAGCATGATTCGCTGCATGAGGTCACTGGCGCTTTGGGAACCCAGTAAACAGAAAACAGGAAGTGTCACTGAGCAATGGAAGTGACATGCTACAACAGACAATCAGTTAACAGTATTTACTGTGCAATGGAAGGGACACGCCAACAGCCAATCATGTAACAGTATCAAAAACAAGTAAGCTAGCTCGATGATGATAATTATGCTAACTAGCAAGCCAAGCTTGTTTTGGTTTCCCTGTCCTGAAATTCAGTGCGGTGTTTAGGCAAGAGCAACAGCAAGTACCTGCAGCCAAGGAGAGCGTTCCACAAATTTAGTTTGGATCCTATTTTTTTGATATTGTTTACTTAGTTTCATCCATGGAATTTTTGTTATTGTTGAAAGCTCCGGTCGGACAGGTTTTTACAGGGCACATTTCCGATGAGTGTTGCTCTGAGAACCTACAAGTGTTTAGTTAATACTTGATTGCTGATAAGAAGTTAGCTCTGTTTTTTGACACTCATCCTTGAACTCCCATCCTTACACTACTTGTATTTATATTTTTCATATTCTTATTTATATTTAATTGAAAAAAAAACGGTATTTATATTTTGACGTGAAACTGAATGTTTAAAAACTGTTAAGAAAGTATATATTGTGTAAATTTTTCTCAATAAAACTTGTTTATAAGATTGCAGTGTGTGTTCAAGTACTTCTTGAGCCCATTCATCAATACTGTGATAACAATTGTAACCATGACATGAAATGTTCATTTTGTTACTCGGTAGTTTTGACACATGAGATTGTAGAGTGGATATTTACACTCTATGAATCTTTTGACCATAACTAAAAAGTAATAAAATGATGGCAAAAAACTGTTTTCAGGGTCCACAAGTTCAGAACTTTTAATCCTGAAATCAGACTGGATACAGATGTTGGGTTTTGGGCAATTTAATACATCAAATATTTGTATTTGTCATTTGCATTCTATTTACTGAAACAATTATTTGATGGCAAATAAAATAATGTTTAAATTAATGCTGTTTTTTTGGTTTCGAAATTCACTAAATTTGCTAAAGATTAAACATTTTGAACTTGTAGACCCAGAGGCATGAGGTAATAAATGTCAAGCTTACCCATAGGCAGTGTTGCCGCCTGTTACAAGTCCCCCGTCACTTGATCGATTCAGCGCTGTAATATCATGTTCAGACGGTGGGTTCTGATCTACTGTAATGGTGTCAGACCCTGATGTTGAGTGTGATGGTTCACTGGCTTCCAACATATTTAAAAATGTCTCCTGTGGAGTTTGGCAGCCTTTTGGTGACTGAGTCTGATCTTTTCCTAAAATATATTCAACAGTTGCCCTATAAAATTTACCATCTGACCACTTTGCTAAAACAGAATCTCCTGTTTTAAGATCTAAGATCTGCACAGGAGCTTCATCTCTTGACAAAATGTGTGCTCCTGTAAAGATTTTGCCGGAATAACCGTCCTCCCATCTGATGAATGCCAAACAATCTGAAAGAGAGAGTGCAAAAGAGAAAGTGTTTAAAATTGTTTATTTGAGTATAAAAAATTGGACTGGTATTTGTCATCTCATTTGGACATCAATGTTATGATTATTCCCTCTCCCCATCCCTATTTGCATTTTAAAGCAGATGCAGTAGGATGAGCTTGCCCATCGCTGTCTTAGAGGTGTGTGGCCTCATTACAATTAGGGTACTGATACCTGACTTCCTTGGGGCGACTTTCCCAAGGTGGCATTCTCAGCTGTTCTTTAAATACTACACAAACTAATAAAGTCCTTTTTCCAGTTTTTTAGCTACATGTACTGCAATTTGGCTTAACCGTAGTCCACTTTGCCATATATGGGGTCACTCGATATGGATGTTAACTTTTAGGGTGAATCATATTTAACTTCCGTTAAACACAAGTAAACAAAATGATTGTTTATGATCGTTCTGGCTATAGTAAAAAAAAATCTTAACCCAGACAGTTCAATTCTAATTTTAATTCGTATCTATTTTGAGGTGCGGTGGGCCTGATGGCACCTTTTTGTAATGGGGTATATATTAAGAAAGTTATAGTATTTTTAACAAAAAGGTCATGAATATAATCTCGAGACCCAATGACTTTGTATTGAAGAGGTTGACCATAATTAGTGCATTTTGACCAGTTTAAAACAATCATAAGTTTTTAAACATGTATCACCGGAAAACTATTCTTATATCATGTTGCTAGTCTTAACAAGACCTGTCTGATAATACCGGTTTCATTTTGTGAATGTTTAACATTTTACACACATACCTACTTTATTTTCCTACATATATGCAGTTTATACAATTGATTGCATTATACAAAACATACTCGGCCACTGCCACCGAGTAAGCAAATATACTGCTGCTTTCAAAATGGCGGGGCAAATTGGTTAATCATTGAATACTTTTGGATGTAATCTCTTATTTATTGCAAATAGCCAGCCTTACCAATAAAATGCAACCCGGACCTCCTTTGTCGATTGTCACTTTACCTACAACAGTATTATAAAACATTTTTAAGTTAAGCCCCCCAAATTAATATGCACTGTGGAATCCAACTGTGAAGGTCATTATGTATTCTAACATTACTTGTTGGGCAGACGCCATTAGCGTTACCGCAGCCTGCCAAAGGACCACTCCGTTGTCACAACAGTTAAATATTTTCATTTCACAACATTACATGGTTGACCAACTAAAAAATATTAGCATACTTACCTATCCAAGTCTCATGTCGCAAGCGCTGCGACCGTCGTTTCCCCCCAAATTTTTCCCGCTTCTTCTTCTCTTTCTTCTTTTTCCTCGTTTTAGTTTAAGGTAGGCACACAGACAACGTTCAAATGTTACGCCACCTACTGTTTCCCCGCCTCTTCTTCTTCTGACGTTAACTGATGGTAAACAACGCGTCATGTCCGCCGCTGTCTGATAGAAAGCGTAAATTTTCTAAATTGCCTTCCTTTGAAAATTACTCATAGCCAAAAATGGCTATTTTCAGATGGTCATATAAGGAGAAAATCAATTTTTTTAATTTCTGAGATGTGGATCTCAACAGCACTCTCGTGAGATTTGGCACGGCGCCCCATGAATCTGTCCAAACATATTTGCTCTACCTGAAAAACACGCATGCGCATTTAGTGGGCGGATGTGACTTGAAGAAACAATTCGGCACTGAAGGAATAACAACTGCAAGTAAGTAATACCATTTATTGTTTTTGTTTTGGTATTTAAATTACTTTAACACAGACGAGTTAGTATTTATTAAACTACTGTTACGTCACTGATTTACGGAAATATAGCTATAAATGCCGCATTCAAAGGCACAACCACCTTGCTAGAAGCTATGTAAGTTACCTCCAACGAGGCATCTCAAGTGATAAGCTACACTTCATACATCCCATAGTGAAATAACAATGATAGAAATAAATGTTCAGAGAACATTTGAAGTTGAACAATATAAATTACTGAACATACACTGCTTCAACATGATATAGAGTTTTACATTTACAAGAAGTTCCACTGTATATTCCAGCAACCTCTGTCTGTATTTACATAGTATTGGAGTGTCGAAATCACAAAATGAAAACCTGGAAAACGATGGAGCAGAACTGGTAAAGAAGTCGACTCAAATAAATGATCAAGAAAGACTATAAAGTTGGTGAGTAGACTGGCATAGTTGTGGTGCATTAAACTGGCAGCAGATATATAATATATGATATTTTATTTTTCTTCCTGCAGTCATCCCGTCCTGCAACCACCTATGTGAATGTGGAGACTGATGAGCAATGGCTAAGTAAGTTACATGTATATGCGTGTTCTTTGTTTAAGTGAATTAGTTCTGATTGAGATTTACAGACCAAATAGAAGGATAAAAAGCTGTCCACAGTTTGTCAGGAACAAGCATGGAAATATTGCTTTCTTTTACCCTGATTACAGTAGCACGTATGAAGAATGAAACTTGAAATATAAGTAATCTCAGCATGTGTTATTAATGTTTTTTGAACCTTTAACCTTCAAGTTAAGTCTGGTAGGTAACATCAGGTAATGATTAGGGATGTAACAATATCAAAATTTCACGGTATGATATCGTCACAGTGTTAAAGCCACGGTAAGATATTGTTACAAAAATGTCAAAGTCCAAAGACATGCACCTGGGGATAGGTTGATTGGCAACACTAAATAGTCCCTGGTGTGTGAATATGAGTGTAAATGTTGTCTGTCTATCTGTGTTGGCCCTGCGATGAGGTGGCGACTTGTCCAGGGTGTACCGCGCCTTCCGCCCGATTGTAGCTGAGATAGGCACCAACGCCCCCCGCGACCTCAAAGGGAATAAGCGGTAGAAAATGGATGGGTGGATGGTGTTAAATGAAGTGGCAGGAATGTTTAGGATAAACACACTTACTATAATTGAACACAAACATAATGTTCATATGTTGAAATCATATATATTATCAAAAACAGGTATTTTAGGTGTAAAGGAATGGTGCAGAATTCCAGAATTTCAAGTAACACACAAAGACAAACAAAAAACAAAACTTTCAAATATGTGTCTTTAAACTGACATAAACAGTAAACTTGCAGTGTAACTAATGTAAAACAATAATGTTTCTTTTGTCAAGAAACTATACTGTCTTTGTCCGGTATGTTTTTTTTTTTAATACAACTTGGTATTATTGCGGGTTTGATTACATTTTTAGCACATTCAACAATACTGCGATTATAATGCAAACAGTGATCATTTTGGTCACAGTAACGGTGATATGACATTTTGGTATTGTTACATCACTGCTGTTTAGTTCAGTGTTTTTTTACTTTTAACTTCCTAAGAAACTGTCTTTTGCAATGGAAATGTTAGTATTAGTTTGTAGAATACTGATTCTTAAGAATCAACTAATTACTTGACTTTTAATCATGTAAATACCTCACAAATGGATATTGTCCCTTGCTGACGTCTTGGTTTCACATCAATGATATTTTCCAAATAATGGTTCTAACATATAACTCATTCTAATATATTACTCATATTCCCTAACTTATTGTAGACATTGTGGTGTGAAGTGTCGGCAAATTTCTTATTTTGTGCATGTCCACATTTCCTCTGGTGAGCTGCAACATCTCTGGGTCGACTTGGAAATGGTCTGGATGAACGTGGCATGCTTTACCTTGCAGTATGCAGACTTTATTTAAGGTAAAACTAGCACGACAGTTATAGGCACGGAAATATTTCACATCAACCATTCCTCGGATCACAGAAGCACCAACGTTCCCGTCACTCCTGCACACTTCCACTCTTTCGCCGCTATATAATGTCCCCTGTTTGAACTTTGTTGTCCCACACTGCGCGGGTTATCATGGGAGATCGAGTTTACTTCTCAGATGAGCCCACTTAATATTGTCAGAAAAAAACACACCCACTGGAGTTCTCGTTTGATAGCGTCACACATCACGGCATTATTGTGAGAATTTCTCATAGGTTTGGTTTGATGCAGTGTATTTACTAATGATTGACATTAGCATCCACAACTTTGTTTTAAAAGTGTATGTTGTATTGTGATGAGTTACATTTAATACTGTGGATTATGTGTTACCACAAACACAGAAGATATGTAAACATGAACTACAATGCGATCAAGATGTGGGAAAAAAGTAAATGCATCCATTAGCTGAATTTGTATAATGTGTTCAATTTATGTCAACTTGCTTCTTGTTTTGCATGTTTTTGTCTTTTAAAAAAAAATTATTTTAGTCTTTTGAGTTTTTTGGTTCCTCTTCTTTGTGTCAGGGGATAGCAGCAGAATAACACTGCAGGAGGCGGTGCCTCCTGAAGGAACCCAAAACACTGCTCTTCAAATGGAACACATCCAACTTTCAGGTGTCCATGCAGGATGTACCACTCTGGAACATCAAGCCTCTCCCTACCTGCCAGGTACACCCACCGTCTTCTGTGTCTGACTATTGTTTTGTTGTAAAGTTTGTCACGAAGCAAATCCTGCTAAAATATGACAAACTTTTGAGTGTAAGAATGTGAGCGATATGCTGAGATGTTATACGTTTTGCCTTGTGACAAAATGTTATAAAAAAACTTTAATGATTTGTATTCTATTTTAATTTCAGCACATGAAAATATTTCTGCTTCTGACTATCAAAGACAATGGAAAACCATTTTCCAGATCAGCCCTCACAGAGCTTCCTGATGGCCTAACAACTAAACTACATGTCGATGCTAAGTATGATTCATCTCAATATTTTGAGGAAGCTCTCCCTGATATAAGGGATTGGATGTACAATGACGGACATACGTTTAATGAAAGATTTGAAGATAGTTTGAGTGAGGAGTGTGCAGAAGAGTCAAATTTCAAGGACACAATAGACAAACCAATACATGACAATGCATCAGAAACCATGGCAGACTGCCTTCTGATCATCATGGGTTATGTAAACCCTAAGCGATATGCTCAAAATGTTCAAGTTTCTTTATCCCGATAGTCTGAACACAGACTGCTTAAACAGCATGCAGAAGTTCAAAACCTTTTTTTTTATCCCACTCTGCATCATTTCTTATTATATTACATAAATCCTCCAGTAATTGTTTTGGGCCAATAGAAAGTAAACAAATAAAATGCCTGTTTTGTGGGACCAGTGTGTCAGGAGAAAGATTCCCATCCTTTTTTTAAAGTATGTACAGATTGATTTCTTCTTTACCATAGCACATTCATGTGCCAAATGAGCCCTCGTTCGTGAATTTAAACATGCAGGTTTTTCTTTGCTGCAAGATAGTGTAACATATGAGACATGCAGTCATGTTATTCCCCTATTGGAAACCTCTGCAAGTACAGTAGTATCCTTGGATGACATATTGGGTAAAGTTGTTTTCTATGACTTCACATCTATGCCTGGCATTGTGTTTGCAGTTCATTTCCCCAACACACTTGAAAAGTTTTAAATAATTAAGAACTGAACTGGCCTAAGAAGCCTCAAATCAAAATTTGATCATTGTTATAAATGCTCTGAAAATACACACTGATGTGATGTTGCCGTGGATGCTGTAAAAGTCTGTAAATATGTACTGTATATGGAGTATCATTGTTGATTATGTTTTTGCATTGTGTGTAATATTTCAGTGGCCAATTTATTAAATTTACTTGTTTAATAAAACCACTGTCTTTTTTTAATGAATACATACGCCTACTATGCTACTGTGTTTTAATATTAGTCCTTATGATGGTGGTTGGAGAGCCAAATATCTTCTGAAGTGGTACTTTGTTAAAAGAGTTTGAGAACCACTGCTCTCGAATGTTCACAAATGTTAAAAGCTCTTAAAAAGTGTCTTGTGATCATATCAGTATTGTTTGGGTTCAGTTTTAAATCTCACAATTGTAGTCACTGAGTTACTGTACATGGCGTGTGGATAAGAAATCAACAAATTAAGTCAAACTTTATTTAAATAAACCATTTAGATTACAAACCATATATCCATATTGTCTGAATTAATTATTTTCTCCAAATGTTGGCATGAGATAAACTGGAATATGATTGAGGTATAATTAAATTGAGCCAATTAAAATGCATTTTTTTAGATTATTTTTTCTAAGACAGAAAATGGGTATATCTAACAACTCAAATAGTGAGCAGTGAGAGACAAAACCAAGTATATCTCTCACTGAGACATCATTGAGACATTGAAACCAATACTCATTAATTGTCTTTTTGCCGAAATAGCAAAGAGACATCTGAGAACTCAAACAGTGAGTAGTGAGAAACAAAACCATGTGTATCTCTCACTGAGTCATTATTGAGACATATTGGAGACCAGCTCATTCATCTCTCATTTTGGTCATAAGTTGAAATCGGGAAAAGAGATAACTGTTAGACAACTTTGAGATCTCTCACAGTGCTCACTGCGAGCCTTATTTCTCAGGAGCTACATTTGAGAGGAATGAGAAAACTACTTTGGTCTCGATTAGTGCTCTTTTATGTCTAGGAGATATATATAAGACATACATGAGATCTCATCTTCAATTTTGCTTTGCTATGGGTAGGGTCAAGTCTGACTCATCTAGGGTCTAGTCTGAATAAAGTAGGGTCTAATAGGGTCAAGTCTGAGCCAACTAGAGTCTACTATGGTCAAGTCTGAGTCAATTAGGGTCTACTGGGGTCAGGTCTGGGTAAACTAGGGTCTACGATGGTCAAGTCTGAGTCAATTAGGGTGTAGTCTGAGTCAACTAGGGTCTACTGGGGTCAGGTCTGGGTAAACTAGGGTCTACTATGGTCAAGTCTGAGTCAATTAGGGTGTAGTCTGAGTCAACTAGGGTTTACTGGGGTCAAGTCTGAGTCAACTAGGGTCTACTATGTTCAAGTCTGAGTCAACTAGGGTGTAGTCTGAGTCAACTAGGGTCTACTGGGGTCAAATCTGAGTCAACTACGGTCTACTATGGTGAAGTCTGAGTCAACTAGGGTGTAATCTGAGTCAACTAGGGTCTACTGGGGTCAAGTTTGAGTCAACTAGTGTCTGCTATGGTCAAGTCTGAGTCAACTAGGGTGTAGTCTGAGTCAATTAGGGTCTACTGGGGTCAGGTCTGAGTCAACTATGGTCTACTATGGTCAAGTCTGAGTCAAATAAGGTGTAGTCTGAATCAACTAGGGTCTACTGAGATCAAGTCTGAGTCAACTAAGGTCTACTATGGTCAAGTCTGAGTTAACTAGGGTGTAGTCTGAGTCAACTAGGGTCTACTGGGGTCAAGTCTCAGTCAACTAAGGTCTACTATGGTCAAGTCTGAGTCAACTAGGGTGTAGTCTGAGTCAATTAGGGTCTACTGGGGTCAGGTCTGAGTCAACTATGGTCTACTATGGTCAAGTCTGAGTCAACTAAGGTGTAGTCTGAGACAACTAGGGTCTACTGAGATCAAGTCTGAGTCAACTAAGGTCTACTATGGTCAAGTCTGAGTCAACTAGGGTGTAGTCTGAGTCAACTAAGGTCTACTGGGGTCAGGTCTGGGTAAACTAAGGTCTACTATGGTCAAGTCTGAGTCAATTAGGGTGTAGTCTTAGTCAACTAGGGTTTACTGGGGTCAAGTCTGAGTCAACTAGGGTCTACTATGGTCAAGTCTGAGTCAACTAGGGTGTAGTCTGAGTCAACTAGGGTCTACTGGGGTCAAATCTGAGTCAACTACAGTTTACTATGGTCAAGTCTGAGGTAACTAGGTGTAATCTGAGTCAACTAGGGTCTACTGCGGTCAAGTTTGAGTCAACTAGGGTCTACTATGGTCAAGTCTGAGTCATCTAGGGTGTAGTCTGAGTCAATTAGGGTCTACTGGGGTCAGGTCTGAGTCAACTATGGTCTACTGTGGTCAAGTCTGAGTCAACTAAGGTGTAGTCTGAGTCAACTAGGGTCTACTGAGATCAAGTCTGAGTCAACTAAGGTCTACTATGGTCAACTCTTCAACTAGGGTGTAGTCTGAGTCAACTAGGGTTTTACTGAATACTGATGTTAAAAGAGGGGGTAGGGGGGAAAAAAAGAAAACATGGTGGGGGTCAGTTTGAGACCAGGAAAAAACATAAGAAAATAACTAGTCTGAGATCGTTTATACAACAAGAACACTGTTGTTGTTGTTTTTTTTAAGGAATTTGCTTAAAAATGTGTTTCCCAAGTTTTTAACTTAGTCCGAATCTGAATGAATGAATGAATAGTCTTACATTAGGGTCTTCAAACCAGCAGAAAGATGCTGGCATATAAAGAAATGATCTTTGAGTGTTTTTTTTGTTTTCTTTTGTGTTTGTCCTTGAACATTGCAGAGTGTTTCTGTCACATGGAGGATCTTTGAGCAGTTTAGTTGCAGCAGGTCCTGCAACACAGCAGAGACTTCTTGTCATAGAGAGGATCTTTGATTTCTCGGGTTTATTTCTTTATGACTCTGTGAGTGACAGTTAGAACTTGTTCCCAAACCTAAACAAATCCCGGAATGGACTTTTGAGACACTGAGGTTGTTGTGTGAGGATTGTGTTGTCTCCTCCCAAGTCAGCAGAGATGAAAACAAGCGAGCACTCACTCCTGTAACTCTGACACAAAGAGTCCACCAAAGTCAAATGTCCACTGTAGAGGACGCTGGATTTCAAAATAAGACTGATAGTGAAGGCAGAAGTCTGGTCCCCGGTCCTTGGAAATGTGGCCCCCAAAACAATTGAGTTTATAGTGCCTGACACTTACTGTCAAGGATGTACTTTATCACTCATAACTCAAGTATCAAAAGTGTCGATATTTTGATTTGAGATTTGAAATTTCTGTATCGATCCACACATCACTATGCACACATTGTAAACAACAATAATATAACAACAATAACATAACAATAATATAATAACAATAATACAACAACAATAATATAACAATACTATAACAACAACAATATAATAACAATAATATAACAACAATAATATTTGATGTGATTGTGAATTAGAAGTCAAACACGTTTTTAGATGATTCTCCTCAAACCTTGGTGACACCAAACTATACAACACTGTGTCCAACTCAAAGCCTGGGGGCCACATCATTAAAGTGGCTTATGATATTATTTAACTTGACCTGCTACCTGATTTAATGTGACCTGCTACATCATTCAATATAGTCCGCCATGCACATCATTCAATGTGGCCTGCTACCTTATTTAAAGAGGTCTTCCACTTTATTTATTGTGGTCTTCCATTTTATTTAAAGTGGTCTCCCACATTATTTAAGGTGATCTGCTACACTATTTAATGTGGTCTGCCACATTATTTAAGGTGATCTGCCACACTATTTAATGTGGTCTTCCACATTATTTAAAGTGGTCTGCCACATTATATAATGTGGTGTGCCACATTATTTAAGGTGGTCTGACATGTCATTTAATTTAGCTTGCGACATTATTTAGTGTGGTCTTCCACTTCATTTAAGGTGGTCTGACATGTCATTCAATGTAGCTTGTGACAATATTTAATGTGGTTTGCCACTTTATTTAAGGTGATCTGCCACATTATTTGAAGTGGTCTGCCACATTATCTAAGGTGATCTGTCACATTACTTATTGTCATCTTCCATTTTATTTAAAGTGGTCTGCCACATTATTTATTGTGGTCTTCTATTTTATTTAAAGTGGTCTGCCACATTATTTAACGTGATCTGCCACATTATTTAAGGGCGGTTTTCCATATTATTTAAGGTGATCTGCCACACTATTTAATGTGGTCTTCCACTTTATTTAACATGGTCTGCCACTTAATTAAGGTTGTCTGACATGTTATTTAATGTAGCTTGTGTCATTATTTAACGTGGTTTGCCACTTTATTTAAGGTGATCTGCCACACTATTTAAGTGGTCTGCCACGTTATTTAAGGTGGTCTGCCTCTTTATTTAAGGTGGTCTGACATGTCATTCAATGTAGCTTGTGTCATTATTTAATGTGGTTTGCCACTTTATTTAAGGTGATCTGCCACACTATTTAATATGGTCTGCCACATTATTTAAGGTGGTCTGCCACTTTATTTAAGGTGATCTGACATGTCATTCAATGTAGCTTGTGTCATTATTTAATGTGGTTTTTCACATTATTTAATGTGATCTGCCACACTATTTAAGGTGGTCTGCCACATTATTTAAGGTGGTCTGACATGTCATTCAATGTAGCTTTTGACATTATTTAATGTGGTTTTCCACTTTATTTAAGGTGATCAACAACAAAAATGACAACCAGAAATGACAACAAAAACAACAACATGACAACAAAATCTTGTCGTCTTGTTGTTTTGTTGTCTTCTTGTATTGTTGCATTGTTGTCTTGTTGCCTGTTTTTTTTTTTGTCTTGTTGCTGTGTTGATGGTGGATGCGATGGTCCTCTCGAAGTGTCTTCTGACTTCCTGTTGACTCACTAACATCTCAGATGTCCCTCATGACTTCCCTCCAAGGATGCGACCATGCACCTGAGGAGCACACTCACACACACACACACGCACACGCACACACACACACACACACACACACACACACACACACACACACACACACACACACACACACACACACACACACACACACACACACACACACACGCACGCACACGCAGATGCTCACACACACACACACACACACACAAAGAGAGCAAGAGGGAGAAGGTCTTGAGAGAGGTGTTGAGTCAACAAGTAGTATTTAGTGGCGAGTGTATTCCTTGAAGGATCTCACTTGTGAAAGAAAACAAGTTTGTCTCCTGCTTGTGTTGGTGTGATGCAGGCCGGCTGGACAATTATATTCTAGAAGGTGCAGAAAGAAGACGCATCAATAGCAAGTGAGACGTACTCCAATAGTTGCCAACAAAGTGTTTGCTATAAAAATGAAGATGAGTTCAATCTCAGCCTGCAAGGATTTGTCAATCAATGCTGAAAATCATCTCCACTGCACACAAGATGTGAAGATGAGAGTAACACCACACTTGCCTTGCACAATTACACTTTGATGAACACACGGTGTGTATTGTCACACACACACACACACACACACACACACACACACACACACACACACACACACACACACACGCACACACACACACACACAGGGTGTGTGCGTGTAACAAGACACACACAGATATGTGACATGGTGAAATATTGACATTCCTCTGCTTCATTTACCGACAACTAAGCAGCAAACATTCCAAGCGAGACAAAAATATGAAGTGTGATTTATCTTTGTGCTTTTTTTCCCCCTCAGCACTTGCTCATTAAAAATAAAATCCACAGTTTGTGATGACTTCAATTGAGCCAAAATGTACTTTTTACTTTGAAGTTGCTATGCAGCAGCCACTTATATGTTGTTGTATTCAGTCAAGACCACACATTCAATATGTTATTTACAACAGTGTTAATACCTTAATTTTTCTAATATGGTAGCATTTATAAAAGTGTGTTTTCTTACTATAAATGGCATCCACTAAATTTGAGGAAACACTAATATTTTCCATATATTAATCACACTGGACTATAAGTGGCAGATGTAGATGTTGTGAAGTGACTTATTCACACAGAATGTTTATTTACAAACTCCATTTCCATATGAGTTGGGAAATTGTGTTAGATGTAAATATAAACGGAATACAATGATTTGCAAATCCTTTTCAACCCATATTCAATTGAATGCACTACAAAGACAAGATATTTGATGTTCAAACTCATAAACTTTTTTTTTTTGCAAAAAATAATTAACTTAGAATTTCATGGCTGCAACACGTGGCAAAGTAATTGGGAAAGGACATGTTCACGACTGTGTTACATCACATTTTCTTTTAAACATCACTTAATAAATGTTTGGGAACTGAGGAAACTAATTGTTGAAGCTTTGAAAGTGGAATTCTTTCCCATTCTTGTTTTATGTAGAGCTTTAGTCGTTCAACAGTCCGGGTCTCTGCTGTCGTATTTTACGCTTCATAATACGCCACAAATTTTCGATGGGTGAAATGTCTGGACTGCAGGCGGGCCAGGAAAGGACCTGCACTCTTTTACTACGAAGCCACACTGTTGTAACACGTAGCTTGGCATTGTCTTGATGAAATAAGCAGGGGCGTCCATGATAACGTTGCCTGGATGACAACATATGTTGCTCCAAAACCTGTATGGACCTTTCAGCATTAATGGTGCCTTCACAGATGTGTAAGTTACCCATGCCTTGGGCACTAATACACCCCCATACCATCACAGATGCTGGCTTTTGAACTTTGTGCCTATAACAATCCGGATGGTTATTTTCCTCTTTGTTCTGGAGGACACCACGTCCACAGTTTCCGAATATAATTTGAAATGTGGACTCGTCAGACCACAGAACACTTTCCCACTTTGCATCAGTTCATCTTAGATGATCTCGGACCTGGTGAAGCCGGCGGCGTTCCTTGGTGTTGTTGATAAATGGCTTTTGCTTTGCATAGTAGAGTTTTAACTTGCACTTACTGATGTAGCGACCAACTGTAGTTACTGACAGTGGTTTTATGAAGTGTTCCTGAGCCCATGTGGTGATATCATTTACACACTGATGTCGGTTTTTGATGCAGTACCGCATTAGGGATCAAAGGTCCGTAATATCATAGCTTACGTGCAGTTATTTCTCCAGATTCTCTGAACCTTTTGATGATTTTACGGACCGTAGATGGTAAAATCCCTAAATTCCTTGCAATAGCTCATTGAGAAATGTTGTTCTAAAACTGTTTGACAATTTGCTTACAAATTGGTGACCCTCGCCCCATCCTTGTTTGTGAATTACTTAGCATTTCACGGAAGCTGTTTTTATACCCAATCATGGAAACCCACCTGTTCCCAATTAGCCTGCACACCTGTGGGATGTTCCAAAATAAGTGTTTGATGAGCATTATTCAACTCTATCAGTTTTTATTGCCACATTTTCCAACTTCCTTGTCACGTGTTGCTGGCATCAAATTCTAAAGTTAATGATTATTTGCAAAAAAAAAGATGTTTATCATTTTCAACTTCAAATATGTTGTCTTTGTAGCGCATGCAATTGAATATGGGTTGAAAATGATTTGCAAATCATTGTATTCCGTTTTTATTTACATCTAACACAATTTCCCAACTCATATGGAAACAGGGTTTGTACATACATTAATTGTTTACAAACTGTCTCTGTGACAAAGCAGTAAAACGGCTGATCAAACAAAACATAAGTCATGGTCATGAACCCACTAGCTGTGCAAGCTAGCTCTCCAATCAGCTGAGGAATGTGTAAAAGTGAAACAATAAAAAAAGAATGTATGTTGATAATGCTAACACACACAACTTTTGTGGCAATTACCCAAAAATTCCGCAGGAAAATTCAAAGATTTTGGGCTGCGACAGTCACTAAAAAAATGCTTGCGAAATCCTGGATGTACCGAGTCCAGTATTTTTCAGACTATAGAGCGCACTGGTATATAAGGTGCAGACACCAAATGTTAGTGTTAAAGATATTTTCCATGTATTAGTCACACCGGACTATAAGTGGCAGATATATACGTCGCAAAATGACTTATTTACACTGAATAATTATTTACTTTCCTTAATTGTTTACAAATGGTGTTTGTGACAGGGCAGTAAAACGGCTGATCAAACAAAACATAAGTCATGGTCATGGACCCACTAGCTGTGCAAGCTAGCTCTCCAGTCAGCTAAACAGACTCAATAACACTACAGTGATGTTTTGGTGAATTTACTGACGAACACTACAAAAATAATACCATTTGAAGATAATAACACTAAGACAGACACTTGTGTTAGCATATTAGCCAATGCTAATGACGCTAGCTTGATTACAATATAATAGCAGGTACAAATATGCATTAAAACACTTCTACAGACATCACACATGGGACGCTTTAGTAAGTAAGAAATGTTTTAGTGGCTGTGTTGGAGCCACTATGGATTGAACTTTCACAGTATCATGTTAGACCCGCTCGACATCCATTGCTTTCGGTCCCCTAGAGGGGGGGGGGGGGGTGCCCACATCTGAGGTCCTCTCCAAGGTTTCTCATAGTCAGCATTGTCACTGGCGTCCCACTGGATGTGAATTCTCCCTGCCCACTGGGTGTGAGTTTGCCTTGCCCTTTTGTGGGTTCTTCCGAGGATGTTGTAGTCGTAATGATTTGTGCAGTCCTTTGAGACATTTGTGATTTGGGGCTATATAAATAAACATTGATTGATTGATTGATTGTAAAATGTACAAACGTTGCTTGGACTGATAAATGAAGAATCCCTACGAGTAGGAACGCTATGGATGGCTTGAAGACGGAATGGCGCTTCTACTTCCAGCTCAGAGCTTTTAGTGAGGTACGTTTACAATGAGCAAACTTGTCCAATAGATGGCGCCATGAACAGTAACGGCGTGATGGTTGTTAGCAAAGAAAAATCACACCGTTTTTTCAAGCCGCAGGGTTCAAAGCATAGGACTAATGTAGCATATTTTAACCTGGAATCCTTTGGTTACTTGCTATTAAACATCCGCAGTACTATAATCTATTGTCCAAAAATAGTGTAATGAAACATGGATGTAAATGTGTCCATGTGATTTATGCTGTTCTACAGCCCGATATAGAGCAGACATTAAAGAGGAAATCTAGGCGGTGGCAACATCTGAGAATTCCTGTTCTTTTAGAGCTGATTGGAAGCCAGCAGCACCTGGGGGAAGTGAGAGGATCCACACTAGCGTGATTTGAATATGAAATGATTCCATTATTGATTTCGCTTATTTGGGTCGCGCGCCCCGAGGCCATATTGTCGCGCCGCAATCTCGGCGGCTGACATTTAGCGTCCGTGTTTACCTTTACTGTGTACGCTGATTGCCTCCAAATGGCTCCGCCGCACGTCCTGCCGGAGCTCATTGTGGCCGCGCTTTTTCTGCTATTTGTGGAAAGGTGATGGATGGCGCTTATCAAAAATGCAACAGTTTGTGCTGCTGCAGAAAATAGCAACAACACCTGCCCCCCTCCCCCCCCTACAATCATGCAGGGTGATTGGTGCAGGCATGCGGTGAACATTACCACCTAAGGAGGAGATCTTTGTCATGCTCCTCGCCCTGACGCTGATGAAGATCTAACTTCAATTTGCGGCGACGTATGCACTCAGAAGCTCCGTGGGGACGCAAGGAGGTTTTGTCTCCGACATCTTCTCCCAGCGCACTTTGTGGAAAGTCTGTTTGTTTCTCCAGCTGGCAGCTGACTAATGTTCCCCAAGACGTCTACGCCAGACCTTCAGTGTGCAGCGGGGCTGTCAAAGAACCTCAGAGGAACCCAGTTTGAAGTTGACAGAAGAGTTTTTCCTTTTAGCACCTGACGTGTTCTCCACCTGACAGTGTGAAGCTCCGCCCCCTCTCAGGTGGCTCCTTCCATGTTCCTCAGCCTTAAGTGGATGTTTCATGCCGCATGCATTATTGAACCATCAACAGTCTGGAGGGAGCCACCTGAGATGAATATTTCAGCCCGGGGTGGGCTCCTACCTGCACCGAGGTGGGCTCCTCCCCCTCGCATTTTCCCCACACAATGAGTGGATTTGACGTCCTTTCACTTCAGGTCTTTGACGACATTCCTGGGGGAGTGAGAAGGTCTTTTGTCTTCAGAAGGTTCTCTTGAAGGAACAATAGAAGGAAGGATTTGCAGGATACTCCGGATTTGTAATCTTCTTCAACTGAGTTCCAAGGGTGTTGGACTGTGTAGACCAAGGACAAGGGTGTTGGACTGTGTAGACCAAGGACAAGGGTGTTGGACTGTGTAGACCAAGGACTGAGGGTGTTGGACTGTGTAGACCAAGGACCAAGGGTGTTGGACTGTGTAGACCAAAGACCAAGGGTGTTGGACAGTGTAGGCCAAGGACCAAGTATGTTGGACTGTGTAGATCAAGGACCAAAGGTGTTGGACTGTGTACACCAAGGGCTAAGGGTGTTGGACTGTGTAGACCAAGGACTTTTCGCCTGCTACTTAGAATGTAAGAATTACGCTTTGAACCACGACACATTAGATTAGATTAGATTAGATAGTACTTTATTCATTCCGTCAGGAGAGTTCCTTCAGGAAAATTACAATTTTCAGCACAATCCCATTCAAGATCAGACAAACATTACAGGGAGACAGAACAGGATCGCTGACGGGTCTGCCGGCTCCCAGCGCCCCTTACAAAAAAAGATGAGATACAGTTAAACAAGGGGGCGGGGGGAAAAATAGAAGATTAAAATGAAATTTAAAAAAAATCGGTCTTAGCCTGGGCCTTGGAGAGGGGGTGCAGACTGAGGCCAAGGGGAAAAAAAACAAAAACAAAAAAACAACTCATAGCCATAGTACACATTCCTCTTCCATGTGTGTAAGAGGGAAACATCAAACATCAAAGAACACAGAGGACATTAAAGACATTAAAGCAGCAGATACAAGCAGACACTTCTACATACAGCTATGAATAAAAAGTAAAAGAAACACACTGTGGTGGCCTCTGCGGTGATCCACGCCATCGTCCGCTGGGGAGGAGGGAGCATGGCCAGAGACAGGAGCAGACCCAACAAAGCAACCAAGACAGCCAACTCCACTCTCGGCCAGTGTCCAGTCCGCATGGATGAGCGAGGATACGTCCATGGTGACTGAGGTGTCCGACACCTGCTCACCCAGTCAAGACACCGCGAAGCCTCTCCGTCCCAGTAGCTCAGTGCTAGCTCCGCAGCCCTGTCCCCTCATCCGCATCTCCTCCAGTCCCTCCAAACGGACTCCGGTGTGGCAAAGACCCAGCAGCTGGTCTCCATGGCCAAAAGGCTCCCAGGAGGCAGATCCAGAAGTCCACAAAAAAAAGCACCACAGAGGTCACAAAAGTGGCACCCCTTGTCACACAGTCCCAAAGGGTCCCAGACCAAAAGGCAAAAAAATATAATAACACATGAAAACCAGAGGGAAACACAAAATTATGATACAAGAGCACAGAGCTCCTGCCTATAGCAGCCACTACAGCAGCGCCATCTTGGAAAAAAAAAAAAAAAAAAAAAAATCGCTCTAATGTCGCTTGCTTTGTAACATGATGTGTACATTCATCCACTGATAATGTTTGATGTTGACATACTGTAGACATGTTCATCCGCTGATAATGTTTGATTTTGACATACTTTATATATGTTCATCATATGATAATGTTTCCTGTTGACATACTGTATACATGTTCGTCATATGATAATGTTTGATGTTGACATACTGTATACAAGTTCATTATATGATCATGTTTGATGTTGACATACCTTACACAAGTTCATAATATGATAATGTTTTATGTTGACATACCTTACACAAGTTCATCATATGATCATGTTTGATGTTGACATACTGTATACATGTTCATCATATGATGTTTCTTGTTGACATACTCCATACATGTTTATCATATGATAATATTTCCTGTTGACATACTGCAAACATCAATCAATCAATCAATGTTTATTTATATAGCCCCAAATCACAAATGTCTCAAAGGACTGCACAAATCATTACGACTACAACATCCTCGGAAGAACCCACATGTTCATCATCTGATGATGTTTGATGTTGACATACTCTATACATGTTCACCATATGATAATGTTTGATTTTGACTAACTCTATACATGTTCATCATATGATAATGTTTCCTGTAGACATACTGCATACAGGTTCACCATATGATAATGTTTGATGTTAACACACTCTATACATGTTTATCATATAATAATGTTTCCTGTTGACATACTCTTAATATGGTCATCATATGATAATAATTGATGTTGACATACTCTATACATGTTCATTATATGATAATAATTGATGTTGACATACTCTATTCATGTTCAACATACGATAATGTTTGATGTTTACATACTCCATACATGTTCATCATATGATAATGTTTGATGTTGACATACTCTATACATCTTCATCATATGATAATATTTCCTGTAGACATACTTTATACATGTTCATCATATGATAATGTTTGATGTTGACATACTCTATACATCTTCATCATATGATAATATTTCCTGTAGACATACTTTATACATGTTCATCATATGATAATGTTTGATGTTGACATACTCTATTCATGTTCATCATATGGTAATGTTTGCTGTTGACATACTCAATACATATTCAGCATATAATAATGTTTGATGTTGACATATCGTATACATGTTCATTATATGATGTTTGCTGTTGACATACTGTATACATGTTCATCATATGAGAATGTTTGCTGTTGATATACTATACATACATGTTCATCATATGATAATGTTTGATGTTGACTTACTCTATACATGTTCATTATACGATAATGTTTGATGTTGACATACTATATACATGCTCCTGGACTTACTCGCTAGCATTAGCTCACACCTAGAAATGGGACGGTGCTGAGAAGAATAAAGTGGTTGAAAATGATAGAATTGAAGAAATAAATACAAAAACATGAACTAGCGTGTAGCAATTTGAGCGTAGCACTGCTGGTCTGCATTATACTGCAGCAGAGAAAGTAGACAACACCAGCCAAGGATCTTACCATCATATCTAAAAGGTGGACATGTATCCATGAAAATATGGAATACCTACTGAAGGAGGTCTGTTTACTAGTGGACTGAACAAAGTTATGTATACTAGCGGACCGAAGAAATATCAGCTTATCAGTTAATATCAGTTTTTCTAGCAGACTTAACAAATATCAGTTTACTAGCGGACTGAAGACATATTAGTTTACTAACGGACTGAACGAAGGTCCGTTTACTAGTGTACTGAACAAAGGTCCGTTTACTATCGGACTGAACAAAGGTCCGTTTACTAGCGGACCGAACAAAGATTTGTTTACTAGCGGACTGAAAAAAGGTCCGTTTACTGGCGTACTGAACACAAGTCCGGTTACTAACGGACTGAACAAAGGTCTGTTTACTCTCGTACTGAACACAAGTCCGGTTACTAACGGACTGAACAAAGGTCCGTTTAGTAGCGGACTGAACAAAGCTCCGTTTACTGACATACTGAACAAAAGTCAGGTTACTAACGGACTGAACACAGGTCCATTTACTAGCGGACTGAACAAACGTCTGTTTACTAGTGGACTGAACAAAGGTCGGTTTACTGGCATACTGAACAAAAGTCAGGTTACTAACGGACTGAACAAAGATTCATTTACTAGCGGACTGATCAAAGGTCCGTTTACTGGCGTACTGAACACAAGTCCGGTCACTAACGGACTGAACAAAGGTCCGTTTACTTGCGTACTGAACAAAAGTAAGGTTACTAACGGACTGAACAAAGGTTTGCTTACTAGTGGACTGAACAAAGGTCCGTTTACTGGCGTAGTGAACACAAGTCAGGCTACTAACGGACTGAACAAAGTTATGTTTACTAGTGGACTGAACAAAGGTCCGTTTACTGGCGTACTAAACACAAGTCAGATTACTAACGGACTGAACAAAGGTCCGTTTACTAGCCGACTGAACAAACGTCTGTTTACTAGTGGACTGAACAAAGGTCGGTTTACTGGCATACTGAACAAAAGTCAGGTTACTAATGGACTGAACAAAGGTCCATTTACTAGCGGACTGAACAAAGGTTCGTTTACTGGCGTACTGAACACAAGTCCGGTTACTAAGGGACTGAACAAAGGTCCGTTTACTGGCGTACTGAACACAAGTCCGGTCACTAACGGACTGAACAAAGGTCCGGTTACTGGCGTACTGAACAAAAGTAAGGTTACTAATGGACTGAACAAAGGTTCTCTTACGAGTGGACTGAACAAAGGTCCGTTTACTGGCGTACTGAACACAAGTCAGGCTACTATTGGACTGAACAAAGGTATGTTTACTAGCGGACTGAACAAAGGTCCGTTTATTGGCATACTGAACACAAGTCAGGTTACTAACGGACTGAACAAAGGTCCGTTTACTAGCCGACTGAACAAACGTCCGTTTACTGGCATACTGAACACAAGTCAGATTACTAACGGACTGAACAAAGGTCCGTTTACTAGCGACTGAACAAACGTCCGTTTACTGGCATACTGAACACAAGTCAGATTACTAACGGACTGAACAAAGGTCCGTTTACTAGCGACTGAACAAAGGTCCTATTACTATCCAGCCAAGATTTATCGGTCTTTCCTCCCAATCTAGGCCACGAGCGCTTCGTTTTGCTCTGCCTCCACTTTGGTGTGCCATCAGTCATTGCTGAGGTGGCTGTTCTCTCGACTGTACAGGACAACTTTTGTCCGCACACACACACACACAGACACACACACAGACACACACACACACACACACACACACACACACACACACGCACACAAAGTTTGTCTCCGTGCACTAGTGGCTGCAAGGCAGGCCTTTGATGAATCCGGCATGACAGTACTGGGTTTGGAGCGCAGTGACAGAGGAAGCGAGGAAGACGGCGGTGCGGGGGGCGCGGGTGTTGAGTTGTGCTGATGAGCGAGCGAGTGTGTGAGGGAGAATGCAGATGAATCACAGAGAAGAAGACAATGGCAGTGGGATCAACATCACTGCGTCTCCAGTTGACATAATTGATCACTTTTGTAAACCATTACCTCAAAGATTACAATATGGATGGCTCCGTGTTTGAGTGACAAAACGGTGGCGATCAAATGATCTTTTGTTTCGTATTCTCCGCCTTCGGAAAAGGAATGTTTAGGCATGATCCCAAGATGCGGAGACAGAAGACGAGTCCATTTACTCCTAAACAATAGTGCACCAGGGAAGTGCACAGGAATTGTAAGAAAACAAAAAGCTCGGTATTAAACAAAAAATGTATTTTCTTTTAAAACAATCAACATTTGTCAACATGGTCAAAAACAAACAATCGTTTGCGTTGAGTATTGGTATCGATTCCCATTTAGCAGGAGTCGGTACCGTATCAATTCCAATGTGAAAGCCAGGCATGTCTTTGCAGGTGTACCTAAAGTTGTGAACGTATTCTCTTCCAAAGCGGTGTCAGACATGTGAGAGTGCAGGAGCAGAGATTATGTTGGCTTGACTGTGATGGCGTCTGGCAACCCCTCTACCAACGACTCCCTCCATCCTATCAGCTTCTGTCACTCCTTCTTTATCCCACAGTTCCATCTCTTTTGCTTAGCCTATTTCCTTCCAAGCCCTCTATCTCCTTCTTCATCTGTCTCCCACTCTCATCTCCTTCCCTTATCCCCTGGTCCTCTTCTCCCTTGGTCAGCTGCACTTACGAGGGAGGGTGTGTTCGAGTGGGAGCACACCAGAGTTGTGGAACAGAACATGGTGTGTAGACGCAGAGCCATCCAAAAGCCGAAGCCTCACAGATAAGGCTGATGGTCGGCGTTGGTTTTCCTGGGTGCTTTTGAGAGCATCACATTTCTGGGGAACATCCTCGGGAACAGTTAGGGGCAGCCAGGCAGAAACCGCAGTGCTCCAGTCAAAGCCCAAACCCTCCCAGATGCAATTTCCTGACGGGCATTGAAGGTCTCCCACAATAAGAAATGAGGAGGGGTTGCTGAGCCCCGAGCTTTGAACTATTTCAGAGGTGGAAATGAGTTTTTGAAGGCACATATCTACTTTTGAACTTTTGCAGTTGCCCTAGAAATAAATTGATGTGCTTGGTCACACGTCACATAATATCATATCTCTTCGTTTCCCGGTTGTCCATCCAATCCCATGACGACATCCACTGGTGATGGCTGTAGAGTCCAATCCTGGAGCCGCATACTTTATTGCAGGTTGGACATGTGGCAAGTGTCGTGGTGGTGGTCCTGACAACGGGTGTGCTTCTCCTCATACAGCATTTTTCCGGTGCTTTCCTAGGTGGTGAGTCCTGTCATCACAGCCCTGCCTCCAGAGGACCTCAGGGTCCTCAGGCTTGATGTTACATGTCCTTATTGAGGTCTTCAGGTGATCTTCATAGTTCTTATTTGGCCCACCGGCCATGCGTTGTCAGCTGTGTAGTTGGCCATTCCAATTGATGTGCTGGGTGCCGCATCACAAAGAATCATGCACCTGCCGGCTGATTGAGTGCTTAGTAAATGATCTGAGAGGATAAAATCACGTCATTGCTGACTTTGCATGTGGACAGTCCAAGGCAGGGTTCTCAACTGTTCTCAACTTTGGACACACATTTTCACTCCCTATTTTCACTTGGAGCAATGTTTCATAAACCATACAGGTTCCCAAGTTCTGTTCAAAACTTGGGAGACAAACATGTTTGCATCAACTTGCTAAAACAATAAAGTGCTCCTGTTTTATGGATCATCTTGGACCCCTGGAAGCACATTGGCAGATCCTTGCATCCACATTTTATTCTTACCTATGAAGGTTCTCATTCATCCAGGTCCCTGTCATCTCAGGGCGTTCAATCATCACAACTGGTCTGATTGGTTTGTCTTGGAAGACGTTTCGCCTCCCATCTGAGTAGACGTTATCTGTTCAGAATTTACACTTTAACGACTGTCATTGGCTTTGACAGTTAGGATTGTTTGTCTGATTCTGAGACTAGATCTGACCAATCTAATGCTGAGACTACATTTAACCACTTATTGGTTTAAGACTAGATCTGACCACTTATAAGTCTGAGACTAGATGTGACCAATCTAATTTTACGTAAGATTACTACGTCATCGGTTCAAAATTTACACTTCAACGACTGTCATTGGCTTTGACAGTTTGGATTGTTGGTCTGATTCTGAGACTAGATCCGACCAATCTATGTCTAAGCCTAAATCTGACTAATCTAAGTCTAAGACTAGATCCGACCAATCTAAGTCTAAGACTAGATCTGACCAATCTAAGTCTAAGACTAGATCAGACCAATCTAAGACTAAAACTAGACATGACCAAACTAAGTCGAAGATTAGATGTGAACAATCTAAGTGTAAGACTAGATGTGACCAATGTAAGTCTAAGACTAGATGTGACCAGTCTAAGTCTAAGACTAGATGTGATCAATCTAAGTCCAAGACAAGATGTGACCAATCTAAGTCTAAGACTAGATGTGACCAATCTAAGTCTAAGACTAAATGTGACCAATGTAAGTCTTAGACTAGATGTGACCAGTCTAAGTTTAAAACCAGATGTGAGCAATTTAAGTCCAAGACTAGATGTGACCAGTTTAAGTGTAAGACTAGATGTGACCATCTCCTATCTCCCTTAGAGATAGGGTGAGAAGCTCTGCCATCCGGGAGGAACTCAAAGTAAAGCCGCTGCTCCTTCACATCGAGAGGAGCCAGATGAGGTGGTTCGGGTCTCTGGTCAGGATGCCACCCGAACGCCTCCCTAGGGAGGTGTTTAAGGCACGTCCAACCGGTAGGAGGCCACGGGGAAGACCCCGGACACGTTGGGAAGACTATGTCTCCCGGCTGGCCTGGGAATGCCTCGGGATCCCCCGGGAAGAGCTAGACGAAGTGGCTGGGGAGAGGGAAGTCTGGGTTTCCCTGCTCAGGCTGTTGCCCCCGCGACCCGACCTCGGATAAGCGGAAGATGATGGATGGATGGATGGATGGATGGATAGAAGTGACCAATCTAAGTCTAAGACTAGATGTGACCAATCTAAGTCTAAGACTAAATGTGACCAATGTAAGTCTTGGACTAGATGTGACAAGTCTAAGTTTAAAACCAGATGTGAGCAATCTAAGTCTAAGACTAGATGTGACCAGTCTAAGTCCAAGACTAAATGTGACCAGTTTAAGTGTAAGACTAGATGTGACCAATCTAAGTCTAAGACTAGATGTGACCAATCTATGTCTAAGACTAGATGTGACCAGTCTAAGTCTAAGACTAGATGTGGCCAACCTATGTCTAAGACTATATGTGACCAATGTAAGTCCAAGACTAGATGTGACCAATGTAAGTCTAAGACTAGATGTGACCAACCTAAGTCTGAGACTAGATGTGACCAATGTAAGTCTAAGACTAGATGTGACCAACCTAAGTCTGAGACTAGATGTGACCAATCTAAGTCTATGATCATGAACTGATGAACAGTCCAGTTGTGATCGAATGAACACTCCGACATTTTAACCTTGCTATCAAACATAAAACTCGGGGGTTAAACTTGATTACAATTTTTCATAATGTGATTTATGGGACTAAATACTTCACTTCACATGCAGTCAGTGGTCAAGTGTTCAGTGGTCATGTGTTCAGTGGTCACGTGTTCAGTGGTCAAGTGTTCAGTGGTCATGTGTTCAGTGGTCATGTGTTCAGTGGTCAAGTGTTCAGTGGTCAAGTGTTCAGTGATCAAGTGTTCAGTGGTCATGTGTTCAGTTGTCAAGTGTTCAGTGTTCAAGTGTTCATTGGTCAAGTGTTCAGTGGTCATGCGTTCAGTGGTCAAGTGTTCAGTGGTCAAGTGTTCAGTGGTCATGTGTTCAGTGGTCAAGTGTTCAGTGATCAAGTGATCAGTGGTCATGTGTTCAGTGGTCAAGTGTTCAGTGTTCAAGTGTTCAGTGGTCAAGTGTTCAGTGGTCATGTGTTCAGTGGTCAAGTGTTCAGTGGTCAAGTGTTCAGTGGTCATGTGTTCAGTGGTCAAGTGTTCAGTGTTCAAGTGTTCAGTGGTCATTTGTTCAGTGGTCATGTGTTTAGTGATCAAGTGTTCAGTGGTCATGTGTTCAGTGGTCAAGTGTTCAATGGTCGAGTGTTCAGTGGTCAAGTGTTCAGTGATCAAGTGTTCAGTGGTCATGTGTTCAGTTGTCAAGTGTTCAGTGTTCAAGTGTTCATTGGTCAAGTGTTCAGTGGTCATGCGTTCAGTGGTCAAGTGTTCAGTGGTCATGTGTTCAGTGGTCAAGTGTTCATTGGTCAAGTGTTCAGTGGTCATGCGTTCAGTGGTCAAGTGTTCAGTGGTCATGTGTTCAGTGGTCAAGTGTTCAGTGATCAAGTGTTCAGTGGTCATGTGTTCAGTGGTCAAGTGTTCAGTGTTCAAGTGTTCAGTGGTCATGTGTTCAGTGGTCAAGTGTTCAGTGGTCATGTGTTCAGTGGTCAAGTGTTCAGTGTTCAAGTATTCAGTGGTCATGTGTTCAGTGGTCACGTGTTCAGTGGTCAAGTGTTCAGTGTTCAAGTGTTCAGTGATCATGTGTTCAGTGGTCATGTGTTCAGTGGTCAAGTGTTCAGTGGTCATGTGTTCAGTGGTCATGTGTTCAGTGATCAAGTGTTCAGTGGTCAAGTGTTCAGTGATCAAGTGTTCAGTGGTCATGTGTTCAGTTGTCAAGTGTTCAGTGTTCAAGTGTTCATTGGTCAAGTGTTCAGTGGTCATGCGTTCAGTGGTCAAGTGTTCAGTGGTCAAGTGTTCAGTGGTCATGTGTTCAGTGGTCAAGTGTTCAGTGATCAAGTGATCAGTGGTCATGTGTTCAGTGGTCAAGTGTTCAGTGTTCAAGTGTTCAGTGGTCAAGTGTTCAGTGGTCATGTGTTCAGTGGTCAAGTGTTCAGTGATCAAGTGATCAGTGGTCATGTGTTCAGTGGTCAAGTGTTCAGTGTTCAAGTGTTCAGTGGTCAAGTGTTCAGTGGTCATGTGTTCAGTGGTCAAGTGTTCAGTGGTCAAGTGTTCAGTGGTCATGTGTTCAGTGGTCAAGTGTTCAGTGTTCAAGTGTTCAGTGGTCATTTGTTCAGTGGTCATGTGTCTAGTGATCAAGTGTTCAGTGGTCATGTGTTCAGTGGTCAAGTGTTCAGTGGTCAAGTGTTCAGTGGTCAAGTGTTCAGTGATCAAGGGTTCAGTGGTCAAGTGTTCAGTGATCAAGGGTTCAGTGGTCATGTGTTCAGTTGTCAAGTGTTCAGTGTTCAAGTGTTCATTGGTCAAGTGTTCAGTGGTCATGCGTTCAGTGGTCAAGTGTTCAGTGGTCATGTGTTCAGTGGTCAAGTGTTCAGTGATCAAGTGTTCAGTGGTCATGTGTTCAGTGGTCAAGTGTTCAGTGTTCAAGTGTTCAGTGGTCAAGTGTTCAGTGGTCATGTGTTCAGTGGTCAAGTGTTCAGTGGTCAAGTGTCCAGTGGTCATGTGTTCAGTGGTCAAGTGTTCAGTGGTCATGTGTTCAGTGATCAAGTGTTCAGTGGTCATGTGTTCAGTGGTCAAGTGTTCAGTGGTCATGTGTTCAGTGGTCAAGTGTTCAGTGGTCATGTGTTCAGTGGTCAAGTGTTCAGTGGTCATGTGTTCAGTTGTCAAGTGTTCAATGGTCAAGTGTTCAGTGGTCATGTGTTCAGTGGTCATGTGTTTAGTGATCAAGTGTTCAGTGGTCATGTGTTCAGTGGTCAAGTGTTCAGTGGTCAAGTATTCAGTGGTCATGTGTTCAGTGGTCAAGTGTTCAGTGGTCAAGTGTTCAGTGGTCAAGGGTTCAGTGTTCATGTGTTCAGTGGTCAAGTGTTCAGTGGTCATGTGTTCAGATGTCAAGTGTTCAGTGGTCATGTGTTCAGTGGTACTGTGTTTAGTGGTCATGTGTTCAGTGGTCAAGTGTTCAGTGGTCAAGTGTTCAGTGGTCATGTGTTCAGTGGTCAAGTGTTCAGTGGTCATGTGTTCAGTGGTCAAGTGTTCATTGGTCATGTGTTCAGTGGTCAAGTGTTCAGTGGTCATGTGTTCAGTTGTCAAGTGTTCAATGGTCAAGTGTTCAGTGGTCATGTGTTTAGTTGTCAAGTGTTCAGTGGTCAAGTGTTCAGTGGTCATGTGTTCAGTGATCAAGTGTTCAGTGGTCAAGTGTTCAGTGTTCAAGTGTTCAGTGGTCATGTGTTCAGTGGTTAAGTGTTCAGTGGTCATATCTTCATTGGTCAATTGTTCAGTGGTCAAGTGTTCAGTGGTCATGTGTTCAGTTGTCAAGTGTTCAGTTGTCAAGTGTTCAGTGGTCAGGTGTTTAGTGATCAAGTGTTCAGTGGTCAAGTGTTCAGTGGTCAAGTGTCCAGTGGTCATATGTTCAGTGGTCAGGTGTTTAGTGATCAAGTGTTCAGTGGTCAAGTGTTCAGTGGTCAAGTGTCCAGTGGTCATATGTTCATTGGTCAAGTGTTCAGTGGTCAAGTGTTCAGCGGTCATGTGTTCAGTGGTCAAGTGTTCAGTGTTCAAGTGTTCAGTGGTCATGTGTGCAGTGGTCAAGTGTTCAGTGGTCAAGTGTTCAGTGGTCATGTTTTCAGTGGTCAAGTGTTCAGCGGTCAAGTGTTCAGTGGTCATGTGTTCAGTTGTCAAGTGTTCAATGGTCAAGTGTTCAGTGGTCATGTGTTCAGTGGTCAAGTGTTCAGTGGTCAAGTGTTCAGTGGTCATGTGTTCAGTGGTCAAGTGTTCAGTGGTCATATCTTCATTGGTCAATTGTTCAGTGGTCAAGTGTTCAGTGGTCATGTGTTCAGTTGTCAAGTGTTCAGTGGTCATGTGTTTAGTGATCAAGTGTTCAGTGGTCATGTGTTCAGTGGTCAAGTGTCCAGTGGTCATATGTTCATTGGTCAATTGTTCAGTGGTCAAGTGTTCAGTGGTCAAGTGTTCAGCGGTCATGTGTTCAGTGGTCAATTGTTCAGTGTTCAAGTGTTCAGTGATCATGTGTTCAGTGTTCAAGTGTTCAGTGGTCAAGGGTTCAGTGGTCATGTATTCAGTGGTCATGTGTTCAGTGTTCAAGTGTTCAGTGGTCAAGGGTTCAGTGGTCATGTATTCAGTGGTCATGTGTTCAGTGTTCAAGTGTTCAGTGGTCAAGTGTTCAGTGGTCATGTGTTCAGTGGTCAAGTGTTCAGTGGTCAAGTGTTCAGTGGTCATGTGTTCAGTGGTCAAGTGTTCAGTGATCAAGTGTTCAGTGGTCATGTGTTCAGTGGTCAAGTGTTCAGTGGTCAAGTGTTCAGTGGTCATGTGTTCAGTGGTCAAGTGTTCAGTGGTCAAGTGTTCAGCGGTCATGTGTTCAGTGGTCAATTGTTCAGTGTTCAAGTGTTCAGTGATCATGTGTTCAGTGTTCAAGTGTTCAGTGGTCAAGGGTTCAGTGGTCATGTATTCAGTGGTCATGTGTTCAGTGTTCAAGTGTTCAGTGGTCAAGGGTTCAGTGGTCATGTATTCAGTGGTCATGTGTTCAGTGTTCAAGTGTTCAGTGGTCAAGTGTTCAGTGGTCATGTGTTCAGTGGTCAAGTGTTCAGTGGTCAAGTGTTCAGTGGTCATGTGTTCAGTGGTCAAGTGTTCAGTGGTCATGTGTTCAGTGGTCAAGTGTTCAGTGTTCAAGTATTCAGTGGTCATGTGTTCAGTGGTCACGTGTTCAGTGGTCAAGTGTTCAGTGTTCAAGTGTTCAGTGGTCATGTGTTCAGTGGTCAAGTGTTCAGTGGTCAAGTGTTCAGTGATCAAGTATTCAGTGGTCACGTGTTTAGTTGTCAAGTGTTCAGTTTTCAAGTGTTCATTGGTCAAGTGTTCAGTGGTCATGCGTTCAGTGGTCAAGTGTTCAGTGGTCATGTGTTCAGTGGTCAAGTGTTCAGTGATCAAGTGTTCAGTGGTCATGTGTTCAGTGGTCAAGTGTTCAGTGTTCAAGTGTTCAGTGGTCATGTGTTCAGTGGTCAAGTGTTCAGTGGTCATGTGTTCAGTGGTCAAGTGTTCAGTGTTCAAGTATTCAGTGGTCATGTGTTCAGTGGTCACGTGTTCAGTGGTCAAGTGTTCAGTGTTCAAGTGTTCAGTGATCATGTGTTCAGTGGTCATGTGTTCAGTGGTCAAGTGTTCAGTGGTCATGTGTTCAGTGGTCATGTGTTCAGTGATCAAGTGTTCAGTGGTCAAGTGTTCAGTGATCAAGTGTTCAGTGGTCATGTGTTCAGTTGTCAAGTGTTCAGTGTTCAAGTGTTCATTGGTCAAGTGTTCAGTGGTCATGCGTTCAGTGGTCAAGTGTTCAGTGGTCAAGTGTTCAGTGGTCATGTGTTCAGTGGTCAAGTGTTCAGTGATCAAGTGATCAGTGGTCATGTGTTCAGTGGTCAAGTGTTCAGTGTTCAAGTGTTCAGTGGTCAAGTGTTCAGTGGTCAAGTGTTCAGTGGTCAAGTGTTCAGTGATCAAGTGATCAGTGGTCATGTGTTCAGTGGTCAAGTGTTCAGTGTTCAAGTGTTCAGTGGTCAAGTGTTCAGTGGTCATGTGTTCAGTGGTCAAGTGTTCAGTGTTCAAGTGTTCAGTGGTCATGTGTTCAGTGGTCAAGTGTTCAGTGTTCAAGTGTTCAGTGGTCATTTGTTCAGTGGTCATGTGTCTAGTGATCAAGTGTTCAGTGGTCATGTGTTCAGTGGTCAAGTGTTCAGTGGTCAAGTGTTCAGTGGTCAAGTGTTCAGTGATCAAGGGTTCAGTGGTCAAGTGTTCAGTGATCAAGGGTTCAGTGGTCATGTGTTCAGTTGTCAAGTGTTCAGTGTTCAAGTGTTCATTGGTCAAGTGTTCAGTGGTCATGCGTTCAGTGGTCAAGTGTTCAGTGGTCATGTGTTCAGTGGTCAAGTGTTCAGTGATCAAGTGTTCAGTGGTCATGTGTTCAGTGGTCAAGTGTTCAGTGTTCAAGTGTTCAGTGGTCAAGTGTTCAGTGGTCATGTGTTCAGTGGTCAAGTGTTCAGTGGTCATGTGTTCAGTGGTCAAGTGTTCAGTGGTCATGTGTTCAGTGATCAAGTGTTCAGTGGTCATGTGTTCAGTGGTCAAGTGTTCAGTGGTCATGTGTTCAGTGGTCAAGTGTTCAGTGGTCATGTGTTCAGTGGTCAAGTGTTCAGTGGTCATGTGTTCAGTTGTCAAGTGTTCAATGGTCAAGTGTTCAGTGGTCATGTGTTCAGTGGTCATGTGTTTAGTGATCAAGTGTTCAGTGGTCATGTGTTCAGTGGTCAAGTGTTCAGTGGTCAAGTATTCAGTGGTCATGTGTTCAGTGGTCAAGTGTTCAGTGTTCATGTGTTCAGTGGTCAAGTGTTCAGTGGTCAAGTGTTCAGTGGTCATGTGTTCAGATGTCAAGTGTTCAGTGGTCATGTGTTCAGTGGTACTGTGTTTAGTGATCAAGTGTTCAGTGGTCATGTGTTCAGTGGTCAAGTGTTCAGTGGTCAAGTGTTCAGTGGTCATGTGTTCAGTGGTCAAGTGTTCAGTGGTCATGTGTTCAGTGGTCAAGTGTTCATTGGTCATGTGTTCAGTGGTCAAGTGTTCAGTGGTCATGTGTTCAGTTGTCAAGTGTTCAATGGTCAAGTGTTCAGTGGTCATGTGTTTAGTTGTCAAGTGTTCAGTGGTCAAGTGTTCAGTGGTCATGTGTTCAGTGATCAAGTGTTCAGTGGTCAAGTGTTCAGTGTTCAAGTGTTCAGTGGTCATGTGTTCAGTGGTTAAGTGTTCAGTGGTCAAGTGTTCAGTGTTCAAGTGTTCAGTGGTCATGTGTTCAGTGGTTAAGTGTTCAGTGGTCATATCTTCATTGGTCAATTGTTCAGTGGTCAAGTGTTCAGTGGTCATGTGTTCAGTTGTCAAGTGTTCAGTTGTCAAGTGTTCAGTGGTCAGGTGTTTAGTGATCAAGTGTTCAGTGGTCAAGTGTTCAGTGGTCAAGTGTCCAGTGGTCATATGTTCAGTGGTCAGGTGTTTAGTGATCAAGTGTTCAGTGGTCAAGTGTTCAGTGGTCAAGTGTTCAGTGGTCAAGTGTCCAGTGGTCATATGTTCATTGGTCAAGTGTTCAGTGGTCAAGTGTTCAGCGGTCATGTGTTCAGTGGTCAAGTGTTCAGTGTTCAAGTGTTCAGTGGTCATGTGTGCAGTGGTCAAGTGTTCAGTGGTCAAGTGTTCAGTGGTCATGTGTTCAGTGGTCAAGTGTTCAGCGGTCAAGTGTTCAGTGGTCATGTGTTCAGTTGTCAAGTGTTCAATGGTCAAGTGTTCAGTGGTCATGTGTTCAGTGGTCAAGTGTTCAGTGGTCAAGTGTTCAGTGGTCATGTGTTCAGTGGTCAAGTGTTCAGTGGTCATATCTTCATTGGTCAATTGTTCAGTGGTCAAGTGTTCAGTGGTCAAGTGTTCAGTGGTCATATCTTCATTGGTCAATTGTTCAGTGGTCAAGTGTTCAGTGGTCATGTGTTCAGTTGTCAAGTGTTCAGTGGTCATGTGTTTAGTGATCAAGTGTTCAGTGGTCAAGTGTTCAGTGGTCATGTGTTCAGTGGTCAAGTGTCCAGTGGTCATATGTTCATTGGTCAATTGTTCAGTGGTCAAGTGTTCAGTGGTCAAGTGTTCAGCGGTCATGTGTTCAGTGGTCAATTGTTCAGTGTTCAAGTGTTCAGTGATCATGTGTTCAGTGTTCAAGTGTTCAGTGGTCAAGGGTTCAGTGGTCATGTATTCAGTGGTCATGTGTTCAGTGTTCAAGTGTTCAGTGGTCAAGGGTTCAGTGGTCATGCGTTCAGTGGTCATGTGTTCCTGAGTTCTTCTAGGGGTGTTCCTCAAGGTTCCACCTCAGGTCCTCTTGTTCCCATCATGTGGGTTACACAGTCCTACTGTCAGTTCTGTTAAAAAGTGTGAGGAACTCACATTTCTGCACGGGTTGTTGAAGCAGCAGAATGATGTCATACTTTTGGCAGAAGGTCCTAAAAGACACCTAAAAGCGCTCCTGTAACCGCATCAATACATTCATGTCGTTAGTTCTCTGGAATTTACCAAGTCAGACTGATACTGAAGAGGAAGTCTGGGAAGTCTGGTCCTACTAAAACTAGACTCGCGTTCAGACTTAGAAAACGGCAGGACAACATTCCGGCACATTTCTTTGTTCCATCGCAAGCAACGTGGAACTGATCTTCATTAAATGTATTTATTATTATCCAGATCTTATTAGCAATGCTGTCAAACAATACATCCTATTACTCACACTTTTGAATTTGGATTCATCATAATTAACCACATGTATCGTTAGTGGAATTAACTTGCTTGCATAATCTCAATTAACTTAAACACTTCAATTAAATAAAAAAAAGACTCCGATACTTGGTCACACGTGCACTTCTATTTTTAAGTAGAAGGTACAGATGCAAACTAAATGGCGTGAATAATATGCGTATAGACGTGACGCAATACTATTGTTCGTGATTAATTGCATAATGCAATATTTTTTTGTGATTAATTGCATTAGTTAACTCATTATTTTTGACAATCACATTAATTTTCCTTGCCACCGACAACACAAAGCTAACACGGGTATTTTGCTCAGCTAGCTTGGCATATAGCATACCCCTCGTGTAATGTTCATATTGTTGTTACTCAGCCAGCGTTTGTGGGTCTGATGGACCCCTTGTATTGTGTGGCTTTTAATGCCTCACCATCAAACACTTTTATGTTACAATACTGAACAGATGCTTACCTTATCCCAGTAAACATCTGTTCAGTATTGTCAACAATATGAATGTTGCACGGAAAATCTCACTGCCAGTTTCTGCATCCCACAGGGATTCTTCTTTTGTGTTTCTGCACCTGCGCTTCCCCACACAAGGTTGCAACATTGTTTGTCAACACTGTCTGCTCTCATTTTCTCGCACATTCCACCCTCTGATCTGCTGTGTACTACACTCTGTCCTCCTCCTGTCTAGGCCTACTGTGTGTGTTGTGTGTGTGTGTGTGTGTGTGTGTGTGTGTGTGTGTGTGTGTGTTCCAGACTTCTATTAGCCCCGGGTCCAGTGGACCCGGACATATTATACGTAATCGAAATGTGTATGGTGTGTGGTCATTAAATATGTATTCTGATATATGTTCTTCACAGAAAATGAGCCAAAGTCTGTGAGTCTCAGTTTGAAAACTTTATGAATTGTATAATTTTTCTTTTAATAAAAAATGAAAACGGGTCCCACAGACCCGAACGCCACACAAGGGTTAAAATGTTTGGCTTTTAGCATCTTTAACGTGCTAAATGTATATAAGTGTCTCCACGTCCTTCAATTTTTAAAAATGTGTAAAAAGTTAGGACACCCCTAGTGCAAAAGGTGTAACTTTGTTATCTTTTGTATTGTCTTGTGATCATGTTTTGTTTAGTTTTTTTTCTGTTTTTAAGACTCCATTGTTTCCTGTTTTTGCACTTCCTTGTTTGTTTTGTTTCCATGTCAACCCATTAGTTTTCACCTGTCCCCATGTCACGCACCTGTTTTCACTAATCACCATAGCATTATTTAAACCTGTAGTTGCCAGGTATTCAGCCTGGCGACATCACCTCCTTCACACCATCTATTTCCTTCGATGCCTTCCATGGCGATCGATGATCCAGGTTACTTTCTTGTTCAAAGTAAACTTTTGTTATTCATGCCGTAGTGCTAGTTTTTGTTTAACGACCATAGTTTTGTCTTAGTGCAAGTTTTGTTTTCATAGTCAAGTTTTCATACCTCCTCTGTGAGCGCGTTTCGTTTGTTCTTTTTTGATTACCATATTTTTCTGACTATAAGTCGCGTTTTTTTTTTGTAGTTTAGGGTGAGACTTAGCCAAACTATAAAAAATAAAAAATACATTTTTTTTGTTTGGGGTCTCACCCACCCCCCCGCTGGACTGTGGAGAAGACTGCGACTTATAGTCCGAAAAATACGGTAAATTAAAAGATGTTCTTACCTTCACGCCGTGTCCGCTCCAATCGTATTGCACCACGAGAAAACAACCCCCACCACAGTCCTCGTTGTGACATCTTTAAGTCAAACTTTAAAAGTCTCCTTTAGTTGGCGTGTGCACCTACAGCAGCAATCCTGTTGCTTTCCTCATGACTTTAGCATTTTATTACCGGAGAATACGCCAGGATGGATATTGTGCTGTTGCAGAAGTGACGTGTAAGAAGAGCAAATATGAGAACAATAATACTAATAACAACGTTAGTCCAGGTCCATCAATGTTGGAGGCTTCATTTGTGCGAGCAGGGATTAGAAAAGAAAAAGGTCCATAAGAAGAAAAACCATCTGAGCACATTTAGGACAGGCAGGAGACAAACGCCAGAGAGGACTTGAAAGTGAGCAAAGCGTGTCAGACAGACGGATGCAGGGTGACCTATCGCTTTAAGGCCGCACGCTCCTGCACTTCTCTGCGGGCCGGACACACAAAGGATTTACAAGGCAGCCGGGATGCTTGTCTGCGGGGCTCCGTCGTGACTATTGTGCACATTCCTGCAGTCAGCCGCCAGCCCCTCACCCACCCACTCGTGTGTGTGTGTGTGCGTGTGTGTGTTTGTTGTAACGCGTGTGTGTGTTAAAATGTGTGTATGTGTGTGTGTGTGCGTGCAGAATTGTAGTGCAGAAAAGAGCTTGTGGGCGCAGACATGAAGTATATTACATCCAGCCAATCCTTTCTTGGATACTTTGTTACGCTTTAGAGACATTTGTCTCCCCCACGGGAACAAATGCAAACAGGAATGGTCAGTTCCAGGGTCAAACTGTCATGAACCCTTTGACCGTACCCCACAAATGATATTATTCCTAAATGGCTTCTCATTATAAAATTAACCACTCTAAGTTAAAAAGTAAAAACTGTTATTCGTCAGTCACGAAGGTTGTGTGCTTTTTATTGCTGACGTCCACGTTTTAAGAACAGAAAATTATTAAGTATGCATTATTGGTTTTACATGGTGGTCCAATATGCTTTACAACGACATGTTCGGTCAAACTGGTGCATTGTTGGATAATGTAAACAATGATGTCATAATTGGCAGAACTTTGGAACAACCTTCTTGAACATAATTTTTTATGACGTTGATGTTTGTGGGTTCACATAATAATGAAACATATTGGCCCATTCACTATTTATGTACTTATTTATTTACCTATTTATATACTTATTTATCTAATTTTGTATTTACTTATTTTTTTGTACTCATTTAATTAATTGTTTACTTATTGCTTTTTTTCTTTATTTGTTTTAATGATTTGTTTACTTTTTTATTTTCATATTTATATATTTATTGTTTTCCTTATTTTTTCACTTGTTTAAAATTATTTATTTACATATTTATGTACCTATTCATTAACTTATTTGTTTATTTATTTATTTACCTTTTTAAATTATGTATTTACTTATTTATGTAGTTATATATTTACTTTTTTACCTTTTGTATTTACTTATTTATGTACTTATTTATTTACATTTTTAACTTTTGTATTTACTTATTTACCTATTGATTTACTTATTTAGGTGCTTATGTATGTACTTTTTTATGTATTTACTTATTTATGTATTTATTTATTTACTTATTTAACTTATGCAATTACTTATTTATTTACTTTTTTACTTACTTATTTATTTACCTTTTTAACCTATGTTATTTACTTATGTACTTATCTATTTAACTACTTATTTTCCTATTGATATACTTATTTACTTATTTATTTACCTAATTCTAAAAGTATTTACTTACCTATGTATTTACTTATTTTCTTTTTTACTCATGTATTTAATTGTTTACTTATTGACTTATTTCTTTACATTCAAAAATTATGTATTTACTTTTTTATTTACATATTTATGTACCTTTTAATTTAATGTTTTCTTTACTTTTTGAAACTTATTTATTTACTTATTTATGTACGTATTCATTAACTTATTTATTTATTTATTTATATATTTATTTATGGACTTATTTATTTACATGTTTAACTTTTGTATGTACTTATGTATGTATTTATTTATTTACTTTTTTAACTTTTGTATTTACTTATTTATGTACTTATTTATTTATTTTTTAACATTTTTGTATTTACTTATTCAAGTAAATATTTATTTAATTACTTATTTACCTATTTATTTACTTATTTATGTTCTAATTTATGTACTTATTTAGGTACTTTTTTATGTACTTTTTCATGTGTTTACCTTTTCATGTATTTATTTATTTACTTATTTATTTACTTTTTAACTTATGTATTTACTTATTTATATACTTATTTACTTATTTTTTTAACCTATGTTTTTTACTTATTTATATACTTATTTATTTAATTACTTATTTGCCTATTGATCTACTTATTTAAGTACTTATTTAGGTACTTTTACTTATTTTTTACATTTATTTATTTTCCCTATTTATTTACATTTTAAACTTAGGTATTTATTTATATATGTACTTATTTACTTATTTATTTACTTCTTTGACCTACGCATTTACATATTTATATACTTATTTATTTCATTACTTATTTGCCTATTGATTTACTTATTTATGTACTAATTAGGTACTTGTTTATGTACTTAATTATATACTTTTTTACGTACGACGAGTCAGGCTGTGTGTTTAAAATCGCCCACTGCCTGAGATGTGTCTAAGGTGTATTTCCTGCTGTAAACACACATGCACGCACGCACGCAGGCACACACACACACACACACACACACACACACACACACACACACACACACACACACACACACACACACACACACACACACACACCACACACACACACACACACACACACACACACACACACACACACACACGCATGAAAGGGTCCTTGGTGGTTTAAGCCACCCTAGCAAGCCGACTGGAGCTAATTTAGCGTAGCTCAGCAGACACATGCCATTTCTCTCAACACAGCGCACGGCCTCCTGAGCTTTGGCCCGCTCACTCTCCTCTCTCCAGCGGAGCGCGGATGAAGTACGGTCTGAAGGAAGACAGCAAGAGAGGGTAGAAGACATCAAACATGTCTTTGTTGCCAAGCGCCCCCTGGCAGAATTACAAGGCATTACACCATTGATGTCAATAAAAGATTATTTCTGCAAAGATAAACAGTGATGTTAGCTATTTGAAATATGCCACGCTACCACTTACTCTCCATTTAATGTAGCTATCACCAGAAAATTGTAGCATGCTACACACGAAAGTGGCTTGCTACATCAACACTATATATATATATATATATATATATATATATATATATATATATATATATATATATATATATATATATATATATATATATACACACGTGTTTTGTGCATTTTGTTGTGTCTGCTCCATGACGAGGGTGAGTGCATAATGTGCTAAATACCCAACGAAATAATTGTCTGATCGAATGAGAACAATTTGACCCGTTTCATAGTTCTGATTCGACCAGGCTAAAGTGCCAAACTTGGGAACTCTGGGAAAATCCATTAATTAGCAGCAGCATATAATGCGCAGGTTTCAAAGCGTGGGGAAAAAGTAGCGGTTTTCAGTTCTGCAATAACGGTAGTTCCACAGATGTTCCACTTCTTTCGGCAGCTAAGGAGTCGCGACTAAAACAACAGTGCCTCTGCTGGTGGCTGCCAAGTACTGTCCACCATTGGCTTTAATGACTTCAGGACAAAAAACTATTCCATTCCATTCTGCTCGTATGGAATCTTTATTCATCACTCCAAGCAACGTTTGTAAGTTTTACAATGTAACTAAAACAATTCTTACTCACTAAAGCGTCCCATGTGTGATGTCTGTTGGAGTGTACGTGCTATCCTAATGTAATGTAATCAAGGTAATATGCTAACAGGTTTACAAGTGTCAATGTTAGTATTATTAACACACAATTAAATTATTTTTGTAGTGTTTCACTTCCACAAATTCCTCAGTAAATTTACCAAAACGTCAGCGTGGAGTTATTGAGTCTGTTTAGCTGAGTAGAGAGCTAGCTTGCGCAGCTAGTGAATCCATGAACATGACTTCTGTTTTGTTTGATCAGCTATTTTACTGCTTTGATACAGACATTGTTTGAAAACAATTACATACAATTTACATAATATAAATATAGTGTAAATAACTTATTTTGCGACGTATATATCTGCAGCTAATATATTGGCGAAAAATTCCTTCTAAAAATTAGTGGGTGCAACTCGTATACTAGTGCTTTGCAGTCTGGAAAATATGGTTATTCTCCACTAAATGGGGAAAAAACATGTTATTGTGTAGACTAAAAGATACCACATTGTTTTGTTTGGAAACAATTAAGGTATGTAAATAAATTTTCTATGTACATAACGCATTTCACAACGTATACATCTGCGACTTACAGTCTAATATATGGGAGAAACGTTCCTTCTAAAATTTAGTGGGTGAGGCTCCTATACAATATGTCATGTCTTGTGATCATGTTTTGTTTACTTATGTTCTGTTTTGCTTATGACTCCATTGTTTCCTGTTTTTGCACTTCTTTGTTTGTTTTGTTTCCATGACTACCCATTAGTTTTCACCTGTCCTCATGTCACGCACCTGTCTCATGTTTTGCACTCGCACACCTGTCACTAATTATGTCATTATTATTTAAGCTTCCAGTTGTCTTTCTGGCGACATCACTCTGCTTCATGTCATGTTTATGGTTTCATGCTTAGTTCACGCTGCTTGTTTCATAGTCCATGCTGCCCTGTTCACGTCATCGCAAGTAAGTTCTGTTTATTAATGTCACAGTTAGTGTCTTTAGTTTTTTGTCCATAGTTCTGCCTTTGTGGTAGTTTTTGTTTATATAGCCAACTTTTGTGCTTCCGCCCTTTTGCTCCCCGTTTTGTTTATTGCTTTGATTAGTGTTAAAATAAAGATGTCATTACCTTCACGCCATCCCCGGTCCAAGTTCTTTTGCATGTCGGGAAAACAACCACCCCATAGTCCACGTCCTGACACAGTATGCTTTGCAGTCTGGAAAATACGGTAATCCTCCACCAAATAGGGGACAAAAAACATGTTATTTTGTATACTAACAGATACTACATTGCTTCATTTGGAAACAATTAAGGTATGTTAGTAAACACACTTTGTAAATAACTCATTTCAAAACAGTGGGTGTGGCTTACATAGCGGTGCACTGTAGGGCAGTGGTTCTCAATTGGGGGTACGCGTACCCCTGGGGGTACTTGAAGGTATGCTTAGGGTACGTGAGATTTAAAAAAAAAACTATCTAAAAATTGCAAAACTGAAAAAACTTTTATGGATATATTTTTTTAATAATACTTCAAAAAATATGAATGTAAGTTCATAAATTGTGAAAAGAAATGCAACAATGCAATATTCAGTGTTGACAGCAAAAAAAATTTTGTGAAGAAATGTTTAGAATAAGGTTGATGAATCCAGGTGGATCTCTATTACAATCCCCAAAGAGGGCACTTTAAGTTGATGATTACTTCTATGTGTAGAAATCTGCATCTACAAATGAATCACTTGTTTATTTTTCAACAAGTTTTTAGTTATTTCTATATCTTTTTTTCCAAATAGTTCAAGAAAGACCACTACAAAGGAGCAATGTTTTGCACTGTTATACAATTTAATAAATCAGAAACTGATGACATAGTGCTGTATTTGACTTCTTTATCTCTTTTTTTCAACCAAAAATGCTTTGCTCTGATTGAATTAAAAAAAATGTTCACCGGGGGTACATCACTGAAAAAGGTTGAGAACCACTGCTGTAGGGTGTCATTGCAATGTTAATTGATAGAAATATAGTGCAACCCAGTAAGTGTTTATTAAACCCTCTTTAGAGCAGTTGCTTAACACCATAATTGATAAAAGGTATGGCAACATAAGGCCGATTTTTAAGGACAAGGGTGTTACTGGTGTACCTAATGCTGTGGCCCTGCATTAATCACATGCAAATTGTCACCAACTATTTTTGGCATCCGTGTCGGAAACTTGTTTACTGCTAATTATGCATTTTTGGGGGTTAACCCTCTCTACCCCCTAATCTCTCACGATTCAATTCTGCCTTGTTTGATTGAACTCTAATTAAAAACTTGCAAATACAGTTATAGATGAACAACTCAATAATGGAATTTGTTCAAGCTTTTTTTTTTTTTAAATTCTATCTTTTTGATTTTACGAGACACAGACACACACACAAACACACGTGCACAGAAGTTTGCCATTGCTATTATTTTATTTCAGGGTTTATGGACGCAAACACTGTGTGAGCACGTTAGAGGAGCTCTGCCTTAAGGCTGGGTGGGGAGGTGGGGCATCTGGTCCCTTCGTGATAAAGTTTGTGTGTGTGTGTGTGTGTGTGTGTTTGTGTGTGTGCGTGTGACATCTGCTGACAAGATAGTCTGCTCTGGTCAGCGCTCATTAGTAGACAAGAGAATGGCGATAGAGGACTACTGCAACACGCACGCACGACTTGTTCCAGGAGTCAGACTACTATGATGCTGTCCATAGTGTGAGCGTTGCCTTGGCAACAGCCTGCAAAAAGTTGTTAAACAGGAAGTAGGACATAAAAAGTGATTCTCCAAGGCGTGCAATATATTAGGGATCAGATTCTGAAGAATGCATTGACAGTGTGGATTGTTTTGGTGGTGTGGACGCGACGAGCAGATGTGTGGAAGGCGGCCAGGATCACCAGCATTGTTTTCCATCATTCTATCAAGATGATTGATAACTTCTTGTTGAACTCTTTAACCACTCCACTTCAATGGTGTGTCACTTGCCTCGTGCGGGTGTTTGCACAACGGACTAGAAGTACAACTGCTCAGCGTATTATTGGTATTATACGTAAGAACAGTACCGTTTAATTATTTGTAAAGCTTATTAATATTTAATACTTTCGTTCCTATGCTTGGTTAGACTTTTACAGAGGGAGTGCGACAAAAACCCCAAATAAAACAAAAAGCAAAACATAATTAATAATTAAAATTGTTTATTCATTTATTTATCCTAAATAGTTTTTGTTTAGTTTTTTATTTGTTATATTTTAAGTCCTACAATCAAAAACACATTTTCCTGCACAATTAGAAGACTTCCTATCGTCAGCACACATTTGAGACCAGTTAACGCACCAATAAAGTATTATTGTCCAACATATAACAATTCAAATACAGTATGAAGGGAATTCATATGGCCCCGTCCTTAGCTCTTTACTTGACACATGAAACGTGACAAATTGTGTGGTGCACTATCCACTTTAGCCACCACATGGCAGTAGAGTCTGGAATATTTTCAAAATGTCTTTTGTGGTAATTCCGACTTTGACCACAGCCTCAGTTGCTATGCGGCGTGGCGCTTTCCGTCGTTTTCAGTGGACTGCATTGTGAAATGATGAAACCTCTCAGTTCCACCCAGGAATGTGGCCGTAACAATCCCTTCCCAAGACGGTAACCCTTTCAGATGCAAACATAAAATATTACTTATTTTCACGACTGTGATTGTCAGGTCAGTAACTGTTAATTATTTTAAATGAGTAAACCAACAATCCTTGACTCATCTTGAAGTAAAGTTTTGTTTCCAAAGTTAGAAAAACTGGGATAGTTTTTTTTTTTTTTTTTGCCATCACTTTCCAACAAATGTGTATTCCGTGTTGATGGGCTCATATTGCTTATTTGCTCTCAAGCTAAAATGTTCCCTCGTTAGACTTTCATTAATCATTTATAATACTCATTTATCATTACCGTATTTTTTGGACTCTGAAGTGCAACGGTTCATAAGCCGCAACATTTTTTCCACATATTAATCGCACCGGACTATAAGTGGCAGATATATAGGTTGTGAAATGAGTTATTTACACAAATATTCTTTAAAAGTTAATTTACCTACCTTAATTGTTTCCAACATGTGTCTGTAACAGGCAGTAAAACAGCTAATCAAACAAAACAGAAGTCATGGTCATGGACCCACTAACTGCGCAAGCTAGCTCTCCAATCAACTAAACAGAGTGAGTAACTCCACCCTGACGTTTTGGTGAATTTACTGAGGAATTTTTGAAAGTGAAACCATACAAAAAGAATATAAGTTAATAATACTAACGCAGACACTTGTAAACCTGTTAGCATATTACCTGATGCTAACAACGCTAGCTTGATTACATTACGATAGCATGTCCAAATATACATGTAAACACTCCTACAGACATCACACATGGGACGCGATAGTAAGTAGGAATAGTTTTAGTTATCTTGTACAACTTGCAAACGTTGCTTGAGTGATGAATGAAGAATCCACAGGAGTAAAAACGCTATGAACTACTAAAAGACAGAACAACACATCTACTTCCGGTTTAAAGCTTTAAACAGCGGGAAGGATTTCCCACTCACCCAGCAGCACTTGCAGTGAGTCAACTCCTCCAACAGATGGTACCGTAGCACAAACAACACAACTCTTAAGTTGTGAAAACTATTTGCATCATGGCCAAAAAAATCCATGAGTTAGGCTCACCGTTTTATAAGCTGCAGGGTTCAAAGTGTAGGAAAAAAAATAGTTTGGAATTTACTTATTGATTTTGTACCGGATTTAGCAAATATAAACTCTACGAGTCATTGCAAATATTCATCTGTGTGATGGACTCCATGTCAATGTTTGCTAGCATCTTCTGTGTTTGCACCATCAACCTGCAGGGCTGCAAACACCTGACGTGTGTCTTCTTCAGCCTTGGCCAATCAGCACGCCCAGGTGGGCAAATGGGGTGAAGCCTTACATCTCAGATGTGGACCATGCAACTTCAAGGTTGTTCGAGGAACATATGGAACAATGAGAGTCTACATCAATAATACAACACTTCCTGTCAGATTATCTGCAGCTGCTGCTTTGGACGTGTGTGTGTGTGTGTGTGTGTGTGTGTGTGTGTGTGTGTGTGTGTGTGTGTGTGTGTGTGTGTGCAAGTCCAGCATGGCAGAGCCTTGATCAAGTCCAGCATGGCAGAGGCTTGGTGAAGTCCAGCATGGCAGAAGGTTGATGAACCAAGGAGATAATAGAATAGCTGCTGAATAATGGAGGAGAGGAACGCTACACAGCACATGTCAGAGTGACTCGAGGACAGCTGGTCAGACGTTGGAGACACTTAGGGAGCAATCAATCACATCAAGTTGACTTGTTGAACTTCATTGTTCCTGAAGATCAGCCCACTATGGAAACATCACCTTGGACGAGTCCAGGTGGCTTCTGAGGTCATATCATGCTTGTGGAAGTCAGGAACATCATCATGCATGTGGAACTCAGAAGAATTATCATGTTCGTGGAACTCAGAAGCATCATCATGCTTGTAGAAGTCAGAAGCATCATCATACTTGTAGAAGTCAGAAGCATCATCATGCTTTTGGAAGTCAGAAGCATCATCATGCTTGTGGAAGTCAAAAGCATCATCATGCTTGTGGAAGTCAGAAGCATCCTCCTGCTTGTAGAAGTTAGAAGTATCATCATGCTTATGGAACTCAGAAGCATCATCATACTTGTAGAAGTCAGAAGCATCATCATGCTTTTGGAAGTCAGAAGCATCATCATGCTTGTGGAAGTTAGAAGTATCATCATGCTTATGGAACTCAGAAGCATCATCATGCTTGTAGAAGTCAGAAGCATCATCATGCTTGTAGAAGTCAGAAGCATCATCATACTTGTAGAAGTCAGAAGCATCATCATGCTTTTGGAAGTCAGAAGCATCATCATGCTTGTGGAAGTCAAAAGCATCATCATGCTTGTGGAAGTCAGAAGCATCCTCCTGCTTGTAGAAGTTAGAAGTATCATCATGCTTATGGAACTCAGAAGCATCATCATGCTTGTAGAAGTCAGAAGCATCATCATGCTTGTAGAAGTCAGAAGCATCATCATACTTGTAGAAGTCAGAAGCATCATCATGCTTTTGGAAGTCAGAAGCATCTTCATGCTTGTGGAAGTCAGAAGCATCATCATGCTTGTGGAAGTCAAAAGCATCATCATGCTTGTGGAAGTCAGAAGCATTGTCCTGCTTGTAGAAGTTAGAAGTATCATCATGCTTATGGAACTCAGAAGCATCATCATGCTTGTAGAAGTTAGAAGTATCATCATGCTTGTGGAAGTCAGAAGCATCATCATGCTTGTAGAAGTTAAGGTATCATCATGCTTGTGGAAGTCAGAAGCATCATCATGCTTGTGGAAGTCAGAAGCATCATCATGCTTCTGGAAGTTAGAAGCATCATCATGCTTGTAGAAGTTAGAAGCATCGTCATGCTTGTAGAAGTCAGAAGAATCGTCATGCTTGTGGAAGATATCAGGCATCTCATGCTTGTGGAAGTCAGAAGACATCTCATGATTGTAGAAGTTAGAAGTATCATCATGCTTGTGGAAGTCAGAAGCATCATCATGCTTGTGGAAGTCAGAAGCATCCTCCTGCTTGTAGAAGTTAGAAGTATCATCATGCTTATGGAACTCAGAAGCATCATCATGCTTGTAGAAGTCAGAAGCATCATCATGCTTATGGAACTCAGAAGCATCATCATGCTTGTAGAAGTCAGAAGCATCATCATACTTGTAGAAGTCAGAAGCATCATCATGCTTTTGGAAGTCAGAAGCATCTTCATGCTTCTGGAAGTCAGAAGCATCATCATGCTTGTGGAAGTCAAAAGCATCATCATGCTTGTGGAAGTCAGAAGCATTATCCTGCTTGTAGAAGTTAGAAGTATCATCATGCTTATGGAACTCAGAAGCATCATCATGCTTGTAGAAGTTAGAAGTATCATCATGCTTGTGGAAGTCAGGAGCATCATCATGCTTGTAGAAGTTAAGGTATCATCATGCTTGTGTTAGTCAGAAGCATCATCATGCTTGTGGAAGTCAGAAGCATCATCATGCTTCTGGAAGTTAGAAGTATCATCATGCTTGTGGAAGTCAGAAGCATCATCATGCTTGTGGAAGTCAGAAGCATCATCATGCTTCTGGAAGTTAGAAGCATCATCATGCTTGTAGAAGTCAGAAGCATCATCATGCTTGTAGAAGTTAAGGTATCATCATGCTTGTGGAAGTCAGAAGCATCATCATGCTTGTGGAAGTCAGAAGCATCATCATGCTTGTGGAAGTTAGAAGCATCATCATGCTTGTAGAAGTCAGAAGAATCGTCATGCTTGTGGAAGATATCAGGCATCTCATGCTTGCGGAAGTCAGAAGACATCTCATGATTGTAGAAGTTAGAAGTATCATCATGCTTGTGGAAGTCAGAAGCATCATCATGCTTGTGGAAGTCAGAAGCATCCTCCTGCTTGTAGAAGTTAGAAGTATCATCATGCTTATGGAACTCAGAAGAATCATCATGCTTGTAGAAGTTAGAAGTATCATCATGCTTGTGGAAGTCAGAAGCATCATCATGCTTGTAGAAGTTAAGGTATCATCATGCTTGTGGAAGTCAGAAGCATCATCATGCTTGTGGAAGTCAGAAGCATCATCATGCTTGTGGAAGTTAGAAGCATCATCATGCTTGTAGAAGTTAGAAGCATCGTCATGCTTGTAGAAGTCAGAAGAATCGTCATGCTTGTGGAAGATATCAGGCATCTCATGCTTGTGTAAGTCAGAAGACATCTCATGATTGTAGAAGTTAGAAGTATCATCATGCTTGTGGAAGTCAGAAGCATCATCATGCTTGTGGAAGTCAGAAGCATCCTCCTGCTTGTAGAAGTTAGAAGTATCATCATGCTTATGGAACTCAGAAGAATCATCATGCTTGTAGAAGTTAGAAGTATCATCATGCTTGTGGAAGTCAGAAGCATCATCATGCTTGTAGAAGTTAAGGTATCATCATGCTTGTGGAAGTCAGAAGCATCATCATGCTTGTGGAAGTCAGAAGCATCATCATGCTTGTGGAAGTTAGAAGCATCATCATGCTTGTAGAAGTTAGAAGCATCGTCATGCTTGTAGAAGTCAGAAGAATCGTCATGCTTGTGGAAGATATCAGGCATCTCATGCTTGTGTAAGTCAGAAGACATCTCATGATTGTAGAAGTTAGAAGTATCATCATGCTTGTGGAAGTCAGAAGCATCATCATGCTTGTGGAAGTCAGAAGCATCCTCCTGCTTGTAGAAGTTAGAAGTATCATCATGCTTATGGAACTCAGAAGCATCATCATGCTTGTAGAAGTCAGAAGCATCATCATACTTGTAGAAGTCAGAAGCATCATCATGCTTTTGGAAGTCAGAAGCATCTTCATGCTTGTGGAAGTCAGAAGCATCATCATGCTTGTGGAAGTCAAAAGCATCATCATGCTTGTGGAAGTCAGAAGCATTATCCTGCTTGTAGAAGTTAGAAGTATCATCATGCTTATGGAACTCAGAAGCATCATCATGCTTGTAGAAGTTAGAAGTGTCATCATGCTTGTGGAAGTCAGAAACATCATCATGCTTGTAGAAGTTAAGGTATCATCATGCTTGTGGAAGTCAGAAGCATCATCATGCTTGTGGAAGTCAGAAGCATCATCATGCTTCTGGAAGTTAGAAGCATCATCATGCTTGTAGAAGTTAGAAGCATCGTCATGCTTGTAGAAGTCAGAAGAATCGTCATGCTTGTGGAAGATATCAGGCATCTCATGCTTGTGGAAGTCAGAAGACATCTCATGATTGTAGAAGTTAGAAGTATCATCATGCTTGTGGAAGTCAGAAGCATCATCATGCTTGTGGAAGATATCAGACATCTCATGCTTGTGGAAGTCAGAAGCATGATCAGACGTGAAGCTGCATGTAGTTGAAGGCATGAAAGGAAAGTGTGTCTGTGCTGTAAGAAAGTTGTAGAGCGGACATTTATAGATCTGCATCAATATTTAAGAGAGTCTATTTTCAGCCCTGCAGTTCCGCCGCTTCTGATATCCGCACGTGACGTTGGAAGTGAAGTCAGTCAAATGTTTCAGGACGGGAAAATAACCAAAATGAGTGAAAGACGTGGAAAAGTCAACAACTGGAACTCAATTCGTGAAAAAAATAATTTTTTCTCCAGAGCCTGTAAAAATTGACACAATTAAATGTATCTTTTATAAATGAACATAATTAAATGTATTTGATTATAAATGAACATAATTAAAAGTATTGTTATAAATGAAAAAGAAAAATAATTGCGATTAATTGTAATTCAATATGAATGAATCTGATTAAAAATGATAATGTTTGCAGCATGTCAACTTTTTTAAATTGTAGATTTATCACACTTTTGTTTTACGATTAATCATGGTAAATTACAGTAAATATATATATATATATATATATATATATATATATATATTACGGCTGGGCAACAATTAAAAATATTAATCGAAGTTAATCGTACTATTTCTCTGATTAATCGCGATTAACTGCATTGTATACGCAAAGCCCAATAATGAATTCAAAAGTAGTGTGTAGTGCACCTTTATTGGAATATTCTCCCACATGAACAAAAGCGCCAAAACATTTGTTGTGCAAACACAATTTAAATCAGTCCTTGTTAAACAGTAGCAGTTAAATAGCATATTTTCTGAAAATCAACTCAAAAAATGTAAATACAAACATTTAAGCTTATTTCCACTGCCAGAGTATTTAAGTTATCCTGTTTGTTATGGAAAATAAATATAATCTACATACAAATCTCTGAGCCACAATCATAACATCTGAACAGGCAATTTCTGAGGTAACAGCAGAAACATTTTTTTTATCAGGGTCTTATGTTTAAAAAACCTATATTATAAATAGTGGGCTGTTTTAGGAAATTTTTGATCAAATTATCCGTAGTAGCAATATTAATAATCTTGTGTTTATTCTGCGTAGTGCACTTAAAATAATTATGACCATATCAGGGAATTGATATGATGGGAATTTTCCGATTGTTATCTTGGTGCTTTGATAAACTGAACGCATCATATACATGGTACTATATTGTGATGTTATGAGACAGGGGAAAAAAGAACTACCCTACGCAGCATGCAACAGGAGTGACGAGCATGCGTGGTAACCCGGTAGAGGTTGTGTCGCCATGATGGCATCTTGTATGTTGTGATATGCACGCTCTGAAAGCAAACGTTAAGAACTCAGCCAACACTCCTCGTCTGCATTATTCATAAATAGACAGACAACACATATACTCCGCTGTTTCACAGGCCGCTGGATGTAGCCGGCAAAGTATTCCCATGCTAGCCAGCCGGTCTAGCAAGCACGCGTCATTCAGTCCAAAACGGCCCGATCTATCCACATTCAGAATTGTCTGGCGGTCGTAAGTGATCCCGGAGTGACCACGCTGTAAGCCAGCCATGAAATTTGCAGAATTGTCCGGTATTTTTGCCAAATGTTCCATCTTTACCAAGAGCCCCTCGACGCCGGAGCCCGTCCGGGCGTCGCCATCTTGCTAAGAAAAGGCGTTAACAAAATAAAAGCATGTAAACAACATACGCAAATGTGCGATAAAATAATTGTCGGCGTTAATAGATTGATGAGTTAACTCGTAATTAACGCATTAATTTGCCCACCCCTAATATATATATATAAATATATATATATATATATATAGGTATATACTCATATATACATATATATGTATATATACATATACATACATACATATATATAAACATATACATAAATATAGAGTATATACATATATATATGTCTATATACCTGTGTGTGTGTGTGTATATATCTGTATATATATATATATATATATATATAAATATATATATATATATATATATATATATATGTGTGTATATATAGAGATATATACACACACATATATATATATATATATATATATATATACATATATATGTATATATACATGTATGTATGTATATATATATATATATATATATATATATATATATATATATATATATATATATATATATATATATATATATATATATATATATATATATATATATATATATATATATACACACACACAATGGAAGAATGTTAGTTCCATGTAAATAAAGCCAAATTTTTCTGTGCTAATTGCTGAATAATCAGATGCTAGATGAACGTCATCATCATGTTTGAAGTGCTGCATTCTATCCCCGTATAGAACAGTACATGCTGCATGTCGACATAGATGTACAGTAAGAACTACAGTAGATGTAATACATGCTGCATGTTGACATGGATGTACAGTAAGCACTACAGTGTAGGTGTTAAATCTATTTTATGAACATAATTCCATGTAAAATTTGACATTTCTTGGCTCTATTTGGAGGTGTTGGAACGCACGACGACAATAAAAAGGCAGATGCGTGCGGCAGTTGAATCTGGAGTGTGTGTGTGTGTGTGTGTGTGTGTCTCCAGCATGAAGGTGTGTGTCCTGTAGAAGATCATCATGCATTATGCATGTGTCCCATGGTGCCTACAGAAGGTCGGCGTGTCACTCTGACACTTGGAATATTGGAAATAAAAACCTGGTCTTCATAAGAGGGTTGCAGCAAGTTGCGTACAAGGAGATGCACTTCTTCTCTCCAAACTTGATAGTGATGCACTGCTGCCATCCAAACATGATGGTCACCATGATCAATAGTCTATGTCCCACATGGTATATTTCCCATGGCTCTGTCTTGATGCTCCATTTATCTTGCCTTCATTTGGCCTACTGCACCACACCTTAACTTAACTTAACTTAACTTAACTTAACTAAACTTAACAGTTATCTTGCCTTCATTTGGCCTCCTGCACCACACCACCCACTACACAAATCATATGTTGTTCTGTATATAAGCCGCACCGGACTATAAGTGTCAGATATATACGCTGTGAAATGATTTGTTTACACAGAATGTTTATTTACATACCTTAATTGTTTACAAACGCTGTCTGAAACAGTACAGTAAAACGAGTATTGAACAAAACAGAAGTCATCGTAGCTGCACAGGCTAGCTCTCCAATCATCAAAACAGACTCAATAACACCACGCTGACGTTTTGGAGAATTCACTGAGGAATTTGTGGAAGTGAAACAAGACAAAAAGAATGTAAGTTAATTATACTAACACAGACACTTGTAAACATGTTGGCATATTAGCTAATAATAACGATGCTAGCTTGACTACATTACGAAAGCAGGTACAAATATGCATTAAAACACTCCTACAGACATCACACATGGGACGCTTTAGTGAATAAAAATTGTTTTAGTTACAATGTAAAACCTACAAACGTTACTTGGAGTGATAATTAAAAGAATCCAAAAATTAGTAACGTAGTTAGGCAGAAGCCTGCAGTGAGAAAACTCGTCCAAAATATGGCGCCATAGCCAAAACAATAACACACATTGTGAAGAATCCATACGTGCAGAAAGGTTATTGAAGGCTAAAAGACCGAACGGCACTTCTACTTCCGGTTGAAAGCTTTAAACAGCAGATGACGCCATATTACAAAAAATAAGACTTGCTTGCAGTAAATTAAAATAATTTGCATAATTGCTGTCAGTGAAGAACAATCCATCAATTAGACCTACCTTTTTCTAAGTTACTGGGTTCAAAGCGCAGGAAAAAAAGTAATCTAGAGTACTGGTAAATGGATTTGGAAAGTTGTGACTGGAATGTGTAAACGTGGAATTTATTGAAGCAGAGACTTTGTTTGCAGCAAAATGTTGCATTGTTGGTTTGCTGAAGAAAACATTCGAAGCAAATAAATAGTTTATCTTCGTCTGAGCGTGACATGCACAATTAGACTCAAGTGTGGACACTTTTCACACATTAGGAACGCTGGTGGAAACGAGTCCCGGTGGAAACCTTAACTTGTTCAAATCAGCACTTTCTCCAACACCGGTCTTATGTTCTGGCTCTCGGGACTCATGTCTGCTCACTATTGGTTCTACAAATGTTCTCCACTCACATGTGATGTGTAAATGTTCTCCACACGGTTGCAGCGTTTGTGAACCAGCTGATTAGTGATCAGTGACCTTAGATGAGATCTTGAACCAGGTCATAGTAGAACACCACATATAAAACAATTATTAGCTTATAAACACCACATATCTACACATACATATGGATCCATCCATCCATTTCCTACCGCTTATTCCCTTTGGAGTCGCGGGGACATATGGATCCACAAAGCAGTTTTTAGAATTTATATATTAGGTTATAATATAATGTTGAACAAACAAGTAGATAATGTAGAACAAACATGTAGATAATGTAGAACCAACAGGTAGATAATGTTGAACAAACAGGTAAATAATGTAGCAAAAACAGGTAGATTATGTTAACCAAGAGGTAGATTATGTTGAACAAACAGGTAGATAATGTTGAACAAACAGGTAGATAATGTTGAACAAACAGGTAGATTATGTTGAAGAAACAGGTAGATAATGTTGAACATACAGGTAGATCATGTTGAACAAACAGGTAGATTATGTTGAACATACAGGTAGATAATGTTGAACAAACATGTAGATAATGTTAAACAAACAGGTAGCTAATGTTGAACAAACAGGTAGATAATGTTGAAAAAAATAGGCAGATATTTTTTGAACAAACAGGTAAATAATGTTGAACAAACAGGTAGATAATGTTGAACAAACAGGTAGATAATGTTGAACAAACAGGTAGATAATGTAGAAAAAAATGTAGATAATGTTGAACAAACAGGTAGATAATGTAGAAAAAATGTAGATAATGTTGAACAAACAGGTAAATAATGTTGAACAAACATGTAGATAATGTTGAACCAATAGGTAGATTATGTTGAACAAACAGGTAGATAATGTTGAACATACAGGTAGATAATGTTGAACAAACAGGTAGATAATGTTGAACAAACAGGTAGATAATGTTGAACCAAGAGGTAGATAATGTTGAACAAACAGGTAGATAATGTTGAACAAACAGGTAGATAATGTTGAACGAACAGGTAGATAATGTTGAACCAAGAGGTAGATTATGTTGAACAAACAGGTAGATAATGTTGAACAAACAGGTAGATTATGTTGAACAAACAGGTAGATTATGTTGAACAAACAGGTATATAATGTTGAACATACAGGTAGATAATGTTGAACAAACAGGTAGATAATGTTGAACAAACAGGTAGATAATGTTGAACAAACAGGTAGATTATGTTTAACAAACATGTAGATAATGTTGAACAACCAGGTAGATAATGTTGAACAAACAGATAGATAATGTAGAAAAAACATGTAGATAATGTTGAACGAACAGGTATATAATGTTGAACATACAGGTAGATAATGTTGAACAAACAGGTAGATAATGTTTAACAAACAGGTAGATAATGTTGAACAAACAGGTAGATAATGTTTAACAAACATGTAGATAATGTTGAACAACCAGGTAGATAATGTTGAACGAACAGATAGATAATGTAGAAAAAAACATGTAGATAATGTTGAACAAACAGGTAGATAATGTTGAACAAACAGGTAGATAATGTTGAACATACAGGTAGATAATGTTGAACAAACATGCAGATGATGTTGAACAAACATGTAGATAATGTTGAGCAAACATGTAGATCATGTTGAACAAACAGGTAGATAATGTTGAACAAACAGGTAGATAATGTTGAACAAACAGGTAGATAATGTTGAACATACAGGTAGATAATGTTGAACAAACAGGTAGATTATGTTGAACATACAGGTAGATAATGTTGAACAAACAGGTAGATCATGTTGAACAAACAGGTAGATAATGTTGAACAAACAGGTAGATAATGTTGAACATACAGGTAGATAATGTTGAACAAACATGTAGATAATGTTGAACAAACATGTAGATAATGTTGAACAAACAGGTAGATCATGTTGAACAAACAGGTAGATCATGTTGAACAAACAGGTAGATAATGTTGAACAAACAGGTAGATAATGTAGAAAAAAATGTAGATAATGTTGAACAAACAGGTAGATAATGTAGAAAAAATGTAGATAATGTTGAACAAACAGGTAAATAATGTGGAACAAACATGTAGATAATGTTGAACCAAGAGGTAGATTATGTTGAACAAACAGGTAGATAATGTTGAACATACAGGTAGATAATGTTGAACAAACAGGTAGATAATGTTGAACAAACAGGTAGATAATGTTGAACATACAGGTAGATAATGTTGAACAAACAGGTAGATAATGTTGAACAAACAGGTAGATAATGTTGAACAAACAGGTAGATAATGTTGAACAAACAGGTAGGTAATGTTGAACAACCAGGTAGATAATGTTGAACGAACAGGTAGATAATGTTGAACATACAGGTAGATAATGTTGAACAAACAGGTAGATCATGTTGAACAAACAGGTAGATCATGTTGAACAAACAGGTAGATCATGTTGAACAAACAGGTAGATAATGTTGAACAAACATGTAGATCATGTTGAACAAACAGGTAGATAATGTTGAACATACAGGTAGATAATGTTGAACATACAGGTAGATAATGTTGAACAAACAGGTAGATAATGTTGAACAAACAGGTAGATAATGTTGGACATACAGGTAGATAATATTGAACAAACAGGTAGATAATGTTGAACAAACATCTTCAGGTGTTCCTAATCATGTGTCTGCTTGTCACCTGCAGGCCTGCGTGCTGACAGGAAACAGGAAGTGCCTCCCTTGCTACTTCCGGGTCAGCTGAGCGTCATGTGGAGCAGATGCCTCCTCTTCCTCGCCACCTTCTTGGCTCCCATGGCCATCGGTAAGTCTCAGAGCGACACGCTCTTGCAACTCTTCACGCCAACACAACACAACACAACACAACACAACACAACAAGCTACAAATGTTTGCCAATAAAGCAAATAATTGTCGGAGCAAAAATAATATTTTTAAAAGAGGAAGTTGTTGTCTTCCAAGTCAATGCATGTTTTCTTATCTCTTTATTTCTATCCTTCGTTTTGCATGTTGCTGTTTCTAATGTTCTTGTATTGTTGGCAGCAGGAGTTTGTTCAAAGACAGTCTTCCTCCTTCAGAGCACTGCTGCCAGCACAACACACTTCACTTCACGTCAACATGCCACAAAAGCTTCATTGAGGGAGTAATGTCACACTAAAATAACACACGATGTTATCGTCAGAAGATTGTTCATTCTTTTGTTGGTTAGACCGGATGTGAAGTGCAGCGCTTTTATTGTGAAGCTTTCAACAGGATGTGTGTGATCGCTATGAGAAGAGACTTATTATGTTGATGACAATCTCGGATAAAAGTGACTTTAAACTTCCTGTCTAGCGTCTTTGTTTGTGCTGAGCATATATTCCATCTTACTGAAGCAGTTTGAGTAACAATGCACATGTGAGGATGTACACAATGCACTTACTGTAACTCTAACTGTAACTGTAACTGTGATGTCAACATGGAGGTGAAGCTCCTCCTCTCCACCAGCAGGTGTGCTCCAATGATGTCACCTGCCGGAGGTTAAAAGTGAAGTTGTGGTGTGTTGTCAGAGCAGGACTACATGTGTCACGGCGGAGGATCTGAGATTACTTAAATATAATTCTAGTTGAATATACTTAAATATAATTCTAGTTGAATATACTTAGATATAATGCTAGTTACTTAATATAATGCTAGTTACTTAAATATAATGCTAGTTGAGTATACTTAAATATAATGCTAGTTGAGTATACTTAAATATAATGCTAGTTGAATAAACTTAAATATAATGCTAGTTACTAAAATATATTGCTAGTTGCTTAAATATAATGCTAGTTGAATATACTTAAGTATAATGCTCGTTGCTTAAATATAATGCTAATTGAATATACTTAAATATAATGCTAGTTGCTTAAATATAATGCTAATTGAATATACTTATTTATAATGCTAGTTATTTAAATATAATGCTAGTTGAATATACTCAAATATAATGCTAGTTGAATATACTTAAATATAATGCCAGTTACTTAAATATAATGCTAGTTGAATATACTTAAATATAATGCTAGTTGCGTAAATATAATGCTAGTTGAATACCTTTAGGGCTGCTTCAATTTAAAAGTCAGTCACAGTTTTGCACAGGATATGAGGGGTGCACAACAAAATCCATTCACGTTCGAATCAAGATTCTTACTCACCCTGACTCTAAGTTAATTCCTAATTGCCACTTGGTCCAGCTCCTCCTGGGGGATCCCGAGGCGTTCCCAGGCCAGCCGGGAGACATAGTCTTTCCAACGTGTCCTGGGTCTTCCCCGTGGCCTCCTGCCGCTTGGACGTGCCCTAAACACCTCCCTAGGGAGGCGTTCGGGTGGCCTCCAGACCAGATGCCCGCACTACCTCATCTGGCTCCTCTCCATGTGGAGGAGCAGAGGCTTTACTTTGAGCTCCTCTCGGATGACAGAGCTTCTCACCCTATCTCTAAGGGAGAGACCCAAACTCATTTGGGCCGCTTGTACCTGTGATCTTGTCCTTTCGGTCATAACCCAAAGCTCATGACCATAGGTGAGGATGGGAACCTAGATCAACCAGTAAATTGAGAGCTTTGCTTTCCGGCTCAGCTCCTTCTTCACCACAACGGATCAATGCAGCGTCTGCATTACTGAAGACACCGCACCGATCCGCCTGTCCATCACACCATCCACTCTTCCCTCACTCGTGAACAAGACTCCCAGGTACTTGAACTCCTCTACTTGAAGGAGGATCTCCTCCCCAACCCGGAGATGGCACTCCACCCTTTTCTGGGCGAGAACCATGGACTCGGACTTGAAGGAGCTGATTCTCATCCCAGTCGCTTCACAATCGGCTGCCATCTGATCCAGTGAGAGCTGAAGATCCTGGCCAGATGAAGCCATCAGGATCACATCATCATCAAAGCAGGGACCTAATCCTGCAGCCACCAAACCAGATGCCCTCAACGCCTTGACTGCGCCTAGAAATTCTGTCCATAAAAGTTATAAACAGAATGGGTGAAAAAGGGCAGCCTTGGCGGAGTTCAACCCTCACTGGAAATGTGTCTGACTTACTGTGTTACAATGCGGACCAAGTTCTGACACTGATCATACAGAGAGCGGACCACCACAATCAGACCCATACCCCATACTCTCTGAGGACTCCCCACAGGACTTCCCGGGGGACACAGTCCAATGCCTTCCCCAAGTCCACAAAGCACATGTAGACTGGTTGGGCAAACTCCCATGCACCCTCAAGGACCCTGCAGAGAGTATAGAGCTGGTCCACAGTTCCATGACCAGGACCAAAACCACACTGCTCCTCCTGGATCCGATATATACTCTCTAAACTGGATTTTTCCCTTCACATGTTGTTAGTTTGACATTTGCTTAGTGATGAAGACATGACAGGACCAATAGTGAGAAGAATATTTACACCAAGTGACCTCAAGTTCATCCGTCTCACTCCAGAGAGGACCATGTCGGTGAGCTGTGGCAGCAGTTACAAACATTTCAATAGCAGTTTGAAGGCCACGCCCCCTGGTGTGAGTGTGCTGCACATGAAGGCACTTGTTGATGTGAGTGTGCTGCACATAAAGACACATGTCTGTGCGAGTGTGCTGCAGATGAAGACACATGTTGATGTGAGTGTGATGCACATGAAGACACATGTTGATGTGAGTGTGCTGCACATGAAGGCACATGTTTATGTGAGTGTGCTGCACATGAAGGCACATATTGATGTGAGTGTGCTGCACATGAAGACACATGTTGAAGTGAGTGTGCTGCACATGAAGACACATGTTGATGTGAGTGTGATGCACATGAAGGTACATGTTGATGTGAGTGTGCTGCAAATGAAGGCACATGTTGATGTGAGTGTGCTGCACATGAAGGTACATGTTGATGTGCTTTGACCTCCAAACGCCACTCTGGGTGTGCACTTCCCTGCCTTGCTCCAAGGCACTGTTTCAGCCCCTAGGGCCGTGGGCCTCCATGAAAGTGCACGTGCAGGCAGGGGATGTGGGGATGGTTTTTCTATAAAAGCTTCAATCTCAGCTGCAAAATAGGCTTCTTTTATAGCAGCATAGTTTGCAGCCAACATAAATTGTCTGCTCGCTGACAAGCAGGAACACACACCTTCACCTCCCTGCCGCTTGCTCAGTAACATGAAACCAGAACTGGAACGCAGCATTCCATCAGAAGGGGTTGTGGGTTCAAATCTCATCTCAGTGTGGAGTTAGAATGTGGTTTAAAGAAGCTGTAACCCTGACATGAATGGCACCGCATGCAATATACACCAGGAAGCCATCCACCTAAAATCAAATATTTCCATACCTGTGATGTCACGTCTGAGGACTAAACACTTGGCAAGTAAACAAGCACCCGAGCAGCAATCAGAGTAAACTTAGTGGGATTGTTTATATTTGACTTAGTCAACGCCAACAAAGCAAGTATGCCTGGTAGAAGACAAATAAAGTGCTAGCTCGATGCTAATTGACATTGACTTTGCCATACACATGCTACTGATGAGCATGAGCCATCTTACATGGCATCTTCCGCCATCCCTGTGTGAATGTGTGATGTATAATGTAAGGTGCTAGCTAGAGTAAAGTGCTATATAAATACTGACCA
>NC_084611.1:47405317-47512817 GCF_033978795.1 Nerophis ophidion | reverse complement strand
CACCGGATCGGACCGGACCCCCTCCACAAGGGAGAGTGGGACATAGGAGAAAAAGAAAAGAAACGGCAGATCAACTGGTTATGGAGGCAATTGTGCTCTTGGGAACTTTAAGTGCAGCAGAATTTTTTTGGGATCCATAGCCAGATCTGTGCCTTGCCACAATTCTGTCTCTGAGCTCTTTAGGCAGTTCCTTCGACCTCATGATTCTCATCTGTTCTGACATGCATTGTGAGCTGTAAGGTCTTATATAGACAGGTGTGTGGCTTCCTTAATCAAGTCCAATCATTAGAATTAAACACAGCTGAACTCCAATGAAGGTGTAGAACCATCTCATGGATGATCAAAAGAAATGGACAGTACCTGAGTTAAATATACAAGTGTCACAGCAAAGGGTTTGAATACTTATGTTCATGTGATATTTCAGTTTTTCTTTTTTTATAAATCTGTAAAAATGTCTACAATTCTGTTTTTCTGTCAAAATGGGGTGCTGTGTCTACATCAAAAGGAAAAAAAAAGAACTTGAATGATTTTAGCACATGGCTGCAATTTAAGAAAGAGTAAAAAATCGAAGGGGGTCTGAATACTTTCCGTACCCACTGTACTTGTATGTGTGTATTATTGCAGTATTATGTACTTGTATGTGTGTATTAGTGCAGTATTAAGTACTTGTATGTGTGTATAATTGCAGTATAATGAGTACTTGTATAAAAGTACTTATATGTGTGTATAAAGTACAGTATTATGTACTTGTATGTGTATTAGTGTGGTATTAAGTACTTGTATGTGTGTACAATTGCAGTTTTAAGTACTTGTATGTGTATAAGAGTACTTATATGTGTGTATAATTCCAGTATTGGGTACTTGTATGTTTTTATTAGTGCAGTATTATGTACTTTTATGTGTGTACAATTGCAGTATTAAGTACTTGCATGTGTGTACAATTGCAGTAGTAAGTACTTTTATGTGTGTTAAATTACAGTATTAAGTACTTGAATGTGTATAAGAGTACTTATATGTGTGTATAATTGCAGTATTGAGTACTTGTATGTGTGTATTAGTGCATCATTAAGTATTTGTATGTGTGTAAGATTGCAGTATTAAGTACTTGCATGTGTGTATAAGCGTACTTGTACGGGTATATAATTGCAGTATTAGGTATTTGTATGTGTGTAAAAATTGCAGTATCGAGTACTTGTATATGGGTATTAGTGCAGTATTAAGCACTAAAATGTGTGTATAATTACAGTATTAAGTACTAAAAAGTGTCTACAATTGCAGTATTAAGTACTAGAATGTGTGTATAATTGCAGTATTAAGTACTAGAACATGTGTATAATTGCAGTATCAAGTACTAGAATGTGTGAATAATTGCAGTATAAAGTAGTAGAATGTGTGTATAATTGCAGTATTAAGCACTAGAACATGTGTATGATTGCAGTATTAAGTACTAGAATGTGTGTATAATTGCAGTATTAAGCACTAGAGTGTGTGTATATTTGCTGTATTAAGTACTAAAATGTGTGTATAATTGCAGTATTAAGTATTAGAATGTTTGTATAATTGCAGTATTAAGTACAAAAATGTGTGTATGATTGCAGTAATAAATACTAGATTGTGTGTATAATTGCAGTACTAAGTACTAGAAAATGTGTATAATTGCAGTATTAAGTACTAGAACGTGTGTATAATTGCAGTATTAAGTACTAGAATGTGTGTATAATTGCTGTATTAGGTACTAGAATGTGTGTATAATTGCAGTATTAAGTACTAGAACATGTGTATAATTGCAGTATTAAGTACTAGAATGTGTGTATAATTGCAGTATTAAGTACTAGAATGTGTGTATAATTGCCGTATTAAGTACTAGAACATGTGTATAATTGCAGTATTAAGTACTAGAATGTGTGTATAATTGCAGTATTAAGTACTAGGACATGTGTATAATTGCAGTATTAAGTACTAGAATGTGTGTATAATTGCAGTATTAAGTACTAGAATGTGTGTATAATTGCAGTATTAAGTACTAGAACATGTGTATAATTGCAGTATAAAGTACTAGAATGTGTGTATAATTGCAGTATTAAGCACTAGAACATGTGTATGATTGCAGTATTAAGTACTAGAATGTGTGTATAATTGCAGTATTAAGCACTAGAGTGTGTGTATATTTGCTGTATTAAGTACTAAAATGTGTGTATAATTGCAGTATTAAGTATTAGAATGTTTGTATAATTGCTGTATTAAGTACAAAAATGTGTGTATGATTGCAGTAATAAATACTAGATTGTGTGTATAATTGCAGTACTAAGTACTAGAAAATGTGTATAATTGCAGTATTAAGTACTAGAATGTGTGTATAATTGCAGTATTAAGTACTAGAATGTGTGTATAATTGCTGTATTAGGTACTAGAATGTGTGTATAATTGCAGTATTAAGTACTAGAACATGTGTATAATTGCAGTATTAAGTACTAGAATGTGTGTATAATTGCAGTATTAAGTTCTAGAATGTGTGTATAATTGCAGTATTAAGTACTAGAACATGAGTATAATTGCAGTATTAAGTACTAGAATGTGTGTATAATTGCAGTATTAAGTACTAGAATGTGTGTATGATTGCAGTATTAAGTACTAGAACATGTGTATAATTGCAGTATTAAGTACTAGAATGTGTGTATAATTGCAGTATTAAGTACTAGAATGTGTGTTTAATTGCAGTATTAAGTACTAGCACATGTGTATAATTGCAGTATTAAGTACTAGAACGTGTGTATAACTGCAGTATTAAGTACTAGAATGTGTGTATAATTGCAGTATTAGGTACTAGAATGTGTGTATAATTGCAGTATTAAGTACTAGAACGTATGTATAATTGCAGTATTAAGTACTAGAACGTGTGTATAACTGCAGTATTAAGTACTAGAATGTGTGTATAATTGCAGTATTAGGTACTAGAATGTGTGTATAATTGCAGTATTAAGTACTAGAACGTATGTATAATTGCAGTATTAAGTACTAGAATGTGTGTATAATTGCAGTATTAAGTACTAGAATGTGTGTATAATTGCAGTATTAAGTACTAGAACATGTGTATAATTGCAGTATTAAGTACTGGAACGTGTGTATAATTGCAGTATTAAGTACTAGAATGTGTGTATAATTGCAGTTTTAGGTACTAGAATGTGTGTATAATTGCAGTATTAAGTACTAGAATGTGTGTATAATTGCAGTATTAAGTACTAGAATGTGTGTATAATTGCAATATTAAGTACTAGAACATGTGTATAAATGCAGTATTAAGTACTAGAATGTGTGTATAATTGCAGTATTAAGTACTAGAACGTATGTATAATTGCAGTATTAAGTACTAGAATGTGTGTATAATTGCAGTATTAAGTACTAGAACGTATGTATAATTGCAGTATTAAGTACTAGAATGTGTGTATAATTGCAGTATTAAGTACTAGAATGTGTGTATAATTGCAGTATTAAGTACTAGAACATGTGTATAATTGCAGTATTAAGTACTGGAACGTGTTTATAATTGCAGTATTAAGTACTAGAATGTGTGTATAATTGCAGTTTTAGGTACTAGAATGTGTGTATAATTGCAGTATTAAGTACTAGAATGTGTGTATAATTGCAGTATTAAGTACTAGAATGTGTGTATAATTGCAATATTAAGTACTAGAACATGTGTATAATTGCAGTATTAAGTACTAGAATGTGTGTATAATTGCAGTATTAAGTACTAGAACGTATGTATAATTGCAGTATTAAGTACTAGAATGTGTGTATAATTGCAGTATTAAGTACTAGAACATGTGTATAATTGCAGTATTAAGTACTAGAATGTGTGTATAATTGCAGTATTAAGTACTAGAACATGTGTATAATTGCAGTATTAAGTACTAAAACGTATGTATAATTGCAGTATTAAGTACCAGAATGTGTGTATTAGTGCTCATTCAGATTCCAAGGCTGCATCCACGTCGCGATGACGATCCTCCGCCCAATGGCAGCTCAGAGGGGAGGAGGGGGTGAAAGGGTTGCTATGGTTACCAGAGAAAGGAGAGCAAGAAAGTTGTTGGTCTGCCTTTAAGGATGAAACCTTCATTGTGTGTGCACGCGCGCCAAGTGTGTCTTTGTGTGTGTGTGTGTGTGTGTGTGTGTGTGCGTGCGTGTGTCTCTGTGTGTGTGCGTGCGTGTTGGTGTGTGTGTGTTTAAAGTCAGTGTGTGTGTTTAAAGTCAGTATGTGTGTGTCTGTGTGTGTGTCTGTGTGTGCGTGTGTGTTTAAAATCAGTGTGTGTGTTTAAAGTCAGTATGACGAGTGCGTGTGTGTGTGTGTGTGTGTGTGCGTGTGTGTTTAAAGTCAGTGTGTGTGTTTAAAGTCAGTATGACGAGTGTGTGTGTGTGTGTGTGTGTTTAAAGTCAGTATGACGGGTGTGTGTGTGTGTGTGTTTAAAGTCAGTATGACGGGTGTGTGTGTGTGTGTGTGAGTACCTTTCCTGTTGTCGTGAACAGACTCCGGTGTGTTGCCTCAGCCAGGAAGTAGTCTTTGCCAGTCTTGTGTTGTGCCTTGAAAGTGTGTGCCCTGCAAGTATACACAGGTACCACACAGCAGCTGTTTGATGCATCTTGTAGTTTTCAAGATGAAATCACCATTTAAAGTTGCTAATGGTCAGTTGGCTGCCGGAAGTTTTTTTTGCAACATGTACACAACATGATGCATCACATATTTTCCAGTTCTTTGTACAACATGGCCGGAAAGGAGTAGGAAGAAGCAAAGCTTATTCATTCGTACCCCTTTCCCATAACTACATACACTTATATTCACTTCCTGTTGCCATTTTGGAGCACAATTTACATCCAGGATTTTGTAAATACAACAGTTGTCTTTAATACATAGTTCATGATTTAATTATTTCGATCCTAATTATATCTTATTGTCAAGAAGGACAAAACAATAATGTTAGCAAAAGTCAGCTAACAATGGAGGAAAAGAAAGTGCTCTCAAAAACATCCAAAAACCCCATCAATGTTTTATATACACACTGTAAGTATATATGTAGTATTTAGTAACATTCATAATATCACGTAATATATACATGATGTAAGTTTATATGTCATGTACTAACATTCATAAAAATATGTAATATATACATGATGTAAGTATATACGTAGTATCTAGTAACATTCATAATAACATGTAATATATACATGATGTAAATATATATGTAGTATCTAGTAACATTCATAATAACATGTAATATATACATGATGTAAGTATACATAACATGTAGTAACATTCATAATAACATGTAATATATACATGATGTGAGTATATATGTAGTATCTAGTAACATTCATCATAACATGTAATACATACATGATGTAAGTATATATGTCATGTAGTAACATTCATAATAACATGTCATATTTACATGATGTAAGTATATATGTAGTGTCTAGTAACATTTATAATAACTTGTAATATTTAGATATTTTGATCTTTTTAAGCATACAATAGTGTACTAATTTCACACAACGTTTTCTTCCCCCTTTAACAACAACAACAACAACAACAACAACAAGAAGACTACTAATCATGGCAGACTGGATGAGAGACAACAAAGACTACTTTGGGACAAACGATGATCCAGAAACTTCAATTTTTGAGCCTGAACATAAGGAGGATGATCTACAAGTTTCAGAAGCTGTATGCTTAACAGATGCAAACACTAAGCATCCTGTAGCAGTATTGCTATGTGCTAAACATGATTTACAAACATAATAAAACAATCACTTACTATACAATGTCTGCTCTCACCGGGATAAAGACTGATGGGATGTTTATATCTTCCCATTTACATCAACAGTTAATCATCATCCTTACAAAGGGTTAAAAAAGGGTTGGAAAAACCAAGACTATTTTTTTGTCTTTCTGACCATCTCCGGTTGCATGTTAAAGTTGACCAACTTGTGGGTTTATGTCCACAACCTTCTACTATTCAGGTGAGAAACATGATTTCTCATCTAGCATTAACTTTCACCAACTTAGAGGCCATGCAGCAGTTCATTATGTCAATATAGCAGCATAGCTCTCTAAAAGTAGTTCCTCCATGTTAGCACTTATGACAACAATATCACTAACACTTGCTAATATTCCTGTCAGGACGTGTACATGGAGTATTGTTGGTGCTTTTTACAGTACTTTATGGGCACAATACTCCCATGATCTCCATTGGTAACCACATTTATAGAAAGTGTGCGACTTGGAATGCATAAACAAGTCTTGTCTTAAATGAGGACTGTGAGTGACAGACAAACGTGAAAAACAAAAAGTTGCCTTCAAGTCATTGAAGAGTACTTCTACACAAACTACTACTAGTGCATTAGTACTTCTACACAGACTACTACTAGTGCATTAGGGACGGCGTGGCGAAGTTGAAGAGTGGCTGTGCGCAACCCGAGAGGCCCTGGTTCAATCCCCACCTAGTACCAACCTCGTCACGTCCGTTGTGTACTGAGCAAAACACTTCACCCTTGCTCCTGATGGGTGCTGGTTAGCGCCTTGCATGGCAACTCCCTCCATCAGTGTGTGAATGTGTGTGTGAATGGGTAAATGTGGAAGTAGTGTCAAAGCGCTTTGAGTACCTTGAAGGTAGAACATTGCTCTACAAGTACAACCCATTTAGTACTTCTACACAGACTACTAGTAGTGCATTAGTACTTCTACACAGACTACAACTATTGCATTAGTACTTCTACACAGACTACTACTATTGCATTAGTACTTCTACACAGACTACTACTATTGCATTAGTACTTTTAAACAGACTACTATGAGTGCATTAGTACTCCTACACAGACTAATACTATTGCATTAGTACTTCTACACTGACTACTACTAGTGCATTTGTACTTTTGAACAGACTACTACTAGTGCATTAGTAATTCTACACAGACTACTACGAGGGCTTCAGTACTACTTTTAAATAGACTACTACTAGTGCATTAGTACTTTTAAACAGACTACTACTAGTGCATTAGTACTTCTACACAGACTACTACGAGTGCATTAGTACTTCTACACGGACTGTTTCTAGTGCATTAGTACTTCTACACAGACTACTACTATTGCATTACTACTTCTACTCAGACTACTACGAGTGCATTAGTACTTCGACACAGACTACTACTATTGCATTAGTACTTTTAAACAGACTACTACTAGGGCTTTAGTACTTCTACACAGACTACTAAGAGTGCATTAGTACTTCTACACGGACTGTTTCTAGTGCATTAGTACTTCTACACAGGCTATTACTATTGCATTACTACTTCTACACAGACTACTACTAGTGCATTAGTACTTTTACACAGACTACTACGAGTGCATTAGTACTTCGACACAGACTACTACTATTGCATTAGTACTTCTATACGGACTATTTCTAGTGCATTAGTACTTCTACACAGACTACCACTAGTGCATTAGTACTTTTACACAGACTATGATAAATGGGTTGTACTTGTATAGCGCTTTTCTACCTTCAAGGTACTCAAAGCGCTTTGACACTACTTCCACATTTACCCATTCACACACACATTCACACACTGATGGGGGAGCTGCCATGCAAGGCGCTAACCAGCACCCATCAGGAGCAAGGGTGAAGTGTCTTGCTCAGGACACAACGGACGTGACAAGGTTGGTAATAGGTGGGAATTGAACAAAGGACCCTCGGGTTGCGCACGGCCACTCTACCATTGCGCTACGCCGTCTACTACTAGTGCATTAGTACTTCTACACAGACTACTACTAGTGCATCAGTACTTTTAAACAGACTACTACTAGTGCATTAATACTTCTACACAGACTACTACGAGTGCATTAGTACTTCTACACAGACTACTACTAATGCATTAGTACTTTTAAACAGACTACTACTAGTGCATTAGTACTTCTAAACAGACTACTACAAGTGCATTAGTACTTCTAAACAGACTATTTCTAGTGCATTAGTACTTCTACACAGACTACTACAAGTGCAATTGTAATGATAGTATATGGTGGCCCATGTGTGTTTGCAGTACGTCCACAGGTAACATTTAGATGGCTCCTCCCACACATGCAGGTGTGTTGATCATGTCTCATCTACCTGGGGATGACCACAGGTGTGCAACACAACAACAACATCATCATCCACCTTCTTCCATAACCACCACAACCACAACCCCCCCTGGAACATGCACACACACTACCAACACACACATGTAGTATTATTGTACTCCAACTTACAGGGGGTCACACCACCGATACACACATGTAGTATTAATGTACTCTAACTAGAAAGGATCGACACCACCAATACATACATGTAGTATTATTTTACTCTAACTTGCTGCAGTAGAATATGATGAAGCGTGTGCCGCCTCGGGCTTTACTGTTGCCACGGTGAAAAAGCCGGAAAGACTGCTGTGTTGTTTTCTTTAAAGTTGATAAGAATACAATCTTATGCAGAGGTTTACTTAGAACAACAGAAATATTTAAGAAGCACTGAGTTACAGTAAAATAAACACACATAATAAATAAATTAAAAAAATTAAGAAGCACTGAGTAACAGTAAAATATACAAATTAAATAAATAAATAAATAAATATAAATAATTGAGAAGCACTGAGATACAGTGAAATAAATATATATAACTTATTAATAAATGCAAATAATTGAGAAATACTGAGTTACAGTAAAATAAATAAATATAATACATAAATAAATACAAATAATTGAGAAGCACTTAGTTACAGTAAAATGAATAAATAGATAAAAAAGAGCTACAGTATGATGAATAAATAACATGAATAAATAAATGAAAATTAGTTGTATACGATGAATAAATGAATAAAAATTAGTTACAGTAAAATGAATAAATAAGATGAAGCGATACATAAAAATGAGTTACAGTAAAATGAATAAATAAGATGAATTAATAAATAGAAATGAGTTACAGTAAGATGGCTTCTTGAGATGCACTCATTAGGTGCAGAAGTGAAAAGAGCATGAATCAGGTGTAGGACAGATCAGTCTACTGGGACTAACGACATCTTTCACTTAATTACTGACAAGACATGCACTCCATCTGCTCCCCTCAGCAGCATTCTTCTGACACTGTTTCAAAGTCAGAATGTATACATGTGGCCTACATTAAATGTGGCCCACACTGAGGCCCAGACCCTGCTTCCAAAGCAAGTGTGCTAGGCACCGAGCTAAAAGCCAGAAGGTTCTGCTCATTGTCCAGCCTGACCCTGACCTTGACCCTGACCCAACTCATCAAGCCAGCACGTCATGTGTGCACTTCTTCCTTCCTCCGCACATCCTGCGCATCCTTTACGGTTGATATAAACATCTACATCCAAGTGGTGAATATTTACATCCATGTAGTGAGTATTTACAGCCATGTAGTGAATATTTACACCCGGGTAGTGAATATTTACATCCAGGTAGTAAATATTTACATTAATGTAATGAATATTTACATCCACGTAGTGAATATTTACATCCAGGTAGTGAATATTTACATCAATGTAATGAATATTTACATCCATGTAGTGAATATTTACATCCAGGTAGTGAATATTTACATCAATGTAGTGAATATTTACATCCATGTAGTGAATATTTACATCCATGCAGTGAATATTTACAGTGATGAAGTCATTTCTACAGCCATGCAGTGAATATTTACAATGATGTAGTGAATATTTAAATCCATGTAGTCAACATTTACAGTGAGGTAGTGAATATTTACAGCAATGTAGTGAATATTTACAATGTGGTAGTTGATATTTACAGTCATGTAGTGAATATTTAGAGAGATGTAGTGAATATTTACATTAATGTAGTGAATATTTACAGTGATGTAGTGAATATTTACAGCCATGTAGTCAATATTTACAGCGATGCAGTGAATTCTTACAGCAATGTAGTGAATATTTACAATGATGCAGTTAATATTTCATTGATGTAGTGAATATTTACAGTGATTTAATGAATATATACAATGATGTAGTGAATATATACAGTGACGTAGTGAATATATACAATGATGTAGTGACTATTTAAAGCCATGTAGTGAATATTTATAATGATGCAGTAATATATACAACGATGTAGTGAATATATACAGTGATGTAGTGAATATATACAATGATATAGTGAATATTTACATTGATGCAGTGAATATTTACCGTGATTTAGTAAATATATAGAGTGACGTAGTGAATATATAGAGTGATTTAGTGGTTATATAGAATGACGTAGTGAATATATATAGAGTGATGTAGTGAATATATAGTGACATAGTGAATAAATATAGTGACATAGTGAATATATAGAGTGACGTAGTGAATATATAGAGTGATGTAGTGAATATATAGAGTGACATAGTGAATATATAGAGTGATGTAGTGAATATATAGAGTGACATAGTGAATATATAGAGTGAAATAGTGAATATATAGAGTGACATAGTGAATATATAGAGTGACGTAGTGAATATATAGAGTGACATAGTGAATATATAGAGTGATGTGGTGAATATAAAGAATGACGTAGTGAATATATATAGAGTGATGTAGTGAATATATAGAGTGAAGTAGTGAATATAGAGTGATGTAGTGAATAGTAAGTCTTTTTCTTTAGTATGTGACACAACTTTTGCATTTTTGATTCTACGGATGTGTCCATGTTGGGCAGGGCTGAGACACTTCAAAATTTAGAAGTGTAAATGATTAAACTGAACGATTAGATGATAGTTTAGTCTAATGCAATGCTTAGCTAATGACAAAATAATTTGAATGCCTGTTTCTCTCAGCCCTGACACTAAATTGTCCGATGGTAAGTGAACAGACTTCTTTATTAGATTTTATTGGGTCCTGTGCATAGTATAGGATTGAGCAAGTTTACCTTGAATGCGTTAGGCAAATCTCAGAATGATTTGACTAGTTTTGGGCATTAAGTTTGTCATAAAATGAAACTTTTCACAAGTCAAATATTGTTATTGGTATATTGTGGTAGTTTTCGCACCAAAAGATTGCGTCAGTATTTCACTGAATAGGCCTTCAACAAGAGCTGGGTGATGTGGACTAAAGTTTTTTTTTTTTTTCATAGTCTATTATTGGGACGGCGTGGCGCAGTGGGAGAGTGGCCGTGCGCAACCCGAGGGTCACTGGTTCAAATCCCACCTAGAACCAACCTAATCACGTCCGTTGTGTCCTGAGCAAGACACTTCACCCTTGCTCCTGATGGGTGCTGGTTGGCGCCTTGCATGGCAGCTCCTTCCATCAGTGTGTGAAAGTGTGTGTGAATGGGTAAATGTGGAAGTAGTGTCAAAGCGCTTTGAGTACCTTGAAGGTAGAAAAGCGCTATACAAGTACAACCCATTTATTTATTTATATATAGAGCGACATAGTGAATATATAGAGTGACGTAGTGAATATATATAGTGACATAGTGAATATATAGAGTGACGTAGTGAATATTTAGAGTGACATAGTGAATATATAGAGTGACATAGTGAATATATAGAGTGATGTAGTGAATATATAGAGTGATGTAGTGAACATATAGAGTGATGTAGTGAACATATATCCATGTTGTGTGTTTGCAGCCTCCAGCCGCGCACCCATCCCCATGGCGGTGGTGCGGCGGGAGCTGTCGTGCGAGTCCTACCCCATCGAGCTGCGCTGCCCGGGCACCGACGTCATCATGATCGAGAGCGCCAACTACGGGCGCACGGACGACAAAATCTGCGACTCAGACCCCGCCCAGATGGAGAACACTCGTTGCTACCTGCCTGACGCCTACAAGATCATGTCGCTCAGGTGGGTCTGCTGGGGGTCACGGCTGCTCTGCTGGGGGAATGTCCAGGATGTCCATTCATCGTGCTTCTTATTAGTATCAATCAATCAATACATGATTATTTATATAGCCCTAAATCACAAGTGTCTCAAAGGGCTGCACAAACCACAAGGACATCCTCGGTAGAGCCCACATAAGGGCAAGGAAAACTCACACCCAGTGGGACGTCGGTGACAATAATGACTATGACAAACCTTGGAGAGGACCGCAAATGTGCCGGGGCGTATGGTACAATACAATCGGCAAGATAGGCTGCAGCTAGACCGTGTAGTATTTTATACGTAAGTAGTAAAACCTTAAAGTCACATCTTAAGTGCACAGGAAGCCAGTGCAGGTGAGCCAGTACAGGCGTAATATGATCAAACTTTCTTGTTCTTGTCAAAAGTCTACCAGCCGCATTTTGTATCCAATGTAATCTTTTAATGCTAGACATGGGGAGACCAGAACATAATACGCTACAGTAATCGAGGGGAGACGTAACAAACGCATGGATAATGATCTCACCGTCGTTGGTGGACAAAATGGAGCGAATTTTAGCGATATTCCGGAGATGAAAGAAGGCCGTTTTAGTAATGCTTTTAATGTGTGACTCAAAGGAGAGAGTTGGGTCGAAAATAATACAGAGGTTCTTTACCGAATCGCCTTGTTTAATTGTTTGGTTGTCAAATGTTAAAGTTGTATTATTAAATCGAGGTTGGTGTCTAGCAGGACCGATAACCAGCATTTCCGTTTTTTTGGCGTTGAGTTGCAAAAAGTTAGCGGACATCCATTGTTTAATTTCATTAAGACACGCCTCCAACTGACTACAAACCGGCGTGTTGGTCAGCTTTAGGGGCATGTAGAGTTGGGTGTCATCAGCATAACAGTGAAAGCTAAAACCGTATTTGCGTATGATGTCACCTAGCGGCAGCATGTATATGCTGAAGAGTGAAGGGCCTAGGACCGAACCTTGGGGAACTCCACACGTTACCTTAAAAATAAAGATTTTTTATTTCAGATTGTTTTCGAAGGGAACATCCACACTGCAACACATTATAAACGCAACATAACAAATACCCAGAATCCCATGCACCCCTGACCCTTCCGGGCTACATTATACACCCCCGCCCACCTCAACCGACGAACTGAGGGGGTGGGAGGGTAGTGGGTGTGTATAACCGAGCCCGGAATAGTCAGGGTTGCATGGGATTCTGGGTATTTGTTATGTTGCGTTTATAATGTGTTGCAGTGCAGATGTTCTCCCGAAAAGTGTTTGTCATTTTTGTTAGGTGTGGGTTCACAGTGTGGCGCTAATTAGTAAGAGTGCTAAAGTTGTTTATATCACAACCCTCAGTGTAACCTGTATGACTGTTGAACAATTATGCCTTGCAGTTACTTGTGCGTTGAGTCAACAGCCGCACACTAAGTGGGGCCTGCCACCACTCAGACAGCATAGTATTAAAACTAACACTCCGACACGGTCGAGAGGATGTTCAAGGCATTGCCATCATGGCATGGCTTCAATATTGTTGTCTAGGTGAAAATCTAGACACCACTGGCCTAATAGCTAGAACAAGCACACATATATCTAAAAAAAGGCTTTTTTAAAAAAAAAAAAAAAAGAAGGGTTCTTAAGCCTTTTTTTAGAGCATCCACAATCTGTGGTGCCCTCAGGGGGTCTGGGAGAGTGTTCCGCAGACTGGAAGCGGCGGAACAGAAAGCCCGGTCTCCTAAAGAATAATTGCTCGCTATAAAATAAGTTTTGTGTTGATGTTGTTGTGTCTGGAATGGATATATTTGCAATTAAACAGATTCATAAAAAAACAGAAAACGTGAGATAAAATTGTTTGTAAGTAAAGTCTGGCAGAGTTGTGTCTGAGAGGTGTACGTAAATGTTAGCGACAACGCGGTTAAATGTCTTCAGTGACGCAGCCGCCACAGAAACAGTGACACGTGCGAGCTTCCTGTTGACGGCTCATTTGCTATTCATCCTCTTAAAGTCTGAGCGTCAAGCTGCGAGCTCACTGCTCTGAAGGTGACGGCAAACAAACACGCTGAAGAAACATCACAACATCGCTCACGCAGAAAGCAGGAGTCTTATTTAGGAACACATACACACTCATCTATTTGTCAGCTTGAAACAGGCAGAAGCAGACTTCTCCTTCCTGTTTGGATCTTGTTTTTGTTCATCATGTTATTGTCCATCTTGTTCTCGTCCATCAGGTTCTCGTCCATCATGTTCTCGTCCATCATGTTCTTGTCCATCATGTACTTGTCCATCTTGTTCTTGTCCATCATGTTCTTGTCCGTCTTGTTGTCTTTCATCTTATTCTCGTCCATCATGTTCTCGTCCATCTTGTTCTTGACAATCTTGTTCTTGTCCATCATGTTCTCGTCCGTCTTGTTCTCTTCCATCTTATTCTCGTCCATCATGTTCTCATCCATCATGTTCTTGTCCATCTTGTTCTTGTCCATCATGATCTTGTCCGTCTTGTTCTCTTCCATCTTATTCTTGTCCATCATGTTCTCATCCATCATGTTCTTGTCCATCTTATTCTTGTCCATCTTGTTCTTGTCCACCATGTTCTTGTCAATTTTGTTCTTGTCCATCATGTTCTTGGCCGTCTTGTTCTCTTCCATCTTATTCTCGTCCATCATGTTCTCATCCATCATGTTCTTGTCCATCTTGTTCTTGTCCATCATGATCTTGTCCGTCTTGTTCTCTTCCATCTTATTCTCGTCCATCATGTTCTCATCCATCATGTTCTTGTCCATCTTATTCTTGTCCATCTTGTTCTTGTCCACCATGTTCTTGTCAATTTTGTTCTTGTCCATCATGTTCTTGGCCGTCTTGTTCTCTTCCATCTTATTCTCGTCCATCATGTTCTCGTCCATCATGTTCTTGTCAATCTTGTTCTTGTCCATCATGTTCTTGTCCGTCTTGTTCTCTTCCATCTTATTCTCGTCCATCATGTTCTCATCCATCATGTTCTTGTCCATCTTGTTCTTGTCCACCTTGTTCTTGGCCATCATGTTCTTGTCAATCTTGTTCTTGTTCATCTTGTTTTCGTCCATCATGTTCTTGTCCATCATGTTCTCATCCATCATGTTCTTGTCCATCTTGTTCTTGTCCGTCTTGTTCTCTTCCATCTTATTCTCGTCCATCATGTTCCAATCCATCATGTTTTTGTCCATCATGTTCTCGTCCATCATGTTCTTGTCTGTCTTGTTCTCTTCCATCTTATTCTCGTCCATCATGTTTTCGTCCATCATGTTCTTGTCAATCTTGTTCTTGTCTATCATGTTCTTGTTCGTCTTGTTCTCTTCCATCATCTTCTCGTCCATCATCTTCTTGTCAATCTTGGTCTTGTCCATCATGTCCTTGTCCGTCTTGTTCTCTTCCATCTTATTCTCGTCCATCATTTTCTCATCCATCATGTTCTTGTCCATCTTGTTCTTGTCCGTCTTTTTCTTGTCCGTCTTGTTCTCTTCCATCTTATTCTCGTCCATCATGTACTCATCCATCATGTTCTTGTCCATCTTGTTCTCGTCCATCAATTTCTTGTCAATCTTGTTCTTGTCCATCATGTTCTTGTCCGTCTTGTTCTCTTCCATCTTATTCTCGTCCATCATGTTCTCATCCATCATGTTCTTGTCCATATTGTTATTCTCCGTCTTGTTCTCTTCCATCTTATTCTCATCCATCATGTTCTCAACTATCATGTTCTTGTCCATCTTGTTCTTGTCCATCATGTTCTTGTCCATCTTGTTCTTGTTCATCTTGTTCTTGTTCATCTTGTTTTCGTCCATCAAGTTCTTGTCCATCATGTTCTTGTCAATCTTGTCCTTGTACATCATTTTTTTGTTCGTCTTGTTCTCTTCCATCTTATTCTCGTCCATCATGTTCTTGTCAATCTTGTTCTTGTCCGTCTTGTTCTCTTCCATCTTATTCTCGTCCATCATGTTCTCATCCATCATGTTCTTGTCAATCTTGTTCTTGTCCATCTTGTTCTTGTCTATCTTGTTCTCTTCCATCAAGTTCTTGTCCATAATGTTCTCGTCCATCATGTTCTTGTCAATCTTGTCCTTGTACATCCTTTTTTTGTTCGTCTTGTTCTCTTCCATCTTATTCTCGTCCATCATGTTCTTGTCAATCTTGTTCTTGTCCGTCTTGTTCTCTTCCATCTTATTCTCGTCCATCATGTTCTCATCCATCATGTTCTTGTCAATCTTGTTCTTGTCCATCTTGTTCTTGTCTATCTTGTTCTCTTCCATCATGTTCTCGTGCATCATGTTCTCATCCATCATGTTCTGGTCCATCATGTTCTTGTCCATATATATATATACCTATATATATATATATATATATATATATATATATATATATATATATACCTATATATATATATATATATATATATATATATATATATATATATATATATATATATATATATAATTATATATATATCCATATACGGATTCCTCCTTGTCTTCTTCTCCTCCCGTGTTTGAGTCCTTAATCATGTCTTCCAGATTAGATGAGAAGATGTTCTTCCTGCCCGCCCAGTGTTGCCTTGCTATCACGTCCTGCCTTCTTTCCTCCTCCATGGCTGGCCAAGGCCGGAGTGCCTCTTTGTGTGTGTGTGTGTGTGTGTGTGTGTGTACATAATTGCTCCTGATATCAAAGCCTGGTACAGTATCTCCAGGGGGTCTCACAGGGGGAGATGATATTGCTGCACTTCCTCAGATTGTGGTCCCTGTGCGACACCTGGGGTTGTAGGTGGAAACAGGAGGGAATGATGAAAATAACAATAATAAATAACAATAAAATAGTCTAGTTTGTAATTCTGCCCACACAACAAAACAAATCCTGTCCACTGACATATTGACATGTTTATCATCATATTGAAGTGTTTATTATCATATTGAAATGTTTATTATGGTTTATGGTCCACGAATTCATAAGCTATTTTTCAAGTTAACTAAGTAAAGGTTGTTTATATTTGTTATTTGTATTTTGAGAGATTGTTATATTTGAGGTCAATGGTGTCTAAACTTTTTCCACCAAGGGTTACAAAGTGAAAATTCAAGTGTGATGAGGATTTTTTTTTTTAAAAGAGATATGATACACATATAAAGACACTTTTTTGTGCTATGGGTGACTAAGTCAAGTATTATTAATGTTCAGTTTAAAGAGTTCATCTTTTTCCCAATACATTCTCATTTTTGCTAGATTTTCTTACATTTTCTTTCCTTTTTATTCTGAGAGGAGCTCTCATGAATACATTTCTTCATGCTTCTATTATTTGAATTGTAGTCTTTTTTGTGTACTTTTTTAGAGTTTGTATTATTGTGGTTACATTCCCACCACTAGGTCAGAATACAAAGTCAACAACTCTATGTTGTATTCTTTGTGCTATGAGATTAAAATCATTGGAATAAAATGAGATTCATTGGGATCGGTATCGCTGAAAGCAGCCTGAATTTGAGCCCGTATCGCAGCGCAAAGGAGAGCGGTGGTATGGCAAACAGAGTTTGTGGAGCAGGTGGTGTTAGAGAGGAGAGCGTGCCAGTGGAGGTGCGGAATGAGAGGGAAAACTCTGTCCTGGGATCAGACGAGGCGGGGGTTGCCATGGTGACTAGCGGGGGAGGAGGAGAGATGGTAGTGTTGAAAAAGCCCACTTGGCTTGTCAGCCATTTTGCATTCCTTAGCCACCTTAGCAGCAGGGTCAGAGTGATGCAAGGCTGCAGAAAGGTCAGAGTGATTCAAGGCTGCAGAAAGGTCAGGGGTGATGCAAGGCTGCATAAAGATCTGGGGTGATGCAAGGCAGCATAAAGGTCAGAGGTGATGCAAGACTGCAGAAAGGTCAGAGTGATGCAAGGCTGCAGAAAGGTCAGAGTGATGCAAGGCTGCAGAAAGGTCAGAGTGATGCAAGGCTGCAGAAAGGTCAGGGGTGATGCAAGGCAGCATAAAGGTCAGAGGTGATGCAAGGCTGCAGAAAGGTCAGGGGTGATGCAAGGCAGCATAAAGGGCAGAGGGGGTGCAAGGCAGTAGAAAGGTCAGGGGTGATGCAAGGCTGCATAAAGGTCAGGGGTGATGCAAGGTCAGAGGTGATGCAAGGCTGCAGAAAGGCCAGGGTGATGCATGGCAGTAGAAAGGTCAGAGGGGGTGCAAGGCAGTAGAAAGGTCAGGGGTGATGCAAGGTCAGGGGTGATGCAAGGCTGCATAAAGGTCAGGGGTGATGCAAAGTCAGGGGTGATGCAAGGATGCAGAAAGGTCAGGGGTGATGCAAGGTTGCAGAAAGGTCAGGGGTGATGCAAGGTTGCAGAAAGGTCAGGGGTGATGCAAGGTCAGGGGTGATGCAAGGTTGCAGAAAGGTCAGGGGTGATGCAAGGTTGCAGAAATGTCAGGGGTGATGCAAGGTCAGGGGTGATGCAAGGTTGCAGAAAGGTCAGGGGTGATGCAAGGTCAGGGGTGATGCAAGGCTGCATAAAGGCCAGGGGTGATGCATGGTTACAGAAAGGTCAGGGGCGGTGCAAGGCAGCAGAAAGGTCAAGAGTGATGTAAGGCAGCAGCAGGGTCAGGGGTGATGCAAGGTCAGGGGTGAGGAAGGTCAGGGGTGGTGCAAGGTCAGGTGACCAAAGTACGCTGCTTGCCGTGCAGTGTGAGACAGAACAGCAGCAGCAAGGTGTTAGTGACATCCTGAGCATCACATTCATCCAGCAGCACTCTTCTTCTCTGTGGGGGAACGCCACATTTCCTACTGCTGCCACGCTGACAGCAATGCATTGTGGGACAGCACGCTGTTGGTGAAGGTGTGAGACATCTGTCACTTGAGCACCAACCCTCGCTTTTCTTACTTGCCACTCACCACACCTGTGCTGCCCTGTTTCACATGCATCGAGTGTGTGTTTGTGTGTTTGTGTGCGTGTGTGTGTGTGTGTGTGTGTGTGTGTGTGTGTGTGTGTGTGTGTGTGTGTGCGTGTGCGTGTGCGTGTGTGTGTTTGGTTTTATTGCAAGGTGTAAGTCCAGTAAATATATTTAGTCAAAAGGCTTCTTTTGCGTCCTAGAGGGTGCGAGGATAATCACCTGGCTGCCTTGCGTTTGTTTGTTATTTTTCACCAACTGCACTCTGCTCGCTGTTGTTGTGTCCTTCCACTTGAGTGCTCCCAGTGTGGAGATTGCGGCTTCATTTGTTTCCACAATGTGTTTCTGTGAGGGCCGGATTTCAACCTTGGGAAATGTTGGAGGGCTTCACAAAAGACTAATTTGTCAATAGCATGTTTATGAACTTTTTATAGACACTGACAACTCTAATATGCATTTACTCTACTGTACATGTATATATATATGTACATGTATGTATGTATGTATGTACAGTATGTATGTATTTATGTACATATAGAATATAATAAAATAGAATAGAATAGAATAGAATGGACTTTATTGTCATTATATTTGCATATAACGAGATTACGGACTCCATTTTAGGTGCAGTAGTGGGAAAAAATATGGGGTGAAAATAAATAACACGAGATAATAAAGGAAGAACTAAGATGTGAAATAAACAGACTACAATTCAATAAAAATAATAAGCAATCCTGCACAATATACAAACCCCGTTTCCATATGAGTTGGGAAATTGTGTTAGATGTAAATATAAACGGAATACAATTATTTGCAAATCATTTTCAACCCATATTCAGTTAAATTCCCTACAAAGACAAGATATTTGATGTTCAAACTCATAAACTTTTTTTATTTTGCAAATAATAATTAACTTAGAATTTCATGGCTGCAACATGTGCCAAAGTAATTGGGAAAGGCATGTTCACCACTGTGTTACATCACATTTTCTTTTAACAACACTCAATAAACGTTTGGTAACTGAGGAAACTAATTGTTGAAGTTTTGAACGTGGAATTCTTTCCCATTCTTGTTTTATGTAGAGCTTCAGTCGTTCAACAGTCCGGGGTCTCCGCTGTCGTATTTTACGCTTCATAATGCGCCACACATTTTCGATGGGAGACAGGTCTGGACTGCAGGCGGGCAAGGAAAGTACCCGCACTCTTTTTTTTACAAAACCACGCTGTTGTAACACTTGTCTTGCTGAAATAAGTAGGAGCGTCCATGATAACGTTGCTTGCATGACAACATATGTTGTTCCAAATACCTGTATGTACCTTTCAGCATTAATGGTGCCTTCACAGATGTGTAAGTTACCCATGCCTTGGGCACTAATACACCCGCATACCATCACAGATGCTGGCTTTTGAACTTTGCGCCTATAACAATACGAATAGTTATTTTCCTCTTTGTTCCGGACACCATGTCCTCTGTTTCCAAATATATTTTGAAATGAGGACTCGTCAGACCACAGAACACCTTTCCACTTTGCATCAGTCCATCTTAGGTGAGCTCGGGCCCAGTCGAGCCGGCGGTGTTTCAGGATATTGTTGATTTGCTTTGCATAGTAGGGTTTTAACTTGCACTTACAGATGTAGCGACCAACTGTAGTTACTGACAGTGGTTTTATGAAGTGTTCCTGAGCCCATGTGGTGATATCCTTTACACACTAATGTCGTTTTTTGATACAGTACTGCCTGAGGGATCAAAAGTCCGTAATATCATCGCTTACGCACAGTGATTTCTCCAGATTCTCTGAACTTTTTGATGATTTTGCGGACTGCAGATGGTAAAATCCCTAAATTCCTTGCAATAGCTCGTTGAGAAATGTTGTTCTAAAACTGTTCGGCAATTTGCTCACAAGATGGTGACCCTCACCCCACCTTGTTTGTGAATTACTTAGCATTTCATGGAAACTGCTTTTATACCCAATCATGGCACCCACCTGTTCCCAATTGGCTTGCATACCTGTGGGATGTTCCATATAAGTGTTTGATGAGCATTCCTCAACTTAATCAGTATGTATTACCACATTTCCCAATTTGATTGGCACGTGTTGCTGGCATCAAATTCTAAAGTTAATGATTATTTGCAAAAAAAAAAATTTTTTTATCAATTTGAACATCAAATATGTTGTCTTTGTAGCATATTCAACTGAATATGGGTTGAAAATGATTTGCAAATCATTGTATTCCGTTTATATTTACATCTAACACAATTTCCCAATTCATATGTATATATATATATACATATATATACATATATATATATATATATATATATATATATATATATATGTATATATATATATATATATAAACACACACATATATATACACACACATACTGTGCAATACTACCCTTGGAGTGCAATACATCAGACACTGTTATTTATTACCCTGGTACTCTTGTCTTGTTCTGTATATTGTAGGGAAATTGTGTTAGATGTAAATATAAATAATCATTAACTTTAGAATTTGATGCCAGCAACACATGATAAAAAAGTTGGGAAAGGTGGCAATAAATACTGATAAAGTGGAGGAATGCTCATCAAACACTTATTTGGAACATCCCACAGGTGCGCAGGCTAATTGGGAACAGGTGGATGCCATTATTGGGTATAAAAGCAGGGTCCATGAAATGTTAAGTAATTCAGAACAAGGATGGGGCGAGGGTCACCAGTTTGTGAGCAAATTGTCGAATAGTTTTAGAACAACATTTCTCAACAAGCTATTGCAAGGAATTTAGGGATTTTACCACCTACGGTCCGTAAAATCATCAAAAGGTTCAGAGAATCTGGAGAAATCACTGCACGTAAGCCATGATATTACGCACCTTCGATACCTCAGGCGGTACTGCATCAAAAACCGACATCAGTGTGTAAAGGATATCACTACATGGGCTCAGGAAAACTTCATAAATCCACTGTCAGTAACTACAGTTGGTCGCTACATCTGTAAGTGCAAGTTGAAACTCTACTATGCAAAGCGAAAGCCGTTTATCAACAACACCCAGGAACGCCGCCGGCTCTGCTGGGCCCGAGCTCATCTAAGATGGACTGATGCAAAGTGGAAAAGTGTTCTGTGGTCTGACGAGTCCACATTTCAAATTATATTTGGAAACTGTGGATGTGGTGTCCTCCGGAACAAAGAGGAATACAACCGTTCCGGATTGTTATAGGCGCAAAGTTCAGAAGCCAACATCTGTGATAGTATGGGGGTATATTAGTGCCCAAGGCCTGGGTAACTTACACATCTGTGAAGGCACCATTAATGCTGAATGGTCCATACAGGTTTTGGAGCAACATATGTTGTAATCCAAGCAACGTTATCATGGACGCCCCTGCTTATTTCAGCAAAACAATGCCAAGCAACGTGTTAGAACAGCGTGGCTTCGTATGTCACTCTCAATATTCGTATGTCACTCTCAATATTCACAGCGTGGCTTCGTAGTACTTTCCTGGCCCGCCTGCAGTCCAGACATGTCTCCCATCGAAAATGTGTGGCGCATTATGACGCGTAAAATACGACAGCGGAGACCCCGGACTGTTTAACAACTTAAGCTTTACATCAAGCAAGAATGGTAAAGAATTCCACTTTCAAAGCTTCAACAGTTAGTTTCCTCAGTTCCCAAACATTTATTGAGTGTTGTTAAAAGAAAATGTGATGTAACACTGTGGTGAACATGCCCTTTCCCAACTACTTTGGCACGTGTTGCAGCCATGAAATTCTAAGTTAATTATTATTTGCAAAAAAAAAAAAGGTTTATGAGTTTGAACATCAAATATGTTGTCTTTGTAGTGCATTCTACTGAATATGGGTTGAAAAGGATTTGCAAATCATTGTATTCCGTTTATATTTACATCTAACACAATTTCCAAACTCATATGGAAACCGGGTTTGTATATATACACAAAATGTATATATATATATATATATATATATATATATATATATATATATATCCATTTTCTACCGCTTATTCCCTTTCGGCGTCGCGGGGGGCGCTGGCGCCTATCTCAGTTACAATCGGGCGGAAGGCGGGGTACACCCTGGACAAGTCGCCACCTCATCGCAGGGCCAACACAGATAGACAAACAACATTCACACTCCCATTCACACACTAGGGCCAAATTAGTGTTGCCAATCAACCTATGTCTTTGGAAGTGGGAGGAAGCCGGAGTACCCGGAGGGAACCCACGCATTCACGGGGAGAACATGCAAACTCCACACAGAAAGATCCTCAGCCTGGATTTGAACCCAGGACTGCAGGACCTTCGTATTGTGAGGCAGACGCACTAACCCTCAACTCTGTACACTGCTGCTGGAATTTTAATTTTACTGAAGGAACTCTCCTGAAGGAATCAATAAAGTACTATCTATCTATCTATCTAACCCTTCTCCCACCGTGAAGCCCATATATATATATATATATATATATATATATATATATAAGGGGGCCATATAAAATGGTGTGGCCGCCCAGATTGGCCCAAGGTGTGACAGCAGAGATGTGGAGCAATAAATTGTGAGTAGACATGAAGCAACACAACACAATCATGCTGGTGATTTCTCAAGTTGATTCCGTCTTTTTTTAAAATCTTCATTATGCAGACTTTGTGCGTCACAAACCACTTGTATCTCACTCAGTCTCTAATTATATAGTTTACACAACACATCGGCACTCTGCAGCGCCCACACACACACACACACAAGCACACGCACACGCAAGCACACGTACACACGCATGCACGCACACACACACACAAGCACACGCACACACACACACGCAAGCACACATACACACGCATGCACGCACACACACACACACACACACACACACACACACACACACACACACACACACACACACACACACTCTCTACCAAATATTAATTTCATTTTACATCTGCTCCCAGACACACAGGCACACACACACGCGCATGCACGCACACACACACACACACACTCGCACACACACACACACACACACACACACACACACACACACACACACACACACACACACACACACACACACACACACACACACACACACACACACACACAGACACACACACACACACACACACACACACACACACATGCTCCATCAGCAGCTCCGCCAGCCTCATCACATCATTAGTCAGTCATGTTTGTGTGAGGAAGCGAGGCAGAGACGTGAAGGAAGTCTGCCAAGCAACGTGAAAAACATCTCACATCATGTGTGTGTGTGTGTGTGTGCCAGCTGTATGCAGGCCACTGCCTTGTTTCCATGTGGTCGTGCTAATTAGAAAACAGGAGGTGGTTTTCCTGCCAACATCAGGCGACGCTGTGGAGAAGAAGGAAGTAGTTTGTGTAATAGAGAGGAGGTTGGAAAGGTGAGGAGAGGAGAGGAGAGGAGAGGAAAGGAGTGGAGAGGAGACGAGCGGAGCGTGTTCATAAGTGCTCACCTGCATGAATCACAGGTAGATGCCACTTTAGTGCAGGAAGGCATCAGGAGTGTGCTGCCCACCTGAGGGAGTCTTTTTACACCTGCTGTAGACTCTGCTGTGACCTCAGCCTGGGCTTGACTCAAGATGGAGGAGTGTGGGGGAGGATGGAGAATGATGAAGAAGGATGCATACACATGGGGGAGGATAGAAGAGGATGGAGAAAGATGGAGGAGGATGAACGAGGATAGAGAAAGAGGAAGAAGGATGGAGGATGAAGAAGGCTGGAGAAGGATGGAAGAGGATGGATGAGGATAGAGAGGGACGGAGGACAATAAGTGTAGAGAAAGATGAAGGAGGATGGAGAAGGATGGAGGATGAAGAAGGATGGAGGAAGAGAAAGAGGGATGGAGAAGAATGGAGGAGGATAAACCAGGATGGAGGATGAAGAAGGATGGAGGAGGATGAATAAGGATGGAGGAGGATGGATAAGGATAGTGAAGTATATAGAAGGTGGAGGAGGAAGGAGGAGGATAGATCAGGATGGATAAGGATAGGGAAAGTTAGAGAAGGATGGAGAAGGAAGGAGGAGGATGGAGAAAATGATAGAAACAAATGTTTAGAATATCCTGGGGTTCATCCAACAGGCTGAGGATGGATGCAAGGAGTTTTACACCCGAAGGAGAAGACGGTTCAGAAGAATGTTGTTATTGTGTGGACTATCTTGTGAATTATTTATTGTGTGGATTATCTTGTGAATTAGTTGTTGTGTAGACCATCTTGTGAATTAATTATTGTGTAGACTATCTTGTGAATCCGTTATTGTGCGGACTATCTTGTAAATTAGTTATTGTGTGGACTATCTTGTAATTAGTTATTGTGTGGACTATCTTGTGAATTAGTTATTGTGTGGACTATCTTGTGAATTAGTTATTGTGTGGACTATCTTGTGAATTCATTATTGCGTGGACTACCTTGTGAATAAGTTGTCCTGCACAAATTGAGCCTGAAGACGTGTGTTGAGTTTGTTATTGGTGGTGAATCTAGCTGCTGCATGATCTTCCACCTCCTTGCTGTGAAGTCTGCATCCTCCAAGTCCTGAGCTCCTTCCTCACTACATCTGGTCCTTACTCTCTACCATCTACTATCCATTATCTGCTTATTACTTTCTACCACTTACCATCCATTCTACCATGCATGCATGCACTTCAACATCTTTTCTTCCTTTCATGCACAATCATGAAGTTGTGTACGTGCTCATTCTGCTTATTAACTGAAGTGTTGCCTCGTTTGTCAGCAGGCTTTTTCTCTGTCCACTCCACAGTCAACGGCAGCTTTACAGATGCCATGTCTGCTGTGGTGTGTTGAGGATTAAACGGTTGAAAACACAACGAAGTATCAATTGTACCGCGTATTATTCAGCTAGTAACGGCCTTGCTCTGAAGCCCACTACTCTCCAGGCATGATTAAGATAAGTGTAAGAGGATAAGGGTTTATTTTCTCTTCATGAAATCTATTCATATTTCTGTATTTATTTGCAAGGAATCCAAAAAATATTGATTTACTACAAACCCAAAAGCAGTGGAGTTATCAGGTTGTGTAAATGGTAAATAAAAAGAGAATACAACCAATCCTTTTCAACTTATATTCAATTGAATAGACTGCAAAGACAAGATATTTCATGTTCACACTGACAAACTTTCTTCTTTTTTGCAAATAATCATGAAGTTAGAATGTAATGTCAGCAACACATTGCAAAAAAGTCACTTTTACCAGTGTGTTACATGGCCTTTCCTTTTAATAACACTCATTTAAGGTTTGGGCACTGAGGAGACACATTTTTGTGGGATGTTCCAAATAAGTCTTCGATGAGCATTCCTCAACTTTCTCACTCTTTTTTGCCACTTGTGCCAGCTTTTTTGAAACATGTTGCAGCAATTCCAAATGAGCTAATATTTACCAAGAAGAAGAAAGTTTGTCAGTGTGAACATGAAATATCTTGTTGAATATAAGTTAAAAAGGATTTGTTGTATTCTCTTTTTATTTACCATTTACACAACCTGACTACTTCACTGCTTTTGGGCTTGGTACTTGCAGTGTAAGATTTTGTACAAAATCCTACTAAAATAATAAAACCACGGGCGATTTCATCCAGCAAGCCGCTCGTTAAACAACCACCCCCCCAAAAAAGCCAATCAGCGGTGCCCAATCAGGAGAAGTTTTCCTGCAAGGTGTAATGTGTCCCCACAATGTGACTATATATAGTAGAGATGCGCGGATAGGCAATTATATCATCCGCAACCGCATCACTAACGTCGTCATCCACCCGCCATTCACCCAAACCAACATTTTATCAAAACCACAACCGCCCGCCACCTGCCCGTTGTTATATATCTAATATAGACAATGCAAGGCATTAGTGAGGTTAGAAAGTGTAACTCCCTCCAAATAGCACAGACACAATGGCTTTCTTGAACTGATTTATTTGAAGGCTTACTTTCCCTTCAAATTCACCGTAAAAACTGTAATAAATATAGCACGTTGCAAACGTAAAAATAACATGCACAGCATGTGGATCAAACATTTTACCAAGTAAAATACCAACAAATGACAAATACCTCGCTGGCCATACCCGGAAGTAGCTTCCTTACATCCGTCGACAGACCAAACAAGACACTTCAAAATAAAAGTATGCCCACATACTGTTTCAAAGAGTGCTGCTTGTTTTTCGTATGTGGGTAACAACATTTAACTATTTATAAATGGTTGACTTCTATAGGCTAGTAAGGTAAAGTGTTGTACCTGACAAGTTTGGGCTACCTTTCTTCTGCAGCCTTCATCAGAGGTGTCACGTGATGTTAGCGTGACGTTGTGTGTGACGTGTTATATGGATTGTACCATCAAGGGTTGTCAGGTACAACACTTTACCTACTATCCTATATAAATCAACCATTTATAAATACAGTAGGCTAAATGAACCTCTTCAACATAACATTTAACTATGTATATATATTTCCCAATGGTTCAACAGCCACCCGCCCGAATCTATCTAAAATCAATTTTTTCGTCATGTCACCCGCCTGACCCGCGGTTTAGCCGCGGACTCCGCGGATGAGACCGCAAACCGCGCATCTCTGTTATATAGACTAGACTATATATAGTCTATATAAAGACTATATTTAGAATATTTACAGTATATACTATATATATACTTTATATAGTCTATATGTAAACTATATATAGACCATATATGAACTATATTTAGACTATATATAGACTATATTCAAACTATATATAGACTGTATATCAGTAGTTCTTAACCTTGTTGATGGTACCGAACCCCACCACTTTCACGGAACACTTCTTTAGTGAAAAATACAATGTTTTTTTTTATTTTCAAATTCAAGACAAAATTATCTGTTTTTTTGTTTTTTTTTACTAGTGCACAACATGAACATCACCTTGTTCAAAGAACGAAACCAACACAGTACATGAACTCACAACAAATTACACACTTGCAAATTAGATGGAAAATTAGAAGGAACATTATTTGGGGGGTATCCATAATACTCACACTTCCTTTTTATTGTCATTCAAATGTTAACTTGACAGTACAGATATGCCGGCAGGGAGATGTTTTTATTTACACGATTGATTGATTGAATGAAACTTTTATTAGTAGATTGCACAGTACAGTACATATTCCGTACAATTGACCACTAAATGGTAACATCCGAATGAGTTTTTCAACTTGTTTAATTAAGTCGGGGTTCACGTTAATCAATTCATGAATCTGGTGTGTCTTGACCGCTGCGGCAGAGGCTCTGCCGAACCCCTGAGGCGGACTCACCGAACCCCTAGGGTTCAATCGAACCCAAGTTAAGAAGCACTGCTATATATAGACGATCTATAGTCTATATCTAGACTATATTTAGACTATATATATTTATACTATATATATTTGTACTTTATATAGTCTATGTATAGACTATATATAGACTATATATATAAACTATATTTAGAGTACTGTAATTCCTTGAATTTCCGCAGGGCACATAGTATGCGCCTGCCTTGAAATACTGCCGGGTCAAACTCGCTTCCCAAAATAATTAGCTCATGCTTAGTATTACCGCCTGGTCAAACTCGCTTCCCAAAATAATTAGCTCATGCTTAGTATTACCGCCTGGTCAAATCGTGACGTCACGAGTGACACTTCCCCTGTCATCATTTTCAAAATAGAGGGGGCTGATTTCAATACTGGTAATTTGAAATTGCATAAAGGGAAGAAGATTAGGAGCTATTCAGTAGGATTTAAAGTCCAAACTTACATCACACTCCAATTTTTACTGCATACTAGAGATGTGCGGATAGGCAATTATATCATCCGCAACCGCATCATCAAAGTCGTCATCCACCCGCCGTCCACCCGAACCATCATATTATATGAACCGTACCCGCCCGCCAACCGCCCGCTGAAATACATCAGAGGTCGGCCGCCTTTACCACTCACAGAGCTATTTAAACCTGTTTCACAGAGTAATGAAGACAATTGGAGCCGCTAACATTCTTGCGACTACCCAATAGCGTTCGTCCTGATGATGAGAATAAGGGCGTGCTGTGAAGCCATTGCCTTTGACACCTTCAACAACATGTACAAACCGATTGTTAGTCCGGCAACATGTTGTGTGCAGCTTCCGCAATCACACGTACAAGATTGAAAGGCATACTGGGTGATACAGAGTACACTGATGGTTGTGATATAAACAACTTTAACACTTACTAATATACGCCACGCTGTGAAGCCCCACCAAACAAGATTGACAAACACATTTCGGGAGAACGTCCTCACAGTAACACAACATAAACGCAACCCAAAAAATACCCATAATCCTTTGTATCCGTGATACTTCCTGAATATATTTTACACCCCCGCGCCCCCAACCCCACCCACCTTACCGACGAACGGGGGTGGGGGTGGAGGGGGGGTGGCGGGGTTTGCCGCTAGCGGGGTGTATAAAATAGTCAGGTTGTGTCACGGATACAAAGGATTCTGGGTATTTGTTGTGTTGCATTTATGTTGCGTTACTGTGAGGATGTTCTCCCAAAATGTGTTTGTCAATCTTGTATTGCGTGGCTTCACAGCGTGGCGCATATTACTAAGAGTGTTAAAATTGTTTATATCACAACCATTAGTGTACTCTGTATCACCCAGTATGCCTTGCAGTCGTGTGCGTGTTGCTGCGGAAGCCACACACAACATGATGCTGGACTGACAATCAGATCGGTCATGTTGGAGAAGGCGACAAAGCCAATGGCTTCATAGCACTCCCTAATACTTATTATATGGGTGACTACCGGCAGTCATTCAAGAGAATAATAGTGTCTCCTATTGTCTTCTTAGCTTTATGACACGGGTCTGAAATGGCTCTTTGAATGGCAAAGGATACCGATCCCAGAACCATGTATATCAAATATTTCCGGATGGTTCAACCGCCACCCGCCCGAATCTAATTCAAATCTTTTTTTTCGTCATGTCACCCGCCTGACCCGCGGTTTATCCGCGGACTCCGCGGATCAGACCGCAAACAGCACATCTCTACTGCATACCTTTGGTAAGTGCCGGAGTGAGAAGAGGTTTTGAAATGATTAGCGCGTGCTTACTTTTACCGCATGCCTTTGTTGTGAGAGTGAGAAGAGTTTTTAAATTAATTAACGCCCCGGCGGCAATTCAAGGAAATACGGTATATATAGACTATATTCAGACTATATATAGACTATGTATAGTCTATATAGAGACTATATATATTTATACTATGTATATTTGTACTTCAGATAGTCTATGTATAGACTATATTTATACTATATATATAGACTATACATAGACTTTATTTGGAGTATATATATAGACTATATATAGTCTATATAGACTATATTTAGACTATATGTAGTCTCTATATATACTATATATAGACCGTATTTAGACTACATATAGACTATATATAGACGCACACCCGGGCTATGACAGGTGAGCGATGATGAAGGCAACGGGGCAAAAAATTAAAAAGCAGAGATGCGAAACACACAAAAGGAGGGTGAGGACTGGAGGGTGTTGTTGTTGTTTAGAATGTGACAGACCGTGCAACAAATATAGTTTTAGCTCGGTTAGGGTGCAGCGGGATCCATGGTCACACCACCTCCCTCATGCCCACGCGACTTCTGTGTGTTCCAGGTGAGCGTTGTCCTCAAATTCTATTACTTGCCATGCATATTTCATTTTATGCAAATAGCAGACTTGACACGCTCATTAAAAATATCTCAATGGGAGGAATGGAAATGTTTCTAATGTAAATGTGCTCTGTTTGACAGCTGCATGGGGAGGGCAAGACGGAGAAACCCAACAGTTGTACTAATTGAAAGACAATATTCACCAGAGAAAATATTACCTCTTCCACTGCTGTAAAAATAGGCCTTCATGTCTCCCGACACGCGCACATTTTCTTTCAAAAAGTTTGACTAATTAGTTTTTAAGGAGCACAAGTTGGAAAAATGTGCGTGTGTTTTCATCTCTGATGGAAACGCTCACAAATCATTATTGTTGTGACGAATGGCTCCGGAAAACATTTCAATGCAAACATTTGCATCTAAAAGGCCGCACTTTTTTTCCACCAAACTGCAAAAATACAAGTGGCAGGACGCAGTTCCAGCAACATTTTGTAAATGTGTTTGTTCACAACAGATTAATATTGTAAATATTTTTGTTCACAATTGATTAATATTGTAAAAATGTTTGTTCACAAAAGATTATTATTTTGAATATGTTTGTTCACAAGAGAATAATATTATAAATTTTTTTGTTCACACAATGTTAATATTGTAAATATGTTTGTTCTCAACAGATTAATATTGTAAAGGTGTTTGTTCACCACAGATTAATATTGTAAATATGTTTGTTCACAAGAGATTGATAGTGTATATATTTTTGTTCACAATAAATTAGAATTGTAAATCTGTTTGTTCACAATACATTAATATTGTAAATATATTTGTTCACAACAGATTATTATTGCAAATATGTTTGTTCACAAGGCATTAATATTGTAAATATGTATGTTTACAAGAGATTAATACTTACTTGTGTCAGAGAAGACCCCCTCCCCTTGATAATTGGAATTCATTATCTGGAGTGTGTGTCAAAACACTCTTCACAGCCTACGTTTGTGTCCCTGCACACACACACACACACACACACACACACACACACACACACACACACACACACACACACACGCACGCACACGCACACAAACAAAGACACAAAGACAAGAGGCCTGAAGAGTCCTGGTGGGGAGCACCTTGCACAGGACATTTCCCAGAGGATGATTCCATTAGTGGAAGGTTGTGACAGTCAAAAGTGTCCCATGATGCATCACTGCCGACGTGTCGTTTTGTTGTCAGGGCTTGTCGTACATCGGAGTTCACACCAGATTGTTTCTTTACAGCCTTTCTTTTCTTTCCTAGATGCAACAACCGGACTCAGTGTGCCGTGGTCGCTGGCCCGGATGTTTTCCCGGATCCTTGCCCTGGAACCTACAAGTACCTGGAGGTCCAGTACGAATGTGTTCCTTACAGTAAGTCTGCTTCCTTTTAGCATATGTTGCTTGTGTTTGTCACACTTGTGTTCGTACTAGGGTTGTACGGTATACCGCTACTAATAAAGTACTGTCATACTAATTGATTGAAACAGGCACTATACTGCCTTTGAAAAGTACCGGTACCGTTCTTTCATCTGCGTGATGCCGTGCGGCGCTGACTACAGAACGAGGCGCGGGATGTTGAGTGTGTCAAAACACACACACAAAGTGCATACAAGTCATAGTGTGTAATAATACTAAACACCAAATGTGGTGATTAGTATTAGCACCTTTGCTTCAACCGTTGGTAAACATTTAAATAATAAACATTCAGATCTGCACAAGGAGTTTAAAGAGTGACAGGTAATAATGTAGTTGTTTTGCCTGTCCTACTGTTCTGCTCCGGTGCAGACTGTAGTCGAGGAACACAGGGCAGACGCTCCCTTCAGGGTCAAAGTTTTTGTCGGGGGTAACAACCTTCACTTTACCTGGCAATGGGTGTGCTAAGCGTCGATTTGTCACATTCTGGTTGCTTTATTAAATTTTCAGGACACAACAGGACCCGGTCATCACTCGACTGCACAGTGGACGCGCCACCTCTCTCTCTCTTCACTCGTCCACTCACTCACTGACGCCACTCAGACAACATGTTGACACACAGACACACACACACAGACACACACACACACACACACACACACACACACACACACACACACACACACACACACACACACACACACACTGTACGCTCATGAGTTAACCAGCTACCCTACTGTGCACATGTAGATACATAACATGTAGACACACATGTAAATACACGACATGTAGATACATAACATGTACATACATAACATGTAGGTACATAACATGTAGATACATGACATGTTGATGCATAACATAGAGATACATAACATGTAGGTACATAATATGTAGGTACATAACATGTAGATACATGACATGTTGATGCATAACATGTAGATACATAACATGTAGGTACATAATATGTAGGTACATAACATGTATATACATGACATGTTGATGCATAACATGTAGATACAAAACAGGGAGGTACATAACATGTAGGTACATAACATGTAGATACATAACATGTAGGTACATAACATGTAGATACATGACATGTTGATGCATAACATGTAGATACATAACAGGGAGGTACATAACATCTAGGTACATAACATGTAGGTACATAACATGTAGATACATAACATGTAGGTACATAACATGTAGATACATGACATGTTGATACATAACATGTAGGTACATAACATGTAGATACATGACATGTTGATGCATAACATGTAGATACATAACAGGGAGGTACATAACATCTAGGTACATAACATGTAGGTACATAACATGTAGATACATAACATGTAGGTACATAACATGTAGATACATGACATGTTGATGCATAACATGTAGATACATAATATGTAGGTACATAACATGTAGGTACATAACATGTAGATACATGACATGTTGATACATAACATGTAGGTACATAATATGTAGGTACATAACATGTAGATACATGACATGTTGATGCATAACATGCAGATACATAACATGTAGATACATAACATGTAGATACGTAACATATGTAGATATGCATGTAGATACTTAACATGTAGATACATGACATGTAGATGCATAACATGTGGATACGTACCATGTAGATACATAACACGTAGATACATAACATGTAGGTACAAAACATGTAGATACACAACATGTAGATACGTAACATGTAGATACATGATGTGGAGATACAGATGTACATCAAGCAAGAATGGGAAATAATTCCACTTCAAAAATGTGTCTCCTCAGTTACCAAACCTTTACTGAGTGTTGTTAAAAGGAGAGGCCATGTAACACACTGGTAAAAATGTGTTCCTGCCATTACATTCTAACTTCATGATTATTAATAATTTATTATGAAGTTTGTCAGTGTGAACAGTAAATAACGTGTCTTTGCAGTCTATTCAATTGAATATAAGTTGAAAAGGATTTGTTGTATTATCTTTTTATTTACCATTTACACAAAGTGACAACTTCACTGCTTTGGGCTTAGGTATAATCCTTTTAGTAATTATTTGTGACATCTAAAATGTCAATATGTACTTTCACCACTTATAATAAATTGTTACAAATGAAATAGCATTTTGAGGAGTTTCAGTAAACCATCAGAGTGGAGATGGACGGTAATATTGGACTGTTCTGCGCTCCTGTTTCCTCGGGATTGTATTACTGGTCCGACTGGACGTCCTGGCGTGAAAATTAATCTTTCATCCAAGACCTTCTTCTCCTGGGCGGGTGTGGCTGACAGTACTCCTCATCTTTGTCAGTAGTCCACCGCAAAGTTGGTGCCAGAGTGCAAATGAGGACTGCTGCATGCTGGGAAAAGTCTGAGGGAGGAAGTAGGAGCGCTCAAGTAATGACAGATGGCCACATGACCTTTGACCCAGAGAGGTGGGATCCATGTGAAACCTTTTCCTTTTCCCTTAAAGGCCTACTGAAACCCACTACTATTCACCACGCAGTCTGATAGTTTATATATCAATGATGAAATATTAACATTGCCACACATGCCAATACGACCTTTTTAGTTTACTAAATTGCAATTTTAAATTTCCCGGGAGTTTCTTCTTGAAAACGTCGCGTAATAATGACGCGTGACATCACGGGCTGTTAGGAAATATAAGCGCTGCGCACACACACAGCTAAAAGTCCTCTGCTTTAACCACATAATTACACAGTATTGTGGAGATCTGTGTTGCTGAATCTTTTGCAATTTGTTCAATTAATATTGGAGAAGTCACAGTAGAAAGATATAGTTGGGAAGCTTTAGCCTTTAGCCACACAAACACACGGTGATTCCTTGTTTAAAATTCACGGAGGTGAAACTTTACTATGGATCACAGCGAACATAGATCCCGACCGAATGTCAACCAGAAGATTTCGGTGAGAATATTGTGGTAAAAAGTCGCTTCTTACCGGAGATCAGCTGAGCTTGTGCTTCCCATAAAGCTGCCGTCGACTTCCCTGAGACACTGCGCGTCAAGACACCCGTGGATACACAAATCCGACGATCAGGTACTTTTAAACTTACCAAAACACTAGCAACAAAATAAAAAAGTTAAGGGATTTCCCAGAATTATCCTAGTAAATTTGTCTAAAAACATCTGAATCTGTCCCAATGCAATTGTGTTTTTTTTTGTGTTTTTTTTCTAGTCCGTCGCTATCAATATCCTCAAACACGAATCTTTCATCCTCGCTCAAATTAACGGGGAAATTGTCGTTTTCTCGGTCCGAATAGCACTTTTTGTTGGAGGCTCCCATTAAAAACAATGTGAATATGTGATGAGCCATCAACATGTGACGTCATTGTCTGCGACTTCCGGTAGAGGCAGGGATTTTCTGTTAGCAAGCAAAAGTTGCGGACTTTATCATCGATGTGCTCTACTAAATCCTTTCAGCAATAATATGGCAATATCGTGAAATGATCACGTATGACACATAGAATGGACCTGCTATCCCTGTTTAAATAAGAAAATCTAATTTCAGTAGGCCTTTAAATGTATGTGATGTATTAGTCCTCCATGCTTCTTGTCTCACCCAACCTTCGTCCAACATCCTCAGCCTGGGTCTGGTTGCACCAGCTCCTCCATCCCCGCATAAGAACACAACTCTTCTTTTAAATCACCTCCCAGATGGACTCCACTTTCTGCCATATGTCAAACACTAGCTTGAAGGTAGGAGCTGCAGACTGAACACCAGCAATTAAATATTGAACGCATGAAAGAGGACTTAGTGACATCACTCTTTCATTTCAGCTTTTTTTATTCTCACGTCCAACTCAAAAATGACATTGCATTATATTAATTTTCTCGGGCTGTGATTTTCCCAACTATACAGCGCACCAAGATATAAGTCACACCCATGAAATATTTTCCATATATTAGCCGCACCTATAAGTCACATACATATATATGTATATTATAAAAGGAGTTATTTACACAGAAATATTCTGTAAATGTTTATTTGCACACCTTATTTGTTTCCAAACTGTGTCTGTAACAAGGCAGTAAAACAGTCGACCAAACAAAACAGAAGTCATGGTAATGGACCCACAAGCTGTGCAAGCTTGTGGGTCCAATTAGCTCTCCAATTAGATAAACAGACCCAATAACTCCACGCTGACGTTTTGGTGAATTTACTAAGGAATTTGAATAAAATACAAAAGAATACAAAATATTAGTTCATGCTAACAATGCTAGCCGGATTACATTACGACAGCACGTACACATATGCATGAAAACATCCTACAGACATCACACATGGGACACTTAAGTAAGTAAGAAATTTTTTAGTTATATTGTAAAACTTACTTGGAGTGATGAATGAAGAATCCATACGAGTGGTAACGCTATGGACGACTAGGAGAGAGAACGGCACTTCTACTTCCGCTTCAGAGCTTTAAACAGCAGGAAGGAATTTCCACTCACCCAACAGTACTTGCAGTGAGGGAACTCATGCAAAAGATGGTGCCATAGCACAAACAACAACAACACACCTTTTAAATGTGTCTCTACATGTTTTAGTCAAAACTATTTGCCACATGGTCATCAGGGAAGAAAGATCAATGAGTTAGCCGCACCGTTTTATAATCCGCAGAGTGCAAAGGATAGGAACAAATTAGCGGCTTTTATTTTGGAATTTACAGTAATTGATTTTGTACCTGATTGGGCAAATATAAACTCTGTGAGTCAGAAAGAATGCCATTGTAAGTAACAGACACTCGTCAATGTGTTAGCATATTAGCTAATGCTAACAGCGTTAGGTTCATTATCTTGCGATGGCAGGTCCAAATATGCATGAAAACACTCCTACAGACATCACACATGGGACGCATTAGTAAGCAAGAATAGTTTTAGTTATTTTGTAAAACTTGCAAACGTTGCTGGGAGTGATTAATGAAGAATCCATATGAGTAGAAACGCTATGGACGGCTAGATGACTGAACGGCAATTCTGCTTCCGGTTTAAAACTTTAAAAGGACTTGTCGACATTTACCCAGCAGCACCTGCAGTGTGTAAACTCCTCCAAAAGATGGCGCCGTAACACAAACAACAACACAGCAGTTAAGCGTGTGTGTTTGTTTGCCCGTTTTGGAAAACTGGCCGCATTTTGGCCGTTGGCAGACACAAATCCATTTTGTGACCCGCAGGGCTCAAAGCGTAGGAAAATAGTAGTGGAGTGTACAGTAAATGCATCTTCGACTTGGTAACGACAGCTGATTGGAGTTGTTTGTGTAGTGAGATGTGTCAGTCACAGCCACGGTGCTAGGCTACATGCGTGGCCACGCTGCCCTGGGCTAGACTCAGGGCAAACATGTACTGGGAGCCAGGTGACAGTGCCTTGCCCCAGGGCACAACAGCAGTCACTTGGGCACAGGGAGCTGGATTCAAACCTGAAACCGCACACACACACACACACACACACACACACACACGCTGACATCGAAAGCGAGTGTTTTTAATTCTCCCGACTCGAGTTGCCTTGAGAGTGTCTGCTATGAATAAATGAATGGATGAATGAATGAAATGTCACTTAGCAAAAAGCAAAAACAGTGGGGTTAAGAAACATCTCCCAACCTTTGCAAGTGTTTTTTCTAAAAGGAGCTTGGTGGGAACAGAAGATGATTCACAGTGGAGTGCACGCCAACACAACATGTGGCCCTTTGACCTTTACCTGCACACTCACAACCAATCACAGCCCTGCTAAAGTCAAACGGAAGTGCATCAAGGCTGACGAAGCGTAAAAGTAAAAAATAGAACTTTCTGTAAATGATTCAAAGTCAAGTTCTTCAACACTGGTGGTTTATACCAGGGTTCTTTACCTTTGTGACCTCACCACCCAACTTCTCCACTACAGCGGGGCCAGGGGCACACTCCAATATTAACACTCAGTGAGTCACCTGACTCTTGATTTCAATCGTATTCATTAGTTACATCTCTATCTCAGTGTTATGTCACTCTATGTCAGTGTTGTTATGTCACTCTATGTCATTGTTGTTATGTCACTCTTTGGCAGTGTTGTTTTGTCACTCTATGTCAGTGTTGTTTTGTCACTCTATGTCAGTGTTGTTATGTCATTCTATGACAGTGTTGTTATGTCACTCTATGTCATTGTTGTTATGTCACTCTATGGCAGTAGTGTTTTGTCACTCTACGTCAGTGTTGTTCTGTCGCTCTATGTCAGAGTTGTTATGTCATTCTATGTCAGTGTTGTTATGTCACTCTATGTCATTGTTGTTATTTCACTCTATGGCAGTGTTGTTTTGTCACTCTACGTCAGTGTTGTTTTGTCACTCTATGTCAGAGTTGTTATGTCATTCTATGTCAGTGTTGTTATGTCACTCTATGTCAGTGTTGTTATGTCACTCTATGGCAGTGTTGTTATGTCACTCTATGGCAGTGTTGTTATGTCACTCTATGGCAGTGTTGTTTTGTCACTCTATGTCAGTGTTGTTATGTCACTCTATGTCATTGTTGTTATGTCACTCTTTGGCAGTGTTGTTTTGTCACTCGATGTCAGTGTTGTTTTGTCACTCTATGTCAGAGTTGTTATGTCATTCTATGTCAGTGTTGTTATGTCACTCTATGTCATTGTTGTTATGTCACTCTATGGCAGTGTTGTTTTGTCACTCTATGTCAGTGTTGTTCTGTCACTCTATGTCAGAGTTGTTATGTCATTCTATGTCAGTGTTGTTATGTCATTCTATGTCAGTGTTGTTATGTCACGCTATGTCATTGTTGTTATGTCACTCTATGGCAGTGTTGTTTTGTCACTCTATGTCAGTGTTGTTTTGTCACTCTATGTAAGAGTTGTTATGTCATTTTATGTCAGTGTTGTTATGTCACTCTATGTCATTGTTGTTATTTCACTATGGCAGTGTTGTTTTGTCACTCTATGTCAGTGTTGTTTTGTCACTCTATGTCAGAGTTGTTATGTCATTCTATGTCAGTGTTGTTATGTCACTCTATCTCAGTGTTATTATGTCACTCTATCTCAGTGTTGTTATGTCACTCTATGTCAGTGTTGTTATGTCACTCTATGTCCGTGTTATCATGTCACTCTACCTCAGTGTTGTTATGTCATTCTATGTCAGTGTTGTTATGTCACTATATGTCAGTGTTATTATGTCACTCTATCTCAGTGTTATTATGTCACTATCTCAGTGTTGTTATGTCACTCTATGTCAGTGTTGTTATGTCACTATATGTCAGTGTTGTTATGTCCCTCTATGTCAGTGTTGTTATGTCACTCTATCTTTGTTGTTATGTCACTCTATGTCAGTGTTGTTATGTCACTCTATGTCAGTGTTGTTATGTCACTCTATGTCAGTGTTGTTATGTCACTCTATGTCAGTGTTGTTATGTCCCTCTATGTCAGTGTTATTATGTCACTCTATCTCAGTGTTATTATTTCACTCTATCTCAGTGTTGTTATGTCACTCTATGTCAGTGTTGTTATGTCACTCTATGTCAGTGTTGTTATGTCCCTCTATGTCAGTGTTATGTCACTCTATCTCAGTGTTGTTATGTCACTCTATGTCAGTGTTGTTATGTCACTCTATGTCAGTGTTGTTTTGTCACTCTATGTCAGTGTTGATATGCCACTCTATCTCAGTGTTATGTCACTCTGTCAGTGTTGTTATGTGCATGCCAAGAATGGATGAACATAGCAATTTCTTTGACCTTTTTGTGCGTTTTTTCACTGCCTGAAGGAGACAGAAACATCTAGAAGTGTGCAAGCTCAGGCAAAAAATACATGAACTTTATGAATTAGCAGGACTATACATCATAACAACCTTTACAGTTGTTTTTTGCACAAAGCAGAAAAATTACAAAATCGTGTGTGTATATATATATATATATATATATATATATATATATATATACATATTAATCAATCAATCGATGTTTAGTTATATAGCCCGAAATCACAAGTGTCTCAAAGGGCTGCACAAACCACAACGACATCCTCGGTAGAGCCCACACCACATAAGGGCAAGGAAAAACTCACACCCAATGGGACGTCGGTGACTGTGACAATGATGACTATGAATAAACCTTGGAGAGGGCTGCATATGTGGGCAACCCTCCCCCCACCCCCCTTAGGGGACCGAAAGCAATGGATGTCGAGCGGGTCTAACATGATATTGTGAAAGTCCAATCCATAGTGGATCTAACATAATGGTGAGAGTCCAGTCCAAAGTGGATCCAATATAGTAGCGAGAGTCCCGTCCACAGTGGAGCCAGCAGGAAACCATCCCAAGCAGAGGCGTATCAGCAGTGCAGAGATGTCCCAGCCGATACACAGGCGAGCAGTCCATTCTGGGTCTGACTCTGGACGAGCGGTCCATCCTGGGTCCCGACTCTAGACAGCCAGTACTTCATCCACAAGAGAGAGGGGGGCAGAGGAGAAAAAGAAAAGAAAAGAAATGGCAGATCAACTGGTCTAAAAAGGGAGTCTATTTAAGGTATACAAATGAGTTTTAAGGTTAGACTTAAATGCTTCTACTCAAAGGAGAGAGTTGGGTAGAATATAATACCCAGATTCTTTACCGAGTCGCCTTGTTTAATTGTTTGGTTGTCAAATGTTAAAGTTGTATTATTAAATAGAGGTCGGTGTCTAGCAGGACCGATAATCTGCATTTCCGTTTTCTTGGTGTTGAGTTGCAAAAAGTTAGCAGACATCCATTGTTTAATTTCATTAAGACACGCCTCCGGCTGACTACAATACGGCGTGTTGGTCAGCTTTAGGGGCATGTAGAGTTGGGTGTCATCAGCATAACAGTGAAAGCTAACACCGTATTTGCGCATGACATCACCTAGCGGCAGCATGTAGATGCTGAAGAGTGCAGGGCCAAGGACCGAACCCTGGGGAACTCCACACGTTACCTTAACGTAGTCCGAGGTCACATTGTTATGGGAGACGCACTGCATCCTATCAGTACGATAAGAGTTAAACCAAGACAGGGCTAAGTCTGACATACCAATTCGTGTTTTGATACGCTCGAATAAAATATTATGATCGACGGTATCGAAAGCAGCGCTAAGATTGAGGAGCAGCAACATAGATGCCGCATCAGAATCCATCGTTAGCAATAGATCATTAGTCATTTTTGCGAGGGCTGTCTCCGTAGAGTGATTCGCCCTGAAACCGGATTGAAAGGTTTCACATAGATTGTTAGACGCTAAGTGTTCATTTAGCTGCTCTGCAACAATTTATTCGAGGATTTTCGAAATAAAGGGAAGGTGAGACACCGGTGGGTGGTTTACCATGAGGTCAGGATCAAGGTTAGGTCTTTTAAGGAGAGGATGAATAACCGATTTTTTGAATGCTAGGGGAACAGTGCCAGAGGAAAGTGATAAGTTTATAATATTTAGCACTGATGGACCTAATAATACAAAGAGCTCCTTGATAAGTTTCCCAGGAAGTGGGTCAAGTAAACATGTTGTTTGTTTTATTCCATTTACACGTTGTAACTATTCTTCTAATGTTATTTCATCAAAAAGAGAGAAATTTTGGAGGGCAGTATCCGCCGTATATACAATCGTATCAGTGTTAATAGAACCCAGTTGTTGCTGGGACGCATTGTCTTTAATCTCCTTTCTAATGACTTCAATTTTCTTATTAAACAATTGCATAATGTCATCTGCTGAGTGGGTGGAGCTACTGGAAGGAGTTGCTTGTTGGGTTAGCGATGCTACTGTACTAAACAAAAATGTAAGATCATTTTTATTAAGGTGGATGAGATTTGACTAATATTTAGCTTTAGCTAAGGTAAGCATGCGTTTATAAGTTATTAAACCATCACTCCATGCTTGATGGTGCAACTCAAGTTTAGTCGTGCGCCATTTGCGTTCCAGCTTTCTACATGATCATTTCTGAGCTCTAGTTTCGTCTGTAAACCATGGGGTACGCCTTTTTGGAGCCTGTTTTACCCTCAGCGGTGCTATACTATCAATGGTTTTGCGCAGGGCGTTGTTAAAGTTGTTAGTGAGGTTATCAATAGAGCCCACATACTTCGGGAATGGTGCCATTACCGAGGGCAGTAGGCCAGCAAGAGTCGTCGTTGTGACAGCAATAATGTGTCGGCTGCTATAGCAGTTATTATTATTATTATTATTATTATTATTAATAATAATATTATTATTATTATTATTAGCTTGCCGAACATGAAGCTGAACTTCTAATTTTATAAGGTTATAATCGGACATTACTTTAGTATACGGAAGTATCATAACTTTGGAAACGGTGATACCCCTGACAAGCACTAGATCTATCATATTACCGTTGCAATGCGTGGGTTCATTTATTATTAGTGTAAGACCACAGCTATCAATTATAGTCTGGACCGCCACGCACGGTGGGTCCGATGGGGTTTTCATATGGATATCAAAGACCCACATTATAATTATATTATCGGCGTGCGTAACTAGATCAGCAACGGCCTCTGAGAATTCACTGATAAAGTCAGAATATATATATATATATATATATATATATATATATATATATATATATATATATATATATATATATATATATATATATATATATATATATATATATATATATGTCTTGATTGGATTATCCAGAGAATAGTGCTCGATACCGTGGTAGAGCGCAATATGTAGGTGTGGGAAAAATCATAAGACTACCTCATCTCTACAGAACTGTTTCATGAGGGGTTCCCTCAATCATAAAATCAGGAGATAAAATCTCCTGATGATTGAGGGAACCCCTCAGGAAACAGTTCTGTAGAGATGAAGTAGTCTTGTGATTTTTCCCACACCTACATATATATATATATATATATATATATATATATATATATATATATATATATATATATATATATATATAGACTGGCCCCTGGCCAAATGTTTCTATTTCAATGTGGTACCCAGGTGGGTCCTGGACTAAATGACTGATGTCATGTGACAGAGTTGAAAGTGGCACACCAACGCTGACTTGACAAGATCTTCTACCCACTTTTCAAAACCACACTTTCCCTGTGACTAAGGGTCACAACAATAGAAAACTATTTTGTTCCACCCGGTGGCGTCTGTAAGGACGTGTCCTTGGTGTGGCAGAGGTGGGGGCCGATAGAGACGGGGCCCTCTGGGGATGAAGTTGTCCTTCTGGAACAACAGAAGTCTTATTCCCACCTTGCGATGAGTTCAAGGAAGAGAAGGAAAAGAGAAGACTGCAGACTGGAGAAGGCCAGAGATCTTCACCTTTCATTGCGTCTCTGCGCACACACACACGCACGCACACACACACAGACACACACACACACACACACACACACACACACACACACACACACACACACACGTTGTGTGTGGTTACAAAAAGTTGGTCAGTGTCACCAGCCCACACTATTGTGCCCTTCAAATCATGATGACCTTGGACGCAGGTGTCCTGCTTTGAAGCGAACCTTCTAGTCCGAAGACCAAGTAGTCTTTGATCCAAGCTCCACTTGGCACATCAATGATGTCATCAATGATGTCATGGTTGGCCACATACGTTTAACCAGACATTGAGTAGTGACAGATCTGCACATCAGGAGAGATCAATAGGAGAGGGACTTTTACTATCTCTAAAGGACTTGTTCTATTTCTAAGGGACTTGTTGGGACAGATGTTTATGTCCAAGGAAACAGTCACTTTATTAGGGACACTTCAGTGCACATCTGAAGTCCAAGTGATGACTTTACACAGATGTTGTCGGTGATTGACACTCACTGTCGTGATCCGTGGAGCTTCTGGTTAGTGGTCGGCACGCTACCCTGCAGTTGACCACTAATCAGAGAGCTATTTATTCACCTCTCGAGCCACACTCGTCTTGGCTTCTTTGTTTGCTTCATGCAACTGTTACATTGTAGTTTTTGTCTCCGAGTTTGTGCTTCCTGTCCTAAGAGGTAACCTTGGCTTCCCACGTTTTCCTTCTGCTTGTTTTCTGTTGTTGGTACGTGTTAAATTTTCAAGAGTGAACCATGTTCCTACCTGCAAGTCCTGTCCGGAGTGATCTGTTTGCATCCCGGGGGAACGAACCGCGCAGCAAGCTGCAACCCTGCCGCAACACTCACTCCGATTTCACTTTTAAAGACATTTTTAGACATTTTAAGGATTTCTATTTACTGGTTTTCTAAAGTTTGGGAAAAGTTAGTCCATAGAAGAGTTATGCGACACCTTAAAGACAATAATATTGTATACAAACACTGGTTCATGTTGCTCGTCTGCAAAGTACTGACAAGATGTTTGATGGTGGATCTCCTAAGAAGTGGTCATAACGCTGACAGGGACGTTCTCCGGTCAAACCTCCACTTGTAATGAACGCAAGATAAGGTGTGCTGCAAGGTTCTATTATGGTTCTACTATTTAGTCATGAAGTTGCAGTAATATGTGAGTCCTGTCTCCCAATGTTATGTGCGGACCATACCAGTACTAACCTGTCTCACTCTGACCTGGACCGTCTCACCAGTAATGTATGTTATGGGAAAGAAGGGGTATGGCACATTGCAGAGGGCATGCATACTTTGCAGGGTATGGTATAGGAAAGAAGTGGTATGGCATGTTGCAGAGGGTGTGCATGCTTTGCAGGGTATGGTATGGGAAAGAAGTGGTATGGCACGTTGCGCAGCGTTGACTTTTGCCGTTTGATAACTTGACCCCTGCTGATGACTTTTTCCAGCCATCTGCCGTTAATCAGAGCCTGATAATCAGCGGCGCCCAGTGGAACTTTACGTCACGCTGCCGTGCTCCTGTATGGCAGCACGTACCAGCAGGTACCATGGTATCTCTCCCAGAGGCTTGTTAAACACATAATGACACCAAGTACGCTGGAGTTTGCAGCAAGATTTTCCCCGTCATCCTCTTCATCTTCCTCTTCTCGCCTCGCTGGATTGCTGGCATCCTTCCAAGGCCAACACCGAGTGTACTGTGGTGTGTGACTGTGGTGTGCGACTGTTGTGTGTCAAGCTAGCCGGAGAGTGTTGGCCGCCATGAGCCGACTGAGTCTCCTGACCCTCTCACAAGTCACACAGTCCCCTGACACAGAGTCTGTAGATCATATATTGAGTCAGCTCCTTTGTGTCGCGGAAAGAAGTGGAGATAGAACATGTTAAACAGGAAGTAAGCAAATATCAACAGGAAATGAATAATATTGATGAAATAAAAAGAGACAATACGTTATTCAGCAGACTAATTAGGAGTCTTTGTTCGTTTGTTTGTTTACTTCCCACATTGTAGTATGTTCAACATCTTCTTCTTCTTTGATTCGAACATGTTTAATGTCTCAGAAGGTTTGAAGTTGAAATAACGACAATAACACATTTTTTTCTGGTTCCTTTTTACAAAGCCCAAAAGCAGTGAAGTTGTCACCTTGTGTAAATGGTAAATAAAAAGGGAATACAACAAATCCTTGTCAACATATATTCAATTGAATAGACTGCAAAGACAAGATATTTCATGTTCACACTGACAAACTTTGTTCTTTTTTTTTTCAAATAATCATGAACTTAGAATGTAATGGCAGCAACACATGTCAAAAAAGGCATTTTTTACCAGTGTGTTACATGGCCTTTCCTTTTAACAACACTCAGTAAAGGTTTGGGAACTGAGGAGACACATTTTTGAAGTGGAATTCTTTCCCATTCTTGCTTGATGTACAGCTTAAGTTGTTCAACAGTCTCCCGCCTCATATTTTAGCTTTCACACATTTTTAAATGTCTGGACTACAAGCAGGCCAGTCTAGTACCCGCACTCTTTTACTATGAAGCCACACTGTTGTAACACCTGGCTTGGCATTGTCTTGCTGGAATAAGCAGGAGTGTCCATGATAACGTTGCCTGGATGACAACATATGTTGCTCCAAACCTTTATGTACCATTCAGCATTAATGGTGCCTTCACAGATGTGTAAGTTAGCCATACCTTGGCCACTAATACAGCCCCATACCATCACACATGCTGCCAAGAACCCTTTGACCTGGGAACAATCCTGATGGTTCTTTTCCTCTTTGGTTCCACAATTTCCAAAAACAATTTGAAATGTGGACTTGTAAGACCACAGAACACTTTTCCACTTTGCATCAGTCCATCTAAGTGTTCGGGCCCAGCCAAGCGTTTCTGGGTGTTGTTGATAAATGGCTTTGGCTTTGCATAGTAGAGTTTTAACTTGCACTTACAGATGTAACGACCAACTGTAGTTACTGACAGTGGTTTTCTGAAGTGTTCCTGAGCCCATGTGGTGATATCCTTTACACACTGATGTGGCTTTTTGATGCCTGAGGGTTGGAAGGTGTGTAATATCATGGCTTACATGCAGTGATTTCTACATATTCTCCGAACCTTTTGATGATATTACGGAGCGTTGATGGTAAAATCCCTAAATTCCTTGCAATAACTGCTTGTGAAATGTTCTTCTTAAACAATTTGCTCAGGCATTTGTTGACAAAGTGGTGACCCTCGCCCCGTCCTTGTCTGTGAATGAGTGAGCATTTCATGGAAGCTGCTTTTATAGCCAATCATGGCACCCACCTGTTTCCAATTAGCCTGTTCACCTGTGGGATGTTCCAAATAAGTCTTTGATGAGCATTCCTCAACTTTCTCACTCTTTTTTTTGCCACTTGTGCCAGCTTTTTTGAAACATGTTGCAGCCATCAAATACCAAATGAGCTAATATTTGCAAAAAAGAACAAGGTTCCTCAGTGTGACCATGAAATATCTTGTCTTTGCAATCTATTCAATTGAATATAAGTTGAAAAGGATTTGTTGTATTCTCTTTTCATTTAGCATTTACACAACCTGACATCTTCACTGCTTTTGGGCTTTGTTATTTGACAAGTATGGAAATACCAGGACAACCCTAATATTTACCCACACACATGGTTATCATGTAAAAAAAAAGGAATGTTTAGTGTAAGCCAAGTTTCATCTTCATGAGCCATTATGAAGCAATTAGCCTACTAGCACCTTTCCTGTTGATGAGCACAAGCCAGCCATTTGTTGCGCAATACTTCTATTTTAGACAATAGACAGAAGGAGAGCTAATTAAAAGATAAAATCACCTTCTCGTCTATCCAATCAAAGAGTGGTGTCAAAGTGGAGCCGTGCGAGATCTCCGTCATGAGAAGGACTATTTGTGTTTGTGGAGAGGAGGAGTGACAGCCCAGACACAGATAGGGAGGAGGAGGTTAGCCCAGGCCAGCAGAAATAGCCAATGAAGTGATAAAAGAGGTGGACGGCAGGCGGTGGAAGTGGGACAATAACAGAAAATAAAATGGCAGAATGTCAGGTGAGGAGGAAGAAGAACATAATAATGAAGTAAAAATGTCCATCCTTGACCTTTGGGTTATTGCGGTGTGATTGGAGATTAGAGATGAGCGGGCTGTCCCAGCGCGCGCACACACACACACACACACACACACACACACACACATACACACACACACACACACACACACACAGACACACACACACACACACACACACACACACACACACATCCTTCCACTTGGTGGGAACATCCCTAATAAAGCATACCTTTTCAATAAAAATGCTGATTAGCTTTACTGCTGCAATGTCAGCTGAGACCTGCTGTGAGCTCTTAGATAGCGTCAGGGCCATAACATCAACACATGTATATGGAAGTGATAACACTTTGGCTAATGACACATAACACAAGTGACAGCGACACGCAAACAAGCTAGCGGCTAACGTCCCTCCACAGTGCAAAGAAACTTCAAAGTCAGCAATCCTAGCCTCCAATCTGCAGATAAACTGTTTCTTGCAGGTACAGTACACACCATGTGAGGATATGCTAACTGTTATGGTATATATATATATATATATATATATATATATATATATATATATATATATATATATATATACATACAGTGGGGCAAAAAAGTATTTAGTCAGCCACAGATTGTGCAAGTTCTCCCACTTGAAAAGGTGACAGAAGTCTGTAATTTTCATCATAGGTACACTTCAACTGTGAGAGACAGAATGTGAAAAAGAAATCCAGGAATTCACATTGTAGGAATTTTAAAGAATTTGTTTGTAAATGATGTTGGAATGGTCAACCATTCAAAGCTCTCACTGATGGAAGGAAGTTTTGGCTCAAAATCTCACTATACATGGCCCCATTCATTCTTTCCTTAACACGGATCAATCGTCCTGTCCCTTTAGCAGAAAAACAGCCCCAAAGCATGATGTTTCCACCCCCATGCTTCACAGTGGTTATGGTGTTCTTGGGATGCAACTCAGTATTCTATTTCCTCCAAACACGACGAGTTGAGTTTATACCAAAAAGTTCTATTTTGGTTTCATCTGACCACAGGACATTCTCCCAATCCTCTACTGTCTCATCCATGTATCCATTTTGGTATAAACTCAACCCGTCGTGTTTGGAGGAAAAAGAATACGGAGTTGCATCCAAATAACACCATATCTACTGTGAAGCATGAGGGTGGAAACATCATGCTTTGGGGCTGTTTTTCTGCTAAAGGGACAGGACGATTGATCCGTGTTAAGGAAAGAATGAATGGGGCCATGTATCGTGAGATTTTGAGCCCAAACATCCTTCCATCAGTGAGAGCTTCGCATGGTTGACCAAATACTTATTTTACAGCATAATTTACAAATAAATTCTTTAAAATTCCTACAATGTGAATTCCTGGATTTTTTTTCACATTTTGTCTCTCACAGTTGAAGTGTACCTATGATGAAAATTACAGACCTCTGTCATCATTTTAAGTGGGAGAACTTGCACAATCGGTGGCTGACTAAATACTTTTTTGCCCCACTGTGTATATATATATATATATATATATATATATATATATATATATATATATATATATATATATATATACACACACACATATACATATGTATATGTATACATTTATATACATGCATATGTGTATATAGTATATATGTAATATACATACATACATAAATTCATGCATGTGAAATCTCCACCTAAACATTGAAATCTGTGTTTTAAACATGCATATTTTGAACAACATATTACCTCCGAGTTTTTTAGCTGAACTATAATAAAAATAGGACGTAAAGAGAATGTCAGCCGCAGGTACTCGCCTAAACGCAGCACGGGGAGACGATCAGGAGCACAGCAACAAGCCAGCCAGTTAGCTAACCATGGGGCTAACTTGTTGCCTCTCCTTGCTACAATCTCAACATGTAAGATATTTCTTATTGGCCAGCTAGAAGGTGTATTTTGCATTTAAACATAGTGTAGGTCACAACACAGGAGGTGTATCACCTGAGAGGGCGTGGCTACAGGATAGACTTGCCAAATGGGAAACATTCTTTGCATGGATGTTATGTAGTTTGACATATTAGTGATTTTAATAATGTTAGTAAATGATCTAGTGAAAGTTGTGTGCCACATTACATTACCTGGTCTTCCTCTCAGGGAATAAAACTCACTGGTCACTCCCAAGTTCTTTTGGATGACATATATGTTGAGTAGGAAGGACCACTGAGACAGAATAGTACTTGGCCAAGTTTTACTAAATCTTTAGGAGACCAGCCCTTACAATGCAGCCATGGCATCGCCAAGGAGAGATCTAAAAGTAAGACAAAAGGAGTTAACTCATTTAGTGGGAAGGCAGCCCCCAACCCCTCACAGAGAGGGATGCACCTGCTGATAAGAAGAGGGGTGATGTTCTTCACACAACTGAACTGAATCAAACCTCCCTTTTGAGGAGTGATTCATCATGTTTGTACAGACACTGGATGCTTCAGGACCAAATATGGAAATTAACAACAGACAATAAGGTAATGGAAGTATACTGGCCACACCAACGTCTCCAGAGGGAAAAGTACCAGTACACATAATACAATGTTATAGTAAAGTATATATGTCTTGGACATGCGAGGAACAAACAGGTTGGTGGATGAAAATAAATGTGAAGTTTAAATGCACACATTTGCAGGAAATGTGGTCTCCATTTTCAACATATCCTCTCGGAGTTTGCTCGGCAGCACTTTGTGCTCAAAGAAATGTTTCTTTTTTTTTTTTCCTAAATGTTCCTCTTTTTCGCTCAGAGGGTGCTCGCATGAAAGAAGCTTCATTTTCCTTTCAAGCGCCCAAAACAACCTTGAGGCCTCAATGCGTGCGGTCAATCTTTGGCATAAAAAGCTTCTGATTCATGGAAGACTTTTTGCACCTTTTCACAACAAGTGACGTGGAAGATGAAAAAAGAAGAAAGACAATAGAAATGTACGTTCAATGACATTTACATGACATTCCATGCAACATTGCCAAGACTTGTCATGGCAGCGGCTTTTTATACCATACATACACACATATATACATATACATATATACATGTACATATACACATGTACATATACACATATACATATATACATATACTTATATACATATACATACATATATACATATACATATATGCATATACATATATACATACACATATACACACATACATATACGTATATACATACATATATACATATACACATATACATATATACATATACATATATACATATACACATATACATATACGTATATACATATACATATAGTATATACATATATACATATACTTATATGCATATACATATATACATGTACTTGTATACATATACATGTATCTTGTTTCTCCTTTGTGGAAATCCTGTCCCTCGAATAAGTCAAACACTGCCCTCATGCATCTGATCTGATACACCAGGCTTTTTAGGACAAAAAATAACTAAACCGTTCTGTATCACTTATGACACATTTGGCATTGTCTGGGTTAGACCCACAGTGAGAACAATTATGATGTAACAATCTGTAGTTGTAGTTGTTCGATTGCCTGCTGTATAAGAGGAAGATTTAAAAGTGTAAACATATGATGGTTTTATAATAGTCACAGCTTTACACTGGAACAGATAATTTACCATTATTTCCAATTGGAAACAGTCTCAGTTTTCGAACAAATCCACCAGTATGTTTGGACAGATTGACCGGCGTTGTCCAAACGTTTGATATATTTTAGACATTAAAGATAAGGAAAGCTATATGTTAGTATATAATAAAATAGAATAGAATAGAATAGAATAGAAAGTACTTTGATAATCCCTGGGGGAAATTTAGCACCACTCACAATAAACAATAAACACTTGGGTATTTTTTACATTTGAATAACATAAATACAGTTTATTATACAGCATTATTCACATGTGAATAACATAAATACAGTCTATTATACAGCTTTATTCACATGTGAATAATATAAATACAGTCTATTATACAGCATTATTCACATGTGAATAATATAAATATAGTCTACTATACAGCATTATTCACATGTGAATAACATAAATATAGTCTATTATACAGCATTATTCACATGTGAATAACATGAATACCGTCTATTATACATTATTATTCACATGTGAATAATACAAACCCCGTTTCCATATGATTTGGGAAATTGGTTTGGATGTAAATATAAACGGAATACAATAACTTGCAAATCCTTTTCAACCCATATTCAGTTGAATGCACTACAAAGACAACATATTTGATGTTCAAACTCATAAACTTTTTTTTTTTTTTTTTACAAATAATAATTAACTTAGAATTTCATGGCTGCAACACATGCCAAAGTAGTTGGGAAAGGGCGTGTTCACCACTGTGTTACATCACCTTTTCTTTTAACAACACTCAATAAACATTTGGGAACTGAGGAAAGTAATTGTTGAAGCTTTAAAAATTCTTCCCATTGTTGTTTTATGTAGAGCTTCAGTCGTTCAACAGTCCGGGGTCTCCGCTGTCGTATTTTACGCTTCATAATGCGCCACACATTTTTGATGGGAGACAGATCTGGACTGCAGACAGGCCAGGAATGTACCCGCACTCTTTTTTTTACAAAGCCACGCTGTTCTAACACGTGCTGAATGTGGCTTGGTATTGTCTTGCTGAAATAAGCAGAGGTGTCCATGAAAAAAACGGCGCTTAGATGGCAGCATACAGTATGTTGTTCCAAAACCTATATGTACGTTTCAGCATTAATGGTGCCGTCACATATGTGTAAGTTACCCATGCCTTGGGCACTAATGCACCCCCATACCAATACAGATGCTGGCGTTTGAACTTTGCGTCGATGACATTCTGGATGGTTCGCTTACCCTTTGGTCCGGATGACATGTTGTGGAATATTTCCACAAATAATTTGAAATGTGAACTTGTCAGACCGCAGAACACTTTTCCACTTTGCATCAGTCCATCTTAGATGATCTCGGGCCCACAGAAGCCTGCGGCGTTTTTGGATGTTGTTGATAAATGGCTTTCGTTTTGCATAGTAGAGCTTTAACTTGCACTTACAGATGTAGCGACAAACTGTATTTAGTGACAGTGGTTTTCTGAAGTGTTCCTGAGCCCATGTGGTGATATCCTCTAGAGATTTATGTCGGTTTTTCATACAGTGCCGTTTGAGGGATGGAAGGGCACGGTCATTCAATGTTGGTTCACGGCCATGCCGCTTACGTGGAGTGATTTCTCCAGATTCTCTGAACCTTTTGATGATATTATGGAGCGTAGATGTTGAAATCCCTAAATTTCTTGCAATTGCACTTTGTGAAACGTTGTTCTTAAACTGTTTGACTACTTGCTCACGCAGTTGTGGACAAAGGGGTGTACCTCGTCCCATCCTTTCTTGTGAAAGACTGATATTTTTTTGGGAAGCTGTTTTTATACCCAATCATGGCACCCACCTGTTCCCAATTAGCCTGCACACCGGTGGGATGTTCCAAATAAGTGTTTGATGAGCATTCCTCAACTTTATCAGTATGTATTGCCACCTTTCCCAACTTCTTTGTTACGCGTTGCTGGCATCAAATTCTAAAGTTAATAATTATTTGCAAAGAAAAAAAATATTTATCAGTTCCAACATCAAATATGTTGTCTTTGTAGTATATTCAACTGAATATAGGTTTAACATGATTTGCAAATCATTGTATTCTGTTTATATTTACATCTAACACAATTCCCCAACTTATATGGAAACGGGGTTTGTAGAAATATAGTCTATTATATAGCATTATTCACATGTGAATAATATAAATACATATTACATTTCCAGTACATGTACAGTCAAAAGGAACATATGCAATATACATCAATATATGCTAAACGACATGAACACAATTGACATATCTTAGCTTTGTTATCAGTTAAAAACATCTTCTGCATAATTGTCCTCTAAATTAAGCATCGTTAGGCATAAATGGCTAAATGAACTCAAAATATTAATATTACAGTAAACACTAGACCAAAACAATTAGCCTGCGCTATCGTGGCCACTGATTGGCTCAGCTTCAGGCAGCATAGCTAACATTAGCATGCTAACTTTTCTCACAACCTGGTCCATGCCAGATGATAACTGTTACTTTGCTAACATTAACATGCTCACTTTTTTAGCCAAATTTGCTTCGGAATCATACAACTTGGTCCTTGGAACATGCTAACCGTGCGTATGCTTCATTGCCATACAACTTGGTACTGAACGCAACTGTTAGCGTGCTAACATTAGCATCTAAGTTCGGCTTGCACATTCCAGCATCCAGAGCCACTATATCCCTAAAATAGCGTCTTGTAGTTTTTTGGGTAGTATTCTAATCCAGGATGTTCTCCCACACACACACACACACACACACACACACACACACACACACACACACACACACACACACACACACACACACACACACACACACGCACACACACACACACAGGCAATCAGATAGAGACTTGTTTTAAGTTGAACACCATCTCCTCCCTGAGATTGCTTATTTATCAGCCGTTGCGCTAAGCCGCACGGTTAACATGCATTTTTCATGAGTTGGGATGTAATGTGTGTGTGTGTGTGTGTGTGTGTGTGTGTGTGTGTGTGTGGCTTTAATGTGTTCAATCATGTATAGCCACGCAGCCTTTTTATAGAACTACAACAAGTCCCAAATCCTTCCCAAGGTTTGCCCATAAAAGGTAACATCCTCCTCCCCACAGAGTGTTTGTGTTCAGCAGGTATGTCAGCAAGTCAATAAGTTTGTGTTCAGCAGGTATGTAAGCAAGTCAGTAAGAGTTCAGCAGGTATGTAAGCAAGTCAGTAAGAGTTCAGCAGGTATGTAAGCAAGTCAGTTAGTTTGTGTTCAGCAAGTATGTAAGCAAGTCAATGAGTTTGTGTTCAGCAGGTATGTAAGCAAGTCAGTTAGTTTGTGTTCAGCAGGTATGTAAGCAAGTCCGTAAGAGTACAGCAGTTATGTAAGCAAGTCAGTAAGTTTGTGTTCAGCAGGTATGTAAGCTAGTCAGTAAGAGTTCAGCAGGTATGTAAGCAAGTCAGTAAGTTTGTGTTCAGCAGGTATGTAAGCAAGTCAGTAAGTTTGTGTTCAGCAGGTATGTAAGCAAGTCAGTAAGAGTACAGCAGTTATGTAAGCAAGTCAGTAAGTTTGTGTTCAGCAGGTATGTAAGCTAGTCAGTAAGAGTTCAGCAGGTATGTAAGCAAGTCAGTAAGTTTGTGTTCAGCAAGTATGTCAGCAAGTCAGTAAGAGTTCAGCAGGTATGTCAGTAAGTCAGTAAGAGTTTAGCAGGTATGTGAGCAAGGGTCTTGGAGGACACAGGAGGGTTAGTTTCTGGCATGTTCACAAACACTAACCCGACAGATGGAAGGTGAATGGAATGTTTTGAACAAGGGATGTCAAACTTGTATTTCTTACTCAGGGTCACATGACCCAAAGCTTCCAATGTGTAAAAGTATAATTGGTGTTAAGTCAAACGCTGCCAGAGTCAACTTCCAGGTTGTAGTCTTGTCTGCTTCTTTAATCTCATCAGCCAGCTCACATCCTGGCACCCTCACAAGGTTAGGATGAAATACGAGCACGGTTTTGGAGATCGCTTCTTTCATTCCTTATTATTGCATCGTTAATCTATTTATGCTTCTCTCTCTCTCTCTTTTCTTGATCCTCCTCCAACTTGCACCATGGGCCCTGGCAGAGGTGGAACAAAAAGGTAAGCCCGACTTGCACGTGTCTAAAGAACATTCCATCTCAGCATCGCTGCCATGGTATGAAAACCTTCCTGTACCACTTTAGAAAGACTGCTTGTCATTAGGTCCGCTTCAACTTAGTCCACGGTACCGGCCGCAACGTCACTTAGCCCACTCTCCGAGGGTCAAGCACCTTTCCATGATGAGCAGAGGATTGCGGTGACATTTAATATTCCTGCCTGGGATATGAAAATGACACCCGAGCTTTGAATAGCCAATCAAAGTTCAATTAATGTTCCCCAGCCCGCCACATGGAAGACAGGAGAAGAACTGGAAAAGCACAAGGAGCTTCTAGCCCGTCGTTGTTCGTATCTGGTTTTATATGTACAGTAGAATACGTATGTAACTCCAGTCCCTAAGACCGTGATCACACAAGTCACTGCTTCTCCCACAGCGCTCATAAAACATGGCCTCTGTATTCCAAGACGGGAATAGCAAACATAGAAATGAACGGTAGTAGCAACGTAGAAAGAGAACAGCAGCACTGAAACTCATGAGGACCTGGGATCAGAGAGAGAAGTGGGACTAGGTTTGTCTCTGCTGCATTGTAGGATGATCTGCAATCACAGACCTGCATCACAACTCATGTATCGGACCTACTTTCAAATTAAAGACAAAGTGTCAGCAAAAAGTTAGACTAGTTGCTATTTTAATGTTTCTTAATGCGAAAACGCTGTTCTCCATCCCCCAGTCTTCTTGTGTCCCGGGATTCTACGAGGAGTCTACCAAAGTGAGCACCTCTTCGAGTCCGACCACCAGTCTGGAGCCTGGTGCAAAGACCCGCTGCAGGCCTCCGACAAGATTTACTACATGCCCTGGACCCCGTACCGGACAGACACCTTGACTGAGTACTCGTCTAAGGAGGACTTTATCGCTGGTCGTCCGACCACCACATACAAACTGCCGCACCGGGTGGACGGCACCGGTTTTGTGGTCTACGACGGCGCGCTGTTCTTCAACAAAGAGCGCACTCGCAACATTGTCAAATTTGACCTGCGCACCCGCATCAAGAGCGGCGAGGCCATCATCGCCAGCGCCAACTATCATGACACCTCGCCTTACCGCTGGGGGGGAAAGTCAGACATCGATTTGGCGGTGGATGAGAACGGACTCTGGGTGATCTACGCCACGGAGCAGAACAACGGGCGCATGGTGGTGAGCCAGCTGAACCCGTACACTTTGCGCATCGAAGGTTCCTGGGAGACGACCTACGACAAACGCTCCGCCTCCAACGCCTTCATGATTTGCGGGGTCCTGTACGTGGTCAAAACCGTCTATGAAGACGACGACAACGAAGGGACGGGGAACAAGATCGACTACATGTACAACACGGATAAGAGCAAGGAAATGAACATTAACATCCCCTTCCCCAACTCCTACCAGTACATCGCTGCAGTGGATTACAACCCCAGAGACAACCTCCTCTACGTGTGGAATAACTACCATGTGGTCAAGTACTCCCTCGACTTTGGCAATAATGGTGAGTACCAAACCCAATTACCCCCCTCATTCCGCTTTGTAACTATCTGACACTCCTGATAGTAGGAATAAGTCTTCCTCTTTTTGATGTCGCATAAGGGAGGCTGGAGTAACTCAGCCACTGCCAGTAATGAATCCTACAAAATACCATTAACACGATGAAAAAAGATGGCCATCTGTGATACGCAAGTATGACTCCCCCCTTTCGCCGACCCCCAACATAGTATCAGCATTTTTAGAGATTAAAGAAAAACCTGTGAGTTCTTTGAAAGTTTGATGGTACATCTTTTTCTGATGCTGATCAGAGGCAAGTTGAAAGAAAATATGCGGGTAATGCACGGAATAAGCTGGAAACAGCGTTTCATGCTGTATTTCACTCCCTCCCTCCCCAAATACTGATTACAGAAGAGATGAGTCATATTTCTTTCTGGAGGACCATGGCTTGTGTCTGGTGCCAAGATGTTATTTAATGCCAGGATGTGAGAGTTAGACCAACACCGGTCTTAGCTGCGTGATTAAAGCCTGAAGTGGAATTAATAGGATATACTCTCACACTTATTTACAACCAGACATGATTTAAAGGTCACGTTTTCTCATATAGTAAAACTTTTCCGAGGTGTCTTGGTAACTGTGACATGCTTTAGTCAAAATGCCCCAAAGACCAAGAATTACTCAACAATTTTATGAACAGCCCTGTTCAGAGCAGCAGGTTTCGGGGGCTCACGCTAATGTGATGTGTGGCTCTTTTTAAGGGGGCTTGGATTTAAGGATTCAGACAGAAACCAGAATCTGAAGGAGCTCCTGCCCTTCAGAGAACCAGTGTCTTCTGCAGTGGACTTTTATTTTTGCATTACATATTTCTAAAAACTAAATAGTCCTGATATGCAAAACACAAATGCGGAGGACGCTGGTTCTCAGTAGGCTCTATACTCCTGACCAAAGTCTGGAGCTCCAACAATACCTAAACATAAGCCATACCCATCTATTCTGATTTGGATCCACAAGCCAGCTGGACAGACACAGACAGCGACAGATAATCAAATCATCGGCATTGACCTTCCCTCCCATCCAGGACTTACACCAGTCCAGGGTTAGGAAACGGGCATGAAGCATCACGGCAGACTTCTCACACCCTGGCCCCAAACAGTTCAAACTCTGTTACAAATCACTGTTTGCCAAACCAACCGTCATAAGAAGGGTTCCTTCGCTCAGGCTATCAATCTGATGAATGCCATGAAAAAACTAGGAAATAACTCTGGGACTTAATATTTATTGCTCACATTGAACGGGAGCGCTTACCGAGTCACATTCCAATTGGTCAATAAAGCTGGTTGTGATTTTATACATACAGTATAGAAGTCTGAAAGGCGGGAATGTGCACATTTACACATGAAATATTTACACAGACGCCTGAGTTTATTCACCAGTTTACCAAAATGCAGTGTCTGTAACACAACATGCACAGGTCTAAGAGGTCTTGGTCATCTTCCTGCGTGTTGAGGCCACGGGGGTCTTCTTTTTTGGTATCGGAGTTAAGGGAACTCGGGGTTGCCTGGTTTTTGCTTTCCCTTTTAGCTAGGAGGCAGGTCGTCTCTGGGCTTGTGGAATTTTCTTCGTGTTTGGCGGTCCGGCCTTCCGGGCCCCGTTGGTGTTGGTGGATTTCAGTTCCGTGTGGGAGATCTGTTTCCTATTTCGATGGCCTTTGGCTTTTGAGCTGTGTGCATTGTGTTGTTTCTTCTCAAGGATGAGGGTGAGTCCATAACGCAATGACTGAATGATTGTGTTTGATTTAATGTGAACAGTTATATTAATCCACTGTGACCTCTTCGGCAATGTCCTGAGTCTGGTGTGACAAGGCTAAACGTAATTAGCATTGTGTAAAGAACAGGGTTTGAAAAGTAGGGGGGAAAAAACTCAATTTCACACTTAAGGGTTGGACCTTCAAAGCAGTGCAACAACAATTAGTCAACAGAATCGTCAGTTTTAGAAATTAATCTACAAATATTTTTTATTGTTGTCGAATTGTTAAATAAAACAAACGATTGGACCAAAGAATTGTTCATGTTTACATCTGCATTTATTTACAGTAGTTTCACCAAGTAGTGCCTCAGAAAAAACTTGATTCTCCAAGTACCATCAGGACATATGTTTATGTATGTGTATATACCCATCCATCCATCCATTTTCCTACCTCTTATTCCTTTTGGGGTGGCGGGGGGCGCTGGTGCCTATCTCAGCTACAATCGGGCGGAAGGTGGTGTACACCCTGGACAAGTCTCCCCCTCATCGCAGGGCATGTGTATATATGTTCATGTATATGTTTATATATATACACACACATATACGTATGTATATGTATATATGTATATACATGCATGTGTATATAGTACATATGTAATATACATACATATATACACATATATGAACATATACATATACAAAGACATACATATACTGTATATGTATATGTTCATATAAATTCATATATATAAATATTTGTACATTATATGTTCATATATATGTATGTTCATATATATATATATATATATATATATATATATATATATATATATATATATATATATATATATACATATATACACATATACATATGTGTACGTATATATGTATGTACATACATATGTGTATATAGTATATATGTAATATACATACATATATACACATATACATATATATATGAACATATATATATATACAAATACATACATATACTGTATATATGTGTTCATATATATGTACATATTCGTATATATTTTTATATATATATATATATATATATGTATATATATATATGTATATATTTGTACATGTATATGTTCATATATATATATGTGTATGTTCATATATATATGTATATGTGTATATATGTATGTATATCAATCAATCAATCAGTCAATGATTATCTATATAGCCCTAAATCACTAGTGTCTCAAAGGGCTGCACAAACCACAACACAAACCACAAAGACATCCTCGGTAGAGCCCACATAAGGGTAAGGAAAACTCACACCCAGTGAGACGTCGGTGACAATGATGACTATGCGAAACCTTGGATAGGACCGCATATAGGGGAACCGAAAGCAATGGATGTCGAGCGGGTCTAACATTAAACTGCGAAAGTTCAATCCATAGTGGATCCAACACAACCGTGCGAGTCCAGTCCAAAGTGGATCCAACACAGCAGAGAGTCCCGTCCACAGTGGAGCCAGCAGGAAACCACCCAAAGCGGAGGCGGATCTGCGGATATCACATGCATATTATGTTATCTACATATGTATGTATGTAAATATCTCTCTCTCTCTCCCTCTCTCTCTCTCTCTCTCTCTCTCTCGCGCGCTCTCTCTCTCTCTATCTATATCTATATATATAAATAATATATATATATATATATATATATATATATATATATGTATATATGTATATAGATAGAGAGGGAGAGCGCGCGAGAGAGAAAGAGATATTTACATACATACATATGTAGATAACATAATATGCATGTGATATCCCTATATATATATATATATATATATATATATACACACACACAAATAAATGCGGAGGATTTATTTAACAAGTGTATTTAATATTTTGGTCACTGTAACATTACACATAGTTTGAACAGCTACACAGTATTTGAGCACAGGAAAATAAAACACTGTACTTTAATCAGGTGATTCTATATGCGGAACACGTGCCCCAGTTTTAGGACACATCAGAGTACTGACTACAACACCTTTTGTGTCGTCAAGCTCAGACATGCACTGAAGAACTTGTAATAGTAATTATTAAAAAATGTAATACTAATTAAGTGACTAGTGTACTAATTGAATACGCTGAGTAGTGACTAATTGGACTAATGCTTAGTTGCATAGAACCCCGGATGTGTGCCAGAGACTAGCATAGCAAATGCTGTGGACAACATTGTCCTGCAAAATGTAACGTATCCACTGCACCTCTTTTTCATCAGCTGCTATCACATCATGATGTGATAGCATAAATACGTAGATATAATGTTGTATCCACTTCGTCTCATTTTCATCAACATGTTTCATGCTAAAACTCATCAGCAACCTGCTAGCTCACATTGTGTCTGCCATCTTCTATTGCCATTTCTGTTCTGAGTCCACAGCAGCCGTTTGGCCTTTGTTTTTATTATTTATTTGTGTTTTTCCAGGAGCGGATAGACTTGACAATGAGCCACCTACACAGCATTGTTGTATTGTAGCACAGGTGTGGGCACAGCTTCTGTCTCCTGCTTCAAAGTTTACTGAGCCAAAGAAGGAAGCAGGACAATAATAATAATAATGATAAAAATCATATGCTGCTTTCTGCTTTGCAAATTCTTGCATGTTTTCAACCCCAATGGGCACCTGAGGGCGGGTAAAGAGGTGTGAAAATATTCTAAATACTAAATCATATTAATAAATGACACGTGATACCACTGATTGTGGTTCCAATCTGATGTCAAGTCAATTTCAGGCTAGTATCAGCGATACCGATCTGATACCAATACTTTGCGTGTCACGCCTATGAATCAGGTTTTATGTTTGTTCATGTCATGTTTTGTTTTTTGGACTCTTGTTTCCTGTTTTGCACTTTCTGGTTTTGTTTTGTTTCCATAGTAACCCATTATTTTCCACCTGGTCTCCTAGTCACGCCCCGGTCCTCAGCCCTCACACCTGTTTTCAATAATCACAGCTACTATTTAAGCCATTTGTTTTCTGTTCCTTGGCCTGGCCACTTTGTACCTACTGAACCTTACCCACCCTCATGACCACGCACCTGCCTGACCCTCATCTACCTTCATGCCTAGCCACGCTGTTGTTGTTCTGTTTATACCATGTAAGTTTTTTGGTTTGTTTTGTGCCACAGTTGGTATCTTTTGTTCCTTTGTATATAGTCATGCCATTGTGCTGTTTTTGTTTGAAGTATAGTCTAGTTTATTCTCCGCCACTGTGCGCGCCCTTGGTTTTTCTGTTTATAATTATAGTGTTAAATAAATTAATCATGTACTTACATTCACGTCTGGCTCGTGCAAATCATCCTTTGCGTGGAAGAAGCAAAACAAATCCAAGTCCTAGTCCTGACATTGTGCAGATGTACCTCACGTGTCCGCTCAAATTAAACAATGTGTGTATTTAATACGACAGCATACATGATACAGTTATATATTGGTATTATTCATTAAATATGATTTATTATACAGCATTTATGATACCAAAAGGGAAAAGCAGTAGAAAATCGATGGATGGATGGTATTTATGATATTATTTAACATTATTACTTTTTTTTATTTTTTATTATGTGTTATTATTTATTATATATTATGTGTTGTACAGTATTTATGATATTATTTATCATTATTATTTTAGTATTTTATTTTCTGTATTATTATTCATTACATATTATGTATAATACATCATTTACAATAGTATTCATCATTTGTTTATTATTTTATATTATGCATCATTATAAATAAATAAATAAATGTGTTGTACTTGTACAGCGCTTTTCTACCTTCAAGGTACTCAAAGCGCTTTGACACTACTTCCACATTTACCCATTCACACACTGATGGAGGGAGCTGCCATGCAAGGCGCTAACCAGCACCCATCAGGAGCAAGGGTGAATTGTCTTCCTCAGTACACAACGGACGTGACGAGGTTGGTACTAGGCAGGGGCATCACTAGACCTAATACTGTACTGGGGCACACCTGGGGCACAAACAATTCATGCGAGCGTGCAAAGCGTGCAAGCAAAAACATTTTTAGCACTTATTTATCATAAAAAACACATAAATAGTGCTTTAAACTATGAAATCATATCAGATTATGTTGTATGGATCTTTGATTAACCACCTGAAATTAACTAATGCATTTGACATACTTGTGCACTTTTTTACTCCAGACTTCTAAACTGCTACTGATAAAAGCAAAAAGGAAGAGCAATGAATCCTTTTGAAATCTATATTGCAGTAATCATCTACAAATTTAACATCTACAAAAGTAAAACAAAAAATAAAGCACCCCTACATCTCTGGGTTCTTTTATGAGTGGGGCGGCATAGCTCGGTTGGTAGAGTGGCCGTGCCAGCAACTTGAGGGTTGCAGGTTCGATTCCCGCTTGTGCCATCCTAGTTACTGCCGTTGTGTCCTTGGGCAAGACACTTTACCCACCTGCTCCCAGTGCCACCCACACTGGTTTAAATGTAACTTAGATATTGGGTGTCACTATGTAAAGCGCTTTGAGTCACTTGAGAAAAGCGCTATATAAATATAATTCACTTCACTTCACACTTATATTATTTAATTTCCATTTGTGGCAATGTGGCTAATCCTATTTCAGATACACAAAACTATAAAATATACACAAAACAATAAAGCCACAGTAGTAGAATAAATGAACAACTGTTGTGTGTCTGTTCAGGGAATCATTTTCTGAGAAGTAAACTGTAACGTCTCGTTTTCATTTTTGCAAAGTGGTCAATCACTCTGGACGGACATGTAAATATTACAGTAACTGTTATACAGTTGACCAGTGGTTCCCAACTGCTGGGTCGTGACATAAAAGTGGATTGTGTATCATTTTCAGTGAGTCGCAGTCAGATGTGTGCATGAAAAAAAAAAAGTTTAGGGAGAAAAAAATCAAATTGTGGCAACAAAACCAGATTATTTTAGCCATTTTTCTAGTGACTATTAGTGAGTATTTTAGCAAAAGGCAAACCGACTAACAAGTTGGAGGAGGACTCAGGACAGACATGGAAATATATTTTTAAAAAATCTAAATGGGGCAACAAAACCCGATATTTTCAGCCATTTTTCTGAAAACAAATACAGAAATGTTACTATTTTTTCTGGAAACTAAACCCGATGCTTTAGCTGGTGACAAAACAAGATTATTTTAGTCAAAGTCACACCGATTAACAAGACAAGTCTGCTGTGCTATTTTTCTGTGAAATAAACTTGAATGATTTAAAAATTTGGCTCACGACTTGATGATATGGAAAAATGTTTTTCTTCCTGAAGATAAACCATTTGAGAAGCACTCAACTCACACATGCTTACTCCAAATCATCATTGATGCAGAACCAGCAGACAATAACCAACATTATGTTTCATGTTTATTGGAAATTCCCCCGGCAGCTCGTACAGCAAATGAATATGTTTGTCTTGATACAAGGAATAACGTTAGCTAACTTAGCATCAACTTAAGACAATGATGTTGCCTAGCTAGCTAGGACTTCACTTACATCTCTCATTCCTGCTGCTTCTTCTCTGCTGCGGGCGAATAACTTTCTGATATCCATCTAGGAGTAACAGTTTGAGTCAAATCCAAATCAAAATAATATAATGAACAAATTGTTGTTGGCTAACGTTACCTACCTCAGCAGTGATTCGCATCCCGTCTCTCTCTCTCTCTCTCTCTCTCTCTCTCTCAACTGAAGTCTCATCCACACGTGAATAAATTACCATATTAAGTAGCCATGTGTTCATTGTTAAGTGGAGTGAATACAGTAGCAATCAATTACCATACTAAGTAGTATGTGCGCTGTTGTCTATGTTATTTGGCCTGAAACTCTGAAGCGTTTTTTTTTATTGGTGAAATTTTTACTGGGGCACTGCAGATCAACAGTGGGGCACGTGCCCCAGTGAAATATGTCTGGCGACGCCCCTGGTACTAGGTGGGGATTGAACCAGGGACCCTGGGGTTGCGCATGGCCACTCTTCCACTTCGCCACGCCATCCCCAATTATTATTATTCATAATATATTATGTATTATATAATATATATAATATTATATACTATTTTGGTATTATTTATCTTTATTGTTTTATATTATTGATCGCAGATTATGTATGACACAGCATATATGATATTATTTAATATTTAATAATTCATTATATATTATGTGTTGTACAGCATTTATGATATGATGTATTATTGTTATTATTCATTATACATGATGTATTCTAAAGCATGTATGATGTTATTATGGGCCTATTTATTATTGTTATTACTCATATATTATGTCTTATACAGCATTTATGATGTTATTTATCATTGGTATTATTGATTATATATTATCAATTATACAGCATTTATGATAGTTTTTATTAATATTATTATTTATTGTCATATATTTATTTACTTCAATCTCTGAAGTATAAAATCAGGACAAAGTAATACAAAGTACATGATTTTTCAATTTATAAAGTAAAATAATAAAAGCATTAAGATAAATAACTAAATAGGAATTACTATTAGAATGAAAAGTAATTCAGTTACGTGAACACTAAAATACTGAACATGTAAACAAATGATTTAAATGTTGCCTCATCCACAAGTTTATTTACTTTTTTTACACTACTTCTGCTCATCAAATAAGGAAAGGATCAAAAGTATCGATTTTTTGATTTGGTAATCGATATTATGGCAGAAAGATCCGGTATCGGTGGTATGGATAGTTCAGTACTGAAAACCTTACAGTTCCTACAGTTGAAGTGTGCACTGGTGGCTCCATAGACACTTGGAAGGACTACAAACACATGATTTATTTTATGAATTTATTATGGATCTACTGGAAATGTGAGCAATCAAAAGTATACATACAGCAATGTTCATATTTGCTTACATGTTCTTTGGCAAGTTTACCTGCAATAAGGTGCTTCTGGTAGCCATCCACAAGCTTCTGCTTACATTTTTCTCCACAAAATTGCTGCAGTTCAGCTAAATGTATTGCTTTTCTGACATGGACTTGTTTCTTCAGCATTGTCCACACCTTTAAGTCAGGACATTCTAAAACCTTCATTCTAGCCTGATTTCGACATTCCTTTACCACTTTTGAGGTGTTTTTGGGGTCATTGTCCTGTTGGAACACCCAACTGCGCCCAAGACCCAACCTCCGGGCTGATGGTTTTAGCTGGTCCTGACTCCTCGTTTTTCATTGTCCCATTCAAAGCAGCAGTTCCATTGGCAGTGTAGTAGAAATGTCGGGGATTTAACCCAGAGCCTCATCCGGTTCGTGGCGGCAAGTTTATGTGGTGGTCTGTACGGGGACGCCAATTTTATGTGGTCGAAAAGTCAGAAACTTAAAAAGGAACAATAGAGAGTTTGTTACAACAGTTTTAATTACTCACAATCAGATAGTACAAAGTTGGATTGAATCGATATGAAAACAGACAGTGTCTCCGGGGACGAAAGATGGTGCACCCTTGTGGAAGAATTAAGAAAGGCGCACCACAGGCTTGGTCTTCCCTTCTTATTTATATGCTCCATGATGACCTGATTTCTATCATAACAATTTATGTAACTGTCCAATGTTCAGGGTGACTTGACGGTCTTTTGTCGTGTCATCCCACCAACTTGGTCAGGGTGACTTGTCCCCTCATGTCGTGTCCATCCCAATGTGTTTTGGTGAAAGTTACCCAAAACACATCTTGGATAGAAATTAGCCACTACCGCAGCAAAACAGGCCCAGAACATAATAGTACCACCACCATGCTTGATGGTAGGAATCGTGTTCCTGGGGTTAAAGACCTCACCTTTTCTCCTCCAAACATATTGCTGGGTATTGTGGCCAAACAGCTCACTTTTTGTTTCATCTGACATCACAAGGACAAAGATAAGACCTTCTGGAGGAAAGTTCTGTGGTTGAATTAAACAAAAATGGAGCTGTTTGGCCACAAACACATGATTTGCTGTCCAAAGAAGAAATCCTCCCCTGGCCCGCATGGATGAATTGAGTTGCGGTGCGGGCAGGAAGGGTGGAATCGAACTGAGAGACGGACCTCAGAGTGTAATCCGATACATAAATGTGTCGGTGAGATGTCTTTTGTGGGAGTGATGGCCTTTCAATGGAGTGTTGGAGACGTCTCATTCAATGATGTGTGCATTAAGAGCCGCTCTCATGTGCAAAGAGGAATCAAACCCGCTGGGTAGCCATCAAGGCTGCTGGAGTGTGCTCCAGGTGTGCTCCAGGTGTGCAGGCATGTACGCCTGACTGACTATCAACACGTGCTGGGAGTGTCAGTGTGTGTAAGGAGGAGGTGGAAGTGGATAAGGACCACATCCCCCAGCAGCCAGAGAGAGACACATACTTGCAATGGACGCCGCCTCCCTGGGCCCCATCGCCCAATGGAGACCAGCAGGAAGTTCACTGCACTATTTCCTCCCTGGGCCACACATGCAGGTGACAACTTAATTCATTGGGATTTCATGGACTCCTAATGTGCAAATGCAATGGTCAAGGTCACACACGGCGGGCAAGGTTACGCTCGTCTTCCTGCCGCCTGCACGCGTTCAGACCGAGGCAAGGAGGCCATGTGGAGGTTTGGACTCCTTGGGTAGGGCAGCTTCGACTTCCCCTTCACTCCGTGTGGATCTCAGACTAATCAGGCAGGACAGAAATTGAGGAAAAAGATTGAATAAAGAAAAAAAAGTCCAGTTAATGAGTTTTGCACGGCACATGCGTACAAGCTGCTTGAAGCCGGAGGACAAATGACATACCATTTAATCAATACAAATTAAATCATGGTATTAGAACAAAATCTTTGATTGAGGTTCTGTTGTCATTTATTGAGTGAAAGTCACACATGTATCTCATCCAGATCACATTGAGCGCCTGGAACAAAACATTTTGGGGAAATGTTCCCTCCGTTCATTATCATCATGTAGAAGAAGAATATACACTATATTGCCAAAAGTATTTGGCCACCTGAAAAAGTGCGCTGTTTGACTCACATATGACCTTGAAGTGCCATCCCATTCCTAAACCATAGGGTTCAATGTGACCTTTTGCAGCTATTACAGCTTCAACTCTTCTGAGAAGGCTGTCCACAAGGTTGCCGAGTGTGTTTATAGCAATTTTCCAACATTCTTCTAAAAGCACGTTGGTGATGTCACACACTGAAGGCCTGAATCTCAGTCTCCATTCTGATTCATCCCCAAAGGTGTTCTATGGGGTTCAGGTCAGGACTCTGTGCATGCCAGTCAAGTTCATCCTCACCTGACTCTGTCATCTATGTCTTTATGGACCTTGCTTTGTGCACTGGTGCACAATCATGTTGGAAGAGAAAGGGGCCCGCTCCAAACTGTTCCGACAAGGTTGGGAGCATGTAATTGTCCAAAATGTTTTGATATCCTGGAGAATTCAACATTTCCTTCACTGGAACTAAGGGGCCAAGCCCAGCTCCTGAAAAACAACCCCACACCATAATTCCTCCTCCACCAAAGTTCACACTCGGCACAATGCAGTCCAAAATGTAGCTGTAACAGGTCTCGTACCTGCGTCTTCTGGATCAGTGACGTTCTTGCACACTTCACACAGCGGTTTACAATAATCAATCTTTTTGACACAATACACATACCAGGCTTTGCAGCCCGTACTTGCAGTATTTTTAAAGAGTCGTTTTGGATTTTGCTTTCCGGCACGCTTCTCCTCTCCGTGTCTTCCGTCCCCCCCCCGACAAGGTCTCCCGCGCTGCTAATAAAGGAGCAGGTAATTAGATAACTCGTTCCAGCTGAGATTATCCACTCACCTGTCAGCTGTTTCATGACCGATCTCTGCACACACCCCGCCCGAAGGGAACGCGCGGACCACGGCCATTGCCACATGCCTCCACCGCCGGAGTCAGGCCGGGCACCCGTCCGGCTGCATCTACTCCCCCCCACCGCCCCCTGGGCGAGAGAGGAAGTCGGCCACGGCCATCTGCGCGCCCGGCCTGTGGACCACCCGGAAGTTGTCGGGTTGTAAAGCCAGGTACCACCGAGTGATCCGCGCATTGGCGTCCTTCATGCGGTGGGGCCTTTGTAGCAGTTTGTGGTCTGAGCAGAGACTGAAGGCGCGCCCCAGCAGGTAGTAGCAGAGGGCCCCCACCGCCCACCGGATGGCGAGGCACTCCCTCTCCACTGTGCTATACCTCGCTTCCCGGTCCGACAGCTTTCGGCTGATGTAGAGTATGGGGCGGTCGACGCCCTCCACCCGCTGCGACAGCACCGCCCCCAGTCCCCAGCTCAACGCGTCCGCCTGCAGACAGAAAGGGATGTCAAATTTTAGCATGTGCAGTACCAGTTCCTCACAGAGTGCTGTTTTCACCTTCTCAAACGCCCGCTGGCACTGCTCCGTCCACTGGACCAGTTCTGGAGCACCCTTTTGGGTGAGGTCAGTCAGTGGGCTGGTCCAGTCCGCGAATTGGGGGATGAACAAGTGGTAATAGCCCGCCAACCCCAAAACCTGCCTCACCTCCCTTTTTGTCTTGGGAGGTGGACAGGCCACGATGGCCGCCGTTTTGTCCACTTGAGGCCGCACCTGCCCCCCCCCCCCCCCCCCCCCCCCCCCCCCCCCCCCACCCACCCACCCAAGTGGTACCCCAGATACTGCACCTCCATCCGGCCAACAGCGCATTTCACCAGGTTGGCAGTGAGCCCCGCCCGCCTCAGGGACTCGAGCACCGCCCCCACCCGCCGTATGTGCTGTTCCCAGCTGTTACTCTGGATGATTACGTCATCCAGGTAGGCAGCTGCGTATGCCGCATGGGTTCGCAGCACTCGGTCCATGAGGTGCTGGAACGTGGCAGGCGCACCGAACAAGCCAAACGGAAGAGTCACAAATTGGTACAAAGGCCGTTTTTTCTCGGGGCTCTGGAGACAAGGGAATCTGCCAGTAGCCCTTCGTCAAATCCAGTGTCGTAAAAAAACGAGCAGTGCCCAGCCGATCCAGGAATTTGTCGACCCGAGGCATTGGGTACGCGTCAAAACGTGAAATTTCTTTCACCCTGCGGTAATCCACACAGAACCACACAGTTCCATCCTTCTTCCCTACTAAGACAATGGGACTGCACCATGCGCTGTGGGATTCTTCTATCACACCCAACTCAAGCATAGTTTTTAATTCCTACCGAACCACTTTACGCTTATGTTCGGGAAGCCGGTGTGGCCGAGATCGCACCGTAACTCCCAGGCTGGTCTCTATGTGATGTAGGATAAGATCTGTGCGCCCGGGCCGAGAGGAGAACACATCTGAGTAGCGTCGCTGTAATTCAGCCACCTCCGCTCTTTGCGCCAAGGTCATCACAGGGAAGCTGAGGGGTCGGGCCAGAGCGCGGGCTCTCTGGCCCCAACCCCCCCTCTACTGTTACCATGGTGACAGGTTCGGCCTCTCTCCATGCCTTCAGCAGGTTCAAATGGTATATTTGGGTGTCTCCGCCTCGGTACGAGTGCCGGACCTTATAATCGACATCCCCCACTTGCCTGTGACCACAAAGGGTCCTTGCCACTTTGCAAGTAATTTGGAGCTTGAGGTTGGAAGCAACACAAGCACTTTTTCTCCTGGTGAAAATGTACGCAGTTGGGCCCGCTTATTATACGTGTGTTGTTGACGCTCTTGGGCAAGGCGCAAATTCTCCCGTGACAAGTGCCCCACCTTGTGGAGTTTTGCCCACATGTCCAAGACATTGAATATCACTTTTGCTGGAGCTTGGACCGTCCTCCCAGCTTTCCTTAATGACGTCCACCACTCCGCGGGGCCTTCGGCCGTTCAGCAACTCAAATGGTGCAAAACCAAGGGAGGCCTGAGGTACCTCCCGCATAGCAAACATTAGGGGGTCCAACCATTTATCCCAATTTTGTTTGTCCTTGTGCATAAATTTACAGATCATGGTTTTCAGCGTTTTATTAAATCTCTCCACCAGCCCGTCCGTTTGTGGATGGTATACGCTGGTGCGGATTTTGCTTTCCAGCACGCTCCTCCTCTCCGTGTCTTCCGTCTCCCTCCAATCAAGGTCTCCCGCGCTGCTAATAAAGGAACAGGTGATTAGATAACTCGTTCCAGCTGAGATTATCCACTCACATGTCAGCTGCTTCATGACCGATCTCTGCACACACCCCGCCCGCAGGGAACGCGCGGACCACGCCCCTTGCCACAGTAGCATTCTCCTGGCAACCTCCAAACCTAAACTTGTCCATCAGACACTGCCATGTGCTTAACATGATCAAAATATGTAAATATGACATGTTATTATGAATGTTACTAGATACTACATGTATACTTACATCATGTATATAATTACATGTTATTATGAATGTTATTAGACACTACATATATACTTAAATCATGTATGTCTTGATTGGATTATCCGGAGAATAGTGCTCGATACCGTGGTAGAGCGCAATATGTAGGTGTGGGAAAAAATCACAAGACTACTTCATCTCTACAGATCTGTTTCATGAGGGGTTCCCTCAATCATCAGGAGATTTTTTTTTTTTTTTTTTGTAAAAATCTCCTGATGATTGAGGGAACCCCTCATGAAACAGATCTGTAGAGATGAAGTAGTCTTGTGATTTTTTCCCACACCTACATACTTAAATCATGTATATAGTACATGTTATTATGTATGTTACTAAATACTACATATATACTCACATCTTGTATATTTTACATGTTATTATGAAAATTACTACATGACATATATACTTACATCATGTATATATTATTTGTTATTATGAATGTTACTACATGACATATATACTTACATCATGTATATATTACATGTTATGATGAATGTAACTAGCTACTACATCTATACTGACAGTGTGTATATAAAACCTGTTATTATGAATGTTAATACATTATAAATACATTTACATAATGTAAATACTACATGTTATTATGAATGTTACCACATTACATATATACTTACATCATGTATATATTACTTGTTATTATGAATGTTACTACATGACATATATACTTACATCATGTATATATTACATGTTATTATGAATGTTACTACATTATATATCCATTTACATTATGTATATATTACATGTTATTGTGAGTGTTACTAGATGCTACATCCATACTTACATCATGTATATATATATATATTACATGTTATTATGAATGTTACTAGATACTACATCTATACTTACAAACCCCATTTCCATATGAATAGGGAAATTGTGTTAGATGTAAATATAAACAGAATAGAATGATTTGCAAATCCTTTTAAACCCATATTCAATTGTATGCACAACAAAGACAAGATATTTGATGTTCAAACTCATTAACTTTATTTTTTTGCAATTTTATGGCTGCAACAAGTGCCAAAGTAGTTGGGGAAGGGCATGTTCACCACTGTGTTACATCACCTTTTCTTTTAACAACACTCAATAAACGTTTGGGAACTGAGGAAACTACTTGTTGAAGTTTTGAAGGTGGAATTCTTTACCATTCTTGCTTGATGTAGAGCTTCAGTCGCTCAACAGTCCGGGGTCACCGCTGTCGTATTTTACGCTTCACAATGCGGCACACATTTTCGATGGGAGACAGGTCTGGATTGCAGGCGGGCCAGGAAATTACCCGCACTCTTTTTTTACGAAGCCACGCTGTTGTAACATTTGTCTTGCTGAAATAAGCAGGGGCGTCCATGATAGCATTGCTTGGATGATAACATATGTTGCTCCAAAACCTGTATGGACAATTCAGCATTAATGGTGCCTTCACAGATGTGTAAGTTACCCATGCCTTGGGCACTAATAAACCCCCATAGCACCACAGATGCTGGCTTTTGAATCTTTGCGCCTATAACAATCCGAATGGTTATTTTCCTCTTTGTTTCGGAGGACATTACGTCCTCTGTTTCCAAATTTAATTTGAAATGTGGACTCGTCAGACCACAGAACACCTTTCCACTTTGCTTCAGTCCATCTTAGATGAGCTCGGGCCCAGCCAAGCCGGCGGCTTTTCAGGATATTGTTGATAAATGTGTTTTGCTTTACATAGTAGAGTTTTAACTTGCATTTACAGATGTAGCCACCAACTGTAGTTACTGACAATGGTTTTATGAAGTGTTCCTGAGCCCATGTGGTGATATCTTTTACACATTGATGTCCGTGTTTGATGCAGTACCGCCTGAAGGCTCAAAAGTCCGTAATATCATCGCTTACATGCAGTGATTTCCCCAGATTCTCTGAACTTTTTAATGATTTTACGGACCGTAGATGGTAAAATCCCAAATTTCCTTGCAACAGCTAGTTTAGAAATGTTGTTCTAAAACTGTTCGACAATTTGCTTACATAGTGGTGACCCTCACCCCATCCTTGTTTGTGAATTGCTTAGCATTTCATGGAAGCTGCTTTTATACCCAATCATGGCACCCACCTGTTCCCAATTAGCCTGCACACCTGTGAGATCTTCCATATAAATGTTTGATGAGCTTAACTAAACTTTATCAGTATTTATTGCCACCTTTCCCAACTTCTTTGTCATGTGTTGCTGGCATCAAATTCTAAAGTTAATGATTATTTGAAAAAAAAAAAAAAAAAAGTTAATCAGTTTGAACATCAAATATGTTGTCTTTGTAGCATATTCAACTGAATATGGGTTGAAAATGATTTGCAAAATGTGTATATTTACATCCAACACAATTTCCCAACTCATATCGAAACGGGGTTTGTACATAGATAGATAGATAGTACTTTATTGATTCCTTCAGGAGAGTTCCTTCAGGAAAATTAAAATTCCAGCACCAGTGTACAGAGTTAAGATCAATTTAAAAAAAAAAAAAAAAAAAAAGTAAAAAGTAAATAATGGGGGAAACGAAAAATAGAGAAATATTACAAAAAGAATAAAATCAATGGGAATAACAATATAACAGTAAAATAAGAATATAACAAGACAAAGTAGGCAGTAGTGACCATGTTATGAAAACGTATTGTACTGTTAATGTTTTGCATCCCCTGTCATCCCAATACCCCCCGTCCCCCGCCCCAGAGAGGAGTTGTACAGTCTAATGGCGTGTGGGACAAAGGAGTTTTTGAGTCTATTAGTCCTGCACTTGGGATGAAGCAGTCTAGCACTGATCAGGCTCCTCTGGCTACTGATAACGCTATGCAGAGGGTGACTGGCATCATCCAGGATGCTCACTAGTTTGTCCACAGTCCTCTTCTCTGCCACCGTCACCAGTGAGTCCAGTTTCATTCCGATTGTAGAACCGGCCCGCCTGATCAGTTTCTCAAGTCTGGAGCTTTCCTTAGATGTACTGCCCCCAAGCACACTACCATGTAGAACAGAACACTGGCAACCACAGACTGGTAGTACATCCACAGGAGTTTTCTACAAATGTTGAAGGAGTGCAGTCTCCTGAGGAAGTACAGCCTGCTCTGTCCTTTCTTGTACTTTCTTGTACATCATGTACATATTACATGTTATTTTGAATGTTACTGGATACTCCGTCTATACTTACATCATGTATACTGTATATTACATGTTATTATGAATGTTACTAGACACGACATCTATACTTACATCATGTACATATTACATGTTATTATGAATGTTACTGGATAGTACACCTATACTTACATCATGTATATATTACATGTTATGATGAATGTTACTAGCTACTACATCTATACTGACAGTGTGTATATAAAACCTTGATGGAGGTGTTTGGATGCAGTTCCCTCAACATCCGACTGGAAAAATCACAGAGAAGAAGAACTCTCTCCTCAGGTTAAGCAAAAGGTGACACCTAAATACAAAAGTTTCCCCATCAGCTTTCCCGTGCAGGCAGCGATGGAAACTTGTCTTTTTGAAATGCATATTTTCTGCCTTCTCTCTCTCGGCACTTAAGAAGAAAGCCAACCGCCTCGTTTTATTTAGTCCCGCGTCTGTTTGTGTTTAGTCTCTGCCTTTCAATGGCCTTTCTCCCACAAAGACGCACAATGGCAGGAATCTCCACATTTCCCTGCCTCATATATCTTTCTCTCCAAGTCAGCCATATTTTTTCCCCCCCTTGCTTTTCTATCCTTATCGTTGGCAAAATCTGCTTTTCCCTTCCCGACTGCTTGCCAGATCACAAGATCTCACATGGATCCACTTTAGCGGTCACCACTGTTTATGGGCTGGTTTCATCACATCTCCTTACGTGCATTTGAGATCGGCCTGGCCAACGCAAGCAGCGTGTTGGAGATGAAATCTCTGAATAATTGAACACTTCCAGTCTGCCTCGCCTCGCCTCGCACTTTCCAAACGTGTTTTTCCCCCCAACAAAGTCCAAAATTATTCATGCTGCATCTGCATCCTTTCCTGGCTTTGTCTGCAAGTCTGCGCTCTTTGATGGGAACACTTTGTGTTCCAGATCAGGCTGTATGTGGGTTCCTACCTCCAGCAACTGCCATTTGGAAAGAGAAAGGCAATAGCGTGCCAAGGAAATTATTTTTTCACCCGCGTTGAGTTTGTTTGCCAGCTCAGCCTCAATTCAACCTGAGGAGAAATTACATTCAGATCTGCTACATACCCTTGTTTATTATTATTATTATTACTGTATTGTTTGATGTTTTCATGAGATAGGTCACCTTCTTCAATCAAAGCTCTGCAAGAGAATTTGGATGATCTTTGGAGACTATTTCCATTTTCTTTCAGTTCAACAATCATTTCCAACGGACTTCATCCATCTCATCCATCTTCTTCCGCTTATCCAAGGTCAGGTCGCGGGGGCAGCAGCCTAAGTAGGGAATCCCAGACTTCCTTCTCCCCAGCCACTTGGTCCAGCTCCTCCCGGGGGATTCCGTGGCGTTCCCACGCCAGCCGGGAGACATAGTCTTCCCAACGTGTCCCGGGTCTTCCCCGTGGCCTCCTACCAGTCGGACGTGCCCTAAACACCTCCCTAGGGAGGCTTTCAGGTGGCATCCGGACCACATGCCTGAACCACCTCATCTGACTCCTCTCCATGTGGAGGAGCAGCGGCTTTACTTTGAGCTCCTCCCGGATGACAGAGCTTCTCACCCTATCTCTAAGGGAGAGACCCAAACTCATTTGGGCCGCTTGTACCGGTGATCTTGTTCTTTCAGTCAAAACCCAAAGCTCATGACCATAAGTGAGGATGGGAACGTAGCTGGACCGGTAAATTGAGAGCCTTGCCTTCCGGCTAAGCTCTTTCACCACAACAGATTGATACAACGTCCGCATTACTGAAGACGTTGCACCGAGCCGCCTGTCCATTTCACCATTCACTTTTCCTTTACTCGTGAACAATACTCCCAGGTACCTGAACTCCTCCACTTGGGGCAGGGTCTCCTACCCAACCCGGAGATGGCACTCCACCCTTTTCCGGGCGAGAACATTGGACTCTGACTTGGAGGTCCTGGTTCTCATCCCGGTCGCTTAACACTTGGCTGTGAACCTCCAATGGACTCCTTCCTGTAAATGTGCAGCCTAAAGTTATCCGGGATATAATCCAGCTCACCTTCTCCATGTCCACACACACACACACACACACACACACACACACACACACACACACACACACACACACACACACACACACACACACACACACACACACACAAGGCCATCGTTTAAGAACCCTACATCCGCCGGCACAACGTGACCTAGGTGCGCATATATTAGGTCATAGTCACCTCTCGGGATGATGTTTGTTTGTTAAGAAATTATCGACTTCGATGCCATTATCGAATTCTCTTATCAAACCGATTTCTTATCGATCCTCTTATCGAATCTAGATAGGTTGTTGTATATGGAAAAAACACACAATACTTGGTTTGTTAATAGCTCACTTTTATTTTTTAAGAAACAAGTACAATAAAATGAGTAAAAACTGCCCTGGTCACTCTGGCTGTCATCCTCTGAAATAGGATAACGTCAACATTATCTTCATTCACATCTTGCAAGCACTAGTTTATTAGACACACCTACAAACTCTGGAGCGGTGTAGGCTACAAGCTACCGTTAACGTTATCAGACACATACAAAAATGCTAACGTTAACGTTACCGTTAGCCACTGACTATGCTTAGGTCACGTTAGTCTAGCTAACATTACTGTTGGGATGTCGCATGGCTGGAGTTGTGTGACCCCGTGGATGCAAGAGTCAAGGAGAGAATTGAGAGAAGGTAAAATAATTTAATACTCATAAGAAACAAATAAACAGAAAGCAGTCTTGCATAGTAACATTTCCAAACATAGATTTTATCATCGAGCACTCCTCAGTGCTCGAGTGAAACATAAATAGACACTAGTGTGATTGACAGCAGGTGTGAACCGCTGCCAATCAACGAAAAGAGAAAAACAGTGCTCCGTGAATAAAACAGGAAATACAACAAAATAAGAGCACTGAACAGGAAGTAAATACAAAAACACGAAAAACTAACAGAAATGAAGTGACAGATTGTCACAGGACCTCCCCCTCAAGGAACAGATACCAGATGTTCCCTGGAAAAGAAAAAATTGAAAAAAGTCCAAAAAGTAAGGGAGGGCGGAGGGAGGATTTGGTGGAGGGTCGCCAAACCTCGTGTCCCCGCAGCCAGCGAGGCAAAGTCAGGTGGCGGTGGCGCGTAGAGCGCCGCTGGAACTGGCGAGGCGGGCGGCCAGGGAACGGCCACATCACTGGCCGAAAAAGAGGAGAGTGCGTCCCGGGAGGAGAACGCCCAGGGCACGGCCACATCTGCGGCCGACGTAGAGGCGGGCGCGCCGAAGCAGGCCGGGAAGCAGCAGACGTAATCGGCGGCGTGGAAACCGCAGGCCTCATCGGCGGCGTGAAAACTGCAGGCTTCATCGGCGGCAGATGAAGACACCGGGCGAGGAGAAGCAAATGCCGGCCGAGGAGCAGCATATGCCGGCGTTGGAGCAGGTGGCGACAAAGACGACAACGATGATTGCGGTGTCGTGCAAAGTCCCATCGGCGACGAAGACGTCCCCGTGGGAGAGAATGATGGCGTGGATGACAGCGGCGTGGATGACAGTGGCGTGAAAGCGGCAGACGTCATCGGTGGAGTGGAAGCTGACAGCGGCGTGTGCTCAGCTGCACCGCCGCGAATAGTGGCAGCTGTCATCGGCGTCGTGAAAGCGCCAGATGAAGACGCCGGGCGAGGAGCAGCAAATGCCGGCCGAGGATTAGCGGATGCAGGCGGTGACGAAGCCCGGCGTGGTGCTGCTCTTGGCGGCGTTGGAGCCGTGCGTAGTGCCGGCGTTGGAGGCCAGCGTGGTGCTGCTGATGTCAGCGTTGCAGCTGTGCGTAGTGCCGGGTTTGGAGGCCGGCGTGGAGCTGAGCGAAAGACCGCCAGGGACTTAGATGTCTCTATGGAAGGAGACGCTGGCTGGGATGACAAGGCCGTGTGCTCGGCTGCACAGCTGTGTGTAGTCGGCCCCCCTTCCTTAGGCGGCTGCCAGACGCCGTCCACACTTGTGGGAAGACGTGCCTCATTGTCGGATTCCCCTGGTGCGAAAACCAGGGAAGGGCGGGAGGGGGCCAGGAGGAGGGACGAAGATACGTCCTGCACCGAGTCCCAGCAGAAGGACAAAAGCGACCTCACTGTGGGCTCCACTGGAGCTCTCGGCGAACCAAAAAAGAGAGCGGGAGCTGGCAAAAAGAGCAGCCGGGGAGCAGCCGCAGGAAGCTGCGTAGGAGCAGGGAGAAGCAGCTCAGCAGACAACGGGAAGGATGGCGGCGGCGGATGTGCCGGTCGGAGAGCCGCAGTCGGCGACGGAGCCGCAGGAGCCGCGAGACGTGAAGGAGGAGGCGGGTGCGCCAGTCGGTGAGCTGTAGCCGGCAGCGTTGCCGAGAGGAAGGATGGCGGCGGAAGACGCGCCGGTCGGAGAGCTCTAGCCGGTAGCGTTGCCGCGGGAGCCGCGAGGCAGGCAGGAAGTGGCGGACGTGCTGGTCGGAGAGCCGTAGCCGGCCGTCGAGCCGAGAGGAAAGATGGCGACGAGGGACGCGCCGGTCGGAGAGCCGAAGCCGGTGGCGTTGCCGCGGGAAGAGGGTCCGCGTCTGTAGGCTAGGACCGCACAAATCTGGCCTTCAAGTCCACCAGGAATTGTGCGGTCCAGAACGTCGGCTGAGGATTGCCGACAGGGACTCTCGCGCGGTCACTTTCTGGCTCGATGATACTTTTGGGATGTCGCATGGCTGCAGTTGTGTGACGCCGTGGATGCAAGAGTCTAGGAGAGAATTGAGTGAAGGTAAAATAATTTAATACTCATAAGAAACAAATAAACAGAAAGCAGTCTTGCATAGTAACATTTCCAAACATAGATTTTATCATCGAGCACTGAGGAGTGCTCGAGTGAAACATAAATAGACACTAGTGTGATTGACAGCAGGTGTGAACCGCTGCCAATCAACGAAAAGAGGAAAACAGTGCTCCGTGAATAAAACAGGAAATACAACAAAATAAGAGCACTGAACAGGACGTAAATACAAAAACACGAAAAACTAACAGAAATTAAGTGACAGATTGTCACAATTACTGCAGTCCTGGTTGACATAAGAGGTAATGTTATTTCAGCTTAAAGGCTTCAAGTGAGCAGATATGGAATTGAACCGGCACTATCACTGGGACTGCAGGTTGAAGCAGAGGAAGAAGGGCGTGCTTCGTCATCTCTGTTGCTGCTTCTCTAACCTTCAGGTTATGTACGGCCTGGACATGTTTCAACATGTTTGTTGTACTGCTCTTCTTGCAGGAAAGCCAAGCCTGGCAATAATTGCAGATAGCAGTTTCCCCTTCGTATTTCTTAGTTTTAACTTTCTGAAGCCATGCCTTGGAGCGTTTTTTCCGGTCCATTGTTGTTGCTGCTTCTGTATCTGCCACCCAATGACTGAGCTATGTAATTTCCTGTGATGCGCCACAGGACATTTCCTGTGACACGGGATCTGTTCCCGGGGATTTGAAGAAAGAACCAAATATTTTTCTTTACTATAGTGGCTTCCATAACGGGAACCGTTTCTCAAAAAGGGATTCTAATCATTTAATCGGTTCTTTTCTTATCGAACAATCAGGAGAACCGTTTTTCGAACGTGATCCCTAGTCACCTCTGACCTGGAATAGTATTCTTACCTCCCGTTTCCATCGAGACTGTTGTCACATTTCTTTGAACAGTAAACCTTGCTTGCCTCACCATCAGCAGCTGCCAGACTTTGTAGTCTATCACATCCGAGTCATCATACATCCATCATGTCTTTAATGAACGTGAGGAAGTAAACAAAATGATAAAGTACATTTGACAACAATCAATCTAGAGATCTAGATATCTGGTCAGGTCACTCCTCATTCTTCTCTCTTCACTTTCATTGTCCAGTCTTGCAATCCTGCCTGTGCTTGGAGGCTGAAAGTGGCGGTCGTTTAGCGACTCCTTCACAGCTTCACAGTCGTGTATGGATTACAAAACTAGAGGTGGAGTAGTCACTCGACATACACGGCGGATATTAACTCATCCAGTCTGCTTCGCCAGTTCAAAAGTTTTCCGTAGTCTTCCCTCGTCGGCCAGGTAATACAAAGCACACGCTACCTTTTTTTTAAATCACATCCACGGGAGCCCGCCTTCTCGTTGTCTCCCCTTTGAACAATGAAGGAAGTTTTCCGCTAAGTAGAATCCCAGCAGACATGGACAGCAGACATGTGTTGTGCCATTCCTCTGGCACAACACACTCCTTGACAAATATACCATGAATTGATTAACGTGCAGCTCGACTTAAACAAGTTGAAAAACTTATTGGGGTGTTACCATTTAGTGGTCAATTGTACAAAATATATATACTGTGCAATCTACTAATACAAGTTTCAATCAATCAATCAACATCCCACCAGGCTTCCGTTTTTCCAGATCTTAATTTGAACATGAAACCCAACTAGGTCCACACATCTCAGTGTACTCGATACACACATCTCAGTGTACTCAATGGGACCCCGACATTTACAATACACTCAGACCGCAGTCAGTGAGCCGCCAAGTGGCGAGGGAACACTATCTCCTTCATGAGCAAATTTTAGCAACATGCATTTTCATGGACCTGGATCATTCCAGTTATTGTCAAAGTTTTTAGCACAACATCCGCATCAACCCCCAGTGGACGTGCTAAAAAGGTAGCACAGATTGTTGTTGTTGTTGTTGTTGTTGGGATTTTAGTTTACGGAGCCAGCCTTGTTTCAGTAGTGGCCTTCCATTTAAAATCCTGAACACATTTAAACTGACTGTCTGTGCCACTTTTCCAGAACCTTATTGCAATATTTCAACATACTTTTATGTCAGGTGTTCTTTAAAAATGCAGAAGTCGATGTGAACACCTATGTGCAAGCGTTCCCTGGGAAGTCGGAATTTTCAAGTTCTTCATCGTAATTTCAACTAAAACGCCTCTCATAGTCGGATTCCTGATTCGAAAAGTCGGAACATTGTCTCCACCCCTAAAGATGTCTTCTCTGGATGTAAACAATAATGTCTGCTTTTCTAATATCCGTTATTAGCACTTCTGATGAGTTGATGTGTCAGTATATCATCCATAAACAATGTATTGTTTATATATGCTAACACCACTGGAATGTAAACTACATTTATTTCACGTGCTATTTACGTCATGAGCAATGGCATCTGTGTTTTCTCTTCATCCGCCTTGAGTGAAGGTTGAGGAGAGAGTGCATATTTTCTCATAAGTTATTTGTAGTCAGACACGGCAAAAGAGAAATACAAATAGCTTTCATAGATGTAGCCATCTGGAATTCCGACCTCGCGACTGGAACGCTCTGGACTCAGCTGTGACACCATCCCCAGCTCCCACTTCTAACTTCCCAGGAAAATGGAGAAACGAAAAGAACCAAAGAAACTAAAAGTTTTGCCAGAGAAGACAACAAAATGAAAAAGGGGGGCTACCCAGATAAAAGGACAGTCAAGGATCAACATTGTCCCGACTTTCACTCCCTGGCGTGAGCTCAAAGACAAGGAGGGGTTTCAGACTAATGCTGCCTTGGCTCTGTTCCTGCTGAACCAGGAAGTGACTTTCCATCCGCAAATCCAAATGATAATGTTAGCTATCGAACATTTACGTGGTAGCATTGATTGATTTGATTGATTGAAACTCGTATTAGTAGATTGCACAGTACAGTACATATTCCGTACAATTGACCACTAAATGGTAACGCCTCAATAAGTTTTTCAACTTGTTAAAGTCGGGGTCCACCTTCATCAATTCATGGTAAATAATAAATATGATGATAACAATAAATAGCCATCATCTTAATAGTTCCACGCAAAACAAACTGAAAAACAAACAGTGCGGTGAATATATAAAGTTGTAATAAAATATATAAGTTCCTACTGTGGAAAGATCAGTCTTACTGAATCATTGTGGTATTATGGTGTCACTTTGTGTGTATATAACAGTAGTTTCTGACCATTTAGGACAGTATGCACTGGTCCTCACTGGGAATATGGTCTTCTTCTGGCAAAACACTACTGGTTTGATCCACTGGTGCCGCCAAAATCAATGAAAACTAAAGTTCCTAAGTGAGGCTTCAGCTTGTAACTTTAAAAATGATACAACATTGAGGTGGCGACTTGTCCAGGGTGTACCCCGCCTTCTGCCCGATTGTAGCTGAGATAGTCACCAGCGCCCCCCGCGACCCCAAAGGGAATAAGCGGTAGAAAATGGATGTATGGATGGACAACATTGAAACATTGGCTTTGGAGAACACCTTTTAAAGGACTCAAAGCTGCTGACCTTTGCCCTCGCTGCCACTCAGTGGAAATGTACAAGTTGACCTCTCCACCTTTTAATGGCAGGAGTCTCATTTCCGTGGGAAGTCGAGCTATTGTTTTAACCCATGGCCATTATTTACTCCTCCTTTCTTGTTGTGGCCTCCTGGTTGCCTTCCTCACCTCCCTCCTCGCTGCTTCCTGATTGCAATCAGCAGCCAGGGTCAGCAGAGCAGTCAATGTTGGAACAGTCTGGAATGGAGGGTCAGTCGCACTGCTTAAGGCTGGAGTGGAGGGCCACTTGCAACATCTCGCTGATTAGTCCGGCCCAACATTCTCTCTCTCTCTCTCTGTGTGTGTGTGTGTGTGTGTGTGTGTGTGTGTGTGTGTGTGTGTGTGTGTGTGTGTGTGTGAGCTTTTCTTCCTGCCCAAACTATTATTTTAATGAAATAAATAAGTGAGAATTCCTACAATGAAACTATTCTTGCATCTAAATTCAGGCCTCGAATTTAAACTTTTTAAGGTCAAGGCAAGTGTTGCCTTAAAGGAGGGCTCATATTTTAGGGCACCAAGGCAACTACTATTTTCTTTCTAAGCATGCATACATACATTTTATATATATATGTATATATATATATATATATATATATATATATATATATATATATATATATATATATATATATATATATATATATATATTAGGGCTGGGCAACGATTAAAAATTTTAATCGAAGTTAATCACACTATTTCTCTGATTAATCGCGATTAACCGCATTGTATACGCAAAGCCCAATAATGAATTCAAAAGTAGTGTGTAGTGCACCTTTATTGGAATATTCTCCCACATGAACAAAAGCGTCAAAACATCTGTTGTGCAAACACAATTTAAATCAGTCCTTGTTAAACAGTAGCAGTTAAATAGCGTATTTTATGAAAATCAACTCAAAAAATGTAAATACAAACATTTAAGCTTATTACTACCACTGCCAGGGTATTTAAGTTATCCTGTTTGTTATGGAAAATAAATAAAATCTACATACAAATCTCTGAGCCACAATCATAACATCTGAACAGGCAATTTCTGAGGTAACAGCAGAAACATTTGTTTTATCAGGGATCTTATGTTTAAAAAACCTATATTATAGGTAGTGGGCTGTTTTAGGGAATTTTTGATTAAATTATCCGTAGTAGCAATATTAATAATGTTGTGTTTATTCTGCATAGTGCACTTAAAATAATTATGACCATATCTAGGAATTGATATGATGGGAATTTTCCGATTGTTTGCTTGGTGCTTTGATAAACTGAACGCATATACATGGTACTATATTGTCATGTTATGAGCCAGGGAATAAAAGAACTACCATACCCAGCATGCAACAGGAGTGACGAGCATGCACGGTAGCCCGGTAAAGGTTGTGTCGCCATGACGGCATCTTGTATGTTGTGATATGCACGCTCTGAAAGCAAACGTTAAGAACTCAGCCAACACTCCTCGTCTGCATTATTCATAAATAGACAGACAACACATATACTTCGCTGCTTCACAGGCCGCTGGATGTAGCCGGCAAAGTATTCCCATGCTAGCTAGCCGGTCAAGCAAGCACGCGTCATTTAGTCCAAAACGGCCCGATCTATCCAGATCCAGAATTGTCTGGCGGTCGTAAGTGATCCCGGAGTGACCACGCTGTAAGCCAGCCATGAAATTTGCAGAATTGTCCGGTATTTTTGCCAAATGTTCCTTCTTTACCAAGAGCCCCTCGACGCCGGGCGACGCCATCTTGTTAAGAAAAGGTATTAACAAAATAAAAGCATGTAAGCAACATACGCAAATGTGCGATAAAATAATTGTCGGCGTTAATAGATTGATAAGTTAACTCATAATTAACGCATTAATTTGCCCACCCCTAATATATATATATATATATATATATATATATATATATATATATATATATATATATATATATATATATATATATATATGTATACATGTGTTTAGTTTGATGAGATGAAGAAACATTTATTTGAGCTAGTATTGATGTTATTTAAACATTGTAGTGTGGGGACAAAATTGTCCACACCTGTCTCCATCTAAACACAGCAGTGTCTCTTAAATGCACGGCAGGAAGCGAGGGAAAATGAGGTTAAACCAAGCGCTTGGCTCCGTTTACTCTGAGGGGAAATATCCTCAGCAAAGTTGGTGTTGGTAGTCCGCCAAAATTATCAAACTAAATGACCTGACTTCCTGTTGCCTAAAATGCATTCATAAATGACGGTTTTTCGGTTATTAAAAAATTAGACGGTAATACTAACCGTCTGGAATTTTATGGCAAATTATCATTATACCGTTTATTGTTACATTCCTAGCTCATTAACAAGTAAAAAGTCAAGGGCAATCACGACACATTCTAGTTGCAGATGTCAGTCCATTTATTGTGCATTATGGAAAATTAGAGGGCGGTCATGGCACTTGCCGCAGTTGCCGTGGTTGAATTCAAGCCCTGTTAATTCTTTACCATCAAGGGCCTGATCTACTACAGGTCTGCGTGTACTAAAACATGTGCAAATTTGATAGCACACAAAGCTGATCTACTAAACTTGTGAGCAGAGGACTGTGTCTGTGAAGTGAGCAGAATCCATTTAGCGTGTCCGTCTTCGTGAATATGCAAAATATATCAACACACCCACAGTAATGGACAAGAAGATGCAATTTTTATTTAGCTCATTGTTTTTCAACCTTTTTGGAGCCAAATCACTTTGTTGTCAATGAAAAAGCAGAAATTATAAAACAAATGCGTAGAGAAAGTAAAAAGTTGTTGTCACAAGAGTTGGATATGACTTTAAGCATAACAAGTAAGCATAAGTATAGCTCTTGTCTCAAAGTAGGTGTACTGTCACCACCTGTCACATCACACTAAACACTACACTGTGTGTAGTGTTTAGTTCTTGTCTTGCGCTCTTATTTTGGTGGCTTTTCCTGTTGTGTTTGTACTTCCTGTAGCAGTCACATGTCTTCCTTTGAGCGATATTTCTTGCATCTACTTTGTTTTAGCAATCAAAAATATTTCAGTTGTTGTTATCCTTCTTTGTATGGACATTGTTGATTGCCATGTCATGTTCGGATGTACTTTGTGGACGCCGTCTTTGCTCCACAGTAAGTCTTTGCTGTCGTCCAGCATTCTGTTTTTGCTTACCTCGCAGCCAGTTCAGTTTTACTTTTGTTCTGCATAGCCTTCCCTAAGCTTCAATGCCTTTTCTTAGGGGCACTCACCTTTTGCTTATTTTTGGTTTAACCATTAGACACCTTTTTACCTGCACGCTGCCTCCCGCTGTCATCTGCATATTGTGATCACCACGAACCATCACATGTTCCCGACATCTACAAAGCAATGAGCTACTGCTGCCACCTACTGGTATGGAAGAGTATTACAGGGTTACTCTGTGGAGCTCCACACAGTACAGACACTCAACAACAACACATGAATTGTGGATTTTAAATACTACTTTGCAACAAATATAGTTAACCCAATCGGTGAAATGACATCATCTCCAACGGCACATCAGACAGTGGTTGAAAAACACTGATTTAGCTCACGCAATGTGATCTATCAACACTCATCAGCATTTTGCCAGAACTATTTAGCATTTTATATGCAGGCTCACACACACCATGGATACACCACAGTCCTTGTGTGTGTCCCAACACCTTGAACACTCAAAAGTAAGAATATTAGCACAATATTAGTCTATTCAGCAACATCGTTTTATAATGTTATAGCTGCAAAAGGAGTTAAAAGACTGATTAAAACAAATTATATTGATGCATTTTGGTGTCATGTCATATTTATTGATGACATAGAATATAAATGATTACAAATGTGTTATATGAAGAAAAAACTACTTGAAGTATGATTTTTTTTCTTTTGAGCAGAGTAAGGGCAGCCTCTCTCTAATTAGTGTCGTGCAGTCAATGCTGTTACAATGCCCATAAAAAGTGGTAGATGTGTCCCGCATATTTGAAAACATGACAAACTGTCACATGTATGGGCATGATTGACTGAATGTGCAGTAAATGAGTGTCTCCATGGTGATGACATGAATGTGCAGTAAATGAGTGTCTCCATGGTGATGGCCCGTATAGTACAAGCTAACTATGTATTTAAATAATGTGGTCTGCACACACAGTCTTAGTAAATCACACGCCCACTAATAGTACACACCATTTTAAAGATTGATCCTGGTGTTTGGAGCTTAGTCAATCAGGCCCTAAGTGTAATAAGCAGGTTAATACAGCAACGTCTTAATTCCTTAATACCCTGCTCACTTTCCCTCTTTTCTTCTTTCTTTCCTTCTTATTTTTCCTTCCTTGGCAGCCTCATCTTCTTCTCTGCTAAACACATTAGCACACACAATGTGATTTATCAACACTCATCAGCATTTTGCCAGCACTATTTAGCGCTTTATTTGCAGGATCACACACACACACACACACACACACACACACGCACGCACGCACGCACGCACACCACAATCTTTTTTGTGTGTGCCAACACTTTGGAGGCTCAAAATTAAAAATATTAGACATATCGTCTATTCAGCAACATCCTTTTATAATGTTAAAGCTGATAAAGAACTTAAGGGACTGATTTGGCATTTTGGTTTCATTTAATATTTGTTAAATAACATTTATGTATTTCATATAGAATATATATTATTAAAACATTTCTTATATGAAGAAAAAAACACTTTAAATATGCATTTTTGATTTTTGAGCAGAGTTAGTGCAGCCTCTCTCCCTTCAGCTGTAAATAAAAAAGTGATGTTCATGCAGATTCACTGCAGGACTGCTGGTAAAATGCCCATTAAAAGTAGTAGATGTGTCCTGCATGTTTGAAAACATGACAAACTGTCACATGTATGAGCATGATGACATGAAGGTTCAGTAAATGAGTGTCTCCATGGTATAGTAGACACTATATATGGACATCAACTTTTTGAACTGCTGCCCCTGGGCGGTAGATACAAGACAATAAAATGCCGGGCAAACAGATTTAAGAAGACTTTTTACCCAGAGCAATAGTGTCGCTGAACACAAGACAAAAATGACTGTGCATGTGAGCTGTGTGCTTGCTATTGTTATGTATTTTATGTATTTTTATCTATTTATCTATGTTCTTATTTTATGATGTGTTATTATGAATTTGCACTAAATTAGTTTTTGCTTACAATTGTGTTGTACAATGTACAATGACAATAAAGATCTACTCTATTCTACTCTATTCTATTTTATTCTATTCTTCTGTAGTGCACGCTAAATACACTTTGTAATTGCACACAGTCTTAGTAAATCACACACCCACTAATAGACTGCACCTGGTGTTTGGATCTTGGTCAATCAGGCCCTAAGTCTAATACGTCGATATAAACGTCTTCATTCCTTAATTCCCTCTTCTCTTCTTTCCTTCCATCCTTTGGCTCTTGCAGCTTTTTTTTCTTCCTTCCTTGGCAGCCTCATCTTCTGCTCGGCTAAACAGATTAGCACACGCAGCCGACTCACCAGAGACTCGGCAACACCTGTTCCTCGCCCGCAGCGTGTCCTTATCGATCGGACGACCCTCGCCAGCATTTGGCTCCAACCCCCCCCCCCCCCAACCCACCCCCCACCACAATTTCACGCCACCGCGGAACTAGGCCGGAGTGTCGGGAACACCAGCGTGAATAAACACATTAAACATATTGCAAGTTTGAAGCAACACGAGGTCACTCACACGCCACCTTTGACCTTGAAGTAGGACTTTACTGACGCTCACAAACTTCAGAGTGAAGTAGTCCACACTCTGCAACATGTTAGGCAAGAAACTATTAGGCAGAACACTTTCCAATTTGTTCCAAACATTTGTCCCGCAGGAAGTCTTCAGTCTGTTGACTAGCACCAGCAATTATCAAGTGACATTCTTCAGAATAAAAGCACATAAAAGTGCCAGTCAGCAACACACTTATTTAATTGTGCAACCTTTTCAAAAACAAAGAATATAAGAAGAACACCACTCATAGCTGCTTTACCACGACACCTTTTGTTTCAAAACTGTATACACCTTGACTTTGTTTATGTAATGAATATTTCATTGATTGGTGATCAGGGCGGTGAACAACACACGTGACCACGTGCAAGAGAAACAAGGAATTATATTATAATGCTAACTATACAAAGTGATAATATTAGCCAGAAACACTCACAGCTAATGTTCATTCATGTGTTACATATGAACATATTTTATGTACGTTATTAACATATACAAGGTAAGCGTTAAACCAAGCCAAGGCTAAGTCTCACGACATAACAATTCGTGTTTTGTCACGTTCTAATAAAATAATATGATGGACGGTATGGAAAGCAGCGCTAAGATCACGGAGCAGCAAGATAGCAATAGATCATTAGTCATTTTTGCGAGGGCTGTCTCCGTAGAGTGATTTGCCCTGAAACCGGATTGAAAGGTTTCACATAGATTGTTAAACGCTAAGTGTTCATTTAGCTGCTCTGCAACAAATTTTTCGAGGATTTTTTAAATAAAGGGAAGGTGAGACACCGGTCGGTAGTTTACCATGAGGTCAGTATGGAGGTTAGGTCTTTTAAGGAGAGGATGAATAACCGCTTTTTTGAATGCTAGGGGAACAGTGCCCAGGAAAGTGATAAGTTTATAATATTTAGCACTGATGGATCTAATAATACAAAGAGCTCCTTGATAAGTTTCCCAGGAAGTGAGTCAAGTAAACATGTTGTTTGTTTTATTCCATTTATACGTTGTAACAATTCTTCTAATGTTATTTCCTCAAAACGAGAGAAACTATTTTGGAGGGCAGTATCCGCCGTATATGCAATCGTATCAGTGTTAATACAACCCTGTTGTAGCTGGGACGCATTGTCTTTAATTTCCTTTCTAATGACTTCAATTTTCTTATTAAAGAATTGCATAAAGTCAGCTGCTGAGTGGGTGGAGCTACTGGGAGGAGTTCCTTGTTGGGTAGCGATGCTAACGTACTAGACAAAAATTTAGGATTGTTTTTATTCAGGTGGAAGAGATTTGAGTAATATTTAGCTTTAGCTAAGGTAAGCATGTGTTTATAAGTTATTAAACTATCACTCCATGCTTGATGGAACACCTCAAGTTTAGTCATGCGCCATTTGCGTTCCAGCTTTCTACATAATAATTTCTGAGCTCTAGTTTCTTCTGTAAACATGGGGTACGCCTTTTTGGAGCCTTTTTTAACTTCAGCGGTGCTATACTATCAATGGTTTCACACAGGGCATCGTTAAAGTTGTTAGTGAGGTTATCAATAGAGCCCACATACTTTGGGAATGGTGCCATTACTGAGGGCAGTAGGTCAGCAATAGTTGTCGTTGTGGCCGTATTAATGTTGCGGCTGCTAAAGCAGTTATTATTATTATTATTATTATTATTATTATTATTATTATTATTATTACCTTGTTGACATTGAGTCACAACTTCGAATTTTATAAAGTAATGATCGGACGTTACTTTAGGATACGGGAGTATCATAACTTTGGAGGTGGTGACACCCCTGACAAGCACTAGATCTATCGTATTACCTTTGCAATGCGTGGGTTCATATATCATTCGTGTAAGACCACAGCTATCCCTTATAGTCTGGAGCGCCACGCACGGAGGGTCCGATGGGGTTTTTAAATGGATATTAAAGTCCTGCATTATAATTATATTGTCAGCGTGTGTCACTAGATCAGCAACGGACTCTGAAAATTCACTGATAAAGTCTGAATAGGGCCCTTGGGGGCGGTAGATACCAGCCAGGTATAGAGGCAGCAGTGTGACAGACCTCATGGTAAGCACAACAAAGGATTTATATTTATTATTTAGGTTAGGACTAAGGTTAAGGTTTTCATTGTATATTAGTGCGACCCCCTTACCCCTTTTAAGGGGACAGGCAATATGCGCATTCGTATACTTAGGAGGAGGTGCCTCATTCAGCGCAAAAAAATCGTCTGGCTTGAGCCAGGTTTCGCTGAAACCGATGACGTTCAGATTGTTGTCTCTAATGACCTCATTAACTAATAATGATTTGGGAGACAATGATCTTATTTTTAAAAAGCTCATATTATAGGTAGTGGGCTGTTTTGAGGAGTTTTTGTTAAAGTTATCCGTAGTAGTAATATTAATGATGTTGCGTTTATTATGCGTAGTGCGCTTTAAATAATTTCGACCATATCTAGGAATTTATATGACGGACATTTTCAAATTGTTTTCTTCATGTTGCGATACAATGTACACATCATAATTTGCCACCTCAGTAGAATGCATGTCCACCTCCGACAAAGTCACTGCAGAAAAAAAACATGATGTGAGTTGTGTATTATTCTAGGAGAAATGCTATGTGTGCAGGGATTTTCCAGCCCGGCGCTGGCTAGTTCTAGCTTAACTGACTCCTCACCCGGAGTAACAGACTCTGTTATTGCCTGTAACCAGGTTTGCTCTAGTGTAGTTGGTCAAGTGTGACTCAAACAGAAATCTATGTTCCTCGACAAGATGATGGTGCCTTTCTGGTTAGGGTGAAGGCCGTCCCTCGTCAACAAGCCCGGTTTGCCGCAGAAAGAAGGCCAATTATCAATTAACGTTAGTCCCTGTTGTCTACAGAAGCTAGCCAGCCACTTGTTAAGTGAGACTAATCTGCTATATCACTCATTATTGCCTTTCGCGACAAGTACTTCATACCTGGACATCTTTCTAGCCAGATTACAAGTCCTAGCTCTTTGTAATCTCTGACTGTTTTATCCTAGTGTCATTGAAGCCAACGTGTACAACTATGTTCGCGTAACTAGTGGTGCAATTAGCCTGTTGTACGTGTTTACTAGGCCTGTTGCAAGTTAGCTCCCTAAGATTAGCTTCAATGTCAGGTGCTCTGGCCCCAGGAATAAACTTAATTGTGGCTGGTTTGCTAAACATTATGTTTCGGGTGATGGAGTCCCCTATGACTTAAGTGTGGTGCCCGGTCGACTGGGGTGTTGGACTAGCTAAAGGGCTGGATCTATTATGAGTCTCAATCGGTTCATCATCGTTTATAGGCCGCTTAGGGCTGCTATAAACTGGGCTAGTTAGGTCGCTACAGCTAATGCTAGCAGATGTGTCTGCAATGTCTAAAGTTAGGAGATTACTCTGCTCTACCTTTAGGGCACGGCCCTCTAGCAAAGCCAGGCTATCCATGAGAACGGTGCAGGGAGCCATACTCACGATCTTTTCTGTCACCAAGTGAAGTCCCTGCTGTCTTCAGGGAAGTGGTCGCGACATGCGGGGAGCAGATTCCTTCGGCGCTAGCTTCGTTAGCCTAACAGCTAGCTAGCTGAGAGGGGGGTGGCGAGACAGAGATCGGGTGATTTGCAAGTTGAATAAGACTACTAAGTATGTTTGGGAAGGAGTAAAGAAAGCTGAAAAACAATTAGAAGCAAACATTTAGATTGATACTTAGCTTTTTTGCAACAGCGAGCAGTCAGCGAGCAGTGATTAATTGATTGATTGATTGATTGATTGATTGATGATTTGATTGATTGATTGATTGCTTGATTGATTGATTGATTGACCAAAGGTAATACAATTACAACAAAATGCTTGGTAATCAAACAACTGGTCTAAGAAGATGTGCTGGGACTCAAACCACAGCTGACTCCTGGATGACATGTTTACGTAACAACAACAACAACAACACTTCCAGTAAGCGTGTCGGCAAAACTGCAACAAATCAATAATTTGCATCCAAAATTAGCAGAGCAACCTGTTGTGAAGGAGCCTACATTAGCTGAGGTGGCTTTCTATCACTGCTTTGAAGTTCTGTCTTATCAGCAAGCACTCTGTGTGTGTGTGTGTGTGTGTGTGTGTGTGTGTGTGCCATAGGGACATTGTGTTATCGCAGCATGCAGCCTGTCCAATGTTTATGCTAGCAAGCAGCCTGAAATGCTTTGTGTCCTCCAGTTAGATTCTTTTTTTGCATCACTTCAATAACACTGTGTGTGTGTATGTATGTGTGCGGGTGTGTGTATGTGTGTGTGCATGTGTGTGTGTGTGTGTGCGTGCGTGCGTGCGTGCATGTGTGTGTGTGTGTGTAAATGGTAAAAGGGGTTATAGTTGTATAACGTTTTCTACCTTCAAGGTACTCAAAGCGCTTTGACACTACTTCCACATTTACCCATTCACACACACATTCACACGCTGATGGAGGGAGCTGCCATGTAAGGCGCTAACCAGGACCCCATCAGGAACAAGAGTGAAGTGTCTTGCTCAAGGACACAGCGGACGTGACGAGGTTACTAGAAGCTGGGGATCGAACCAGGAACCCTCAGGTTGCTGGCACAGCCACTCTCCCAACTGTGCCACGCCTTCCCCACGTGTCCTTGTATGTGTGTGTGTGTGTGTGTGTGTGTGCTGCAAAAAAAGCACCAAGTTTTGGTCCCAATCGGCCTCCATTTCCACACTTCCTGTCCTTCTGTCAGCTTCCTGTCACGGTGAGAAAGTGGCCATGCTTGTTTGTCTTGGCTCCGCCTCCTCCTGACCCCCAGTCCCGCCCCTTCAGCCCTTTGCTGCTGTTGACGTGCAGTTTGTTGAGTGAGAAGTCAGAAGAATGGTAGGAACCTACCCCACTAAACCTGCGTCTACCTTGGGATGATTGCTTGTTTCCTCCCAGGAAGTGTGTGCCACTCTCCGTCAGGTGACAGGTAGTCAACTCGTTAACTACCCATCAGGTGACAGGTAGTCAACTCGTTAACTACCTGTCAGCTGACAGGTAGTCAACTCGTTAACTACCCATCAGGTGACAGGTGGTCAAGTCATTAATTGACAGTCTGGTCCTCACCTTTACTTCAACTCAGCACCACCACAATGAAAACAATCAGCAGACTAAATCCTGAAGATGGAAACCAAATAATGTAAACATTTTGGTCGTGTTTTACCACATTGACCAGAAAAAAAGGGTAAACCCTCTTTGCCAAAGAACGTAAACATTTTGGTCGTGTTTTACCACGTTGACCAGAAAAAAAAGTAAAACCTCTTTGTCGAGACTGATTTTTGAAAGAATACTACAGTCTTTTCCACAAAATAGTAAAACAAAAGAGATTTCTTTCTCTCAATACTCAACAGTTTGCCTTTTAACCCGGTGCACGTAATGTAGGGAATAGTTTTGGTTGTGCTTACCAACCTCGAAGCTATTTCATTTGGTACATGGTGTAATGATAAGTGTGACCAGTAGATGGCAGTCACACAAAAGATACGTGTAGACTGCAATATGATGGCAGTCACGCATAGGAGATATGTGTAGACTGCAATATGATGGCAGTCACACATGAGAGATACGTGTAGGCTGCAATATGATGGCAGTCACACATAAGAGATACGTGTAGACTGCAATATGATGGCAGTCACACATATGATATACGTGTAGACTGCAATATGATGGCAGTCACACATAAGAGATACGTGTAGACTGCAATATGATGGCAGTCACACATATGATATACGTGTAGACTGCAATATGATGGCAGTCACACATAAGAGATATGTGTAGACTGCAATAAGATGGCAGTTACACATAAGAGATATGTGTAGACTGCTATATGATGGCAGTCACACATAAGAGATACGTGTAGACTGCAATATGATGGCAGTCACACATAAGAGATACGTGTAGACTGCAATACGATGGCAGTCACACATAAGAGATATGTTTAGACTGCAATATGATGACAGTCCCACATATGATATACATTTAGACTGCAATACGATGGCAGTCACACATAAGAGATATGTTTAGACTGCAATATGATGGCAGTCCCACATATGATATACATTTAGACTGCAATATGATGGCAGTCACACATAAGATATATGTGTAGACTGCAATATGATGACAGTCACACATAAAAGATACGTGTAGACTGCAATATGATGGCAGTCACACATAAGAGATACGTGTAGACTGAAATATGATGGAAGTCACACATAAGAGACACATGCAGACTGCAATATGATGGCAGTCACACATAAGAGATACGTGTAGACTGCAATATGATGGCAGTCACACATAACAGATACATGAAGACTGCAATATGTCTCAAATAAACAACACCAACATGTTACTGTATATGTTCCAATGAAAATATAGAAAATTACACATGGCACTCAGAAATCTATGAAAATGTTTTAGTATGACTTTGGTAAGCTATGAAACCACATTGCTTGATGGATTGTACTGTGTTTCAACATCAGAGTATTATTATGGTGTGTATAAGGTAAGACATATTATCTGGCCTTTTGTTTCACAATATTATGCAAAAACAACTTTTTTTACCTTCTGGAACCTGCTGATCTGTATTTGGGATCTGCATAAGTCCTGAAACTGCGCGCGTGCCCGCCTTTGTTGTCGGTGAGGACACCATAGTCGAAAAGCTTCTTTTTTTGTATCTTCTTGTTATGTGACATTCATTCTCCACTGTTGCCATTTCTAATATATATATATATATATATATATATATATATATAAAGGAGTTTGACAGCACTGCTCTAATGTATCAATGTGGCCCCGGATCCTTTGGTGTTTACAGTATTTATGCCATATCTATGTTTATATTTTTCTTTTAGAGAATGACATGTATTGGAGAGTTTCCTGCCAGCTGTATGCAGTTTTTAATTAAAAAAGCTGCGCAGTTATGTTTGCATGTCAGTTGTTGACTGTGCTGGAAATGAATAGTAGGCAGACAAAGCAGCTGATTGATGGAGTGCTTCACAGCGTACAGTTGGCTTGTTTAATCACTTACCTTTTAAAGAGGAACTTCAGCACTGACAGCCGGTAATAAATATTCCAAGGCTAAATCCACTTTTCAGCCAGCACTATACTTTCCCCTCCAACAGTATTCTGCGTGTTAAAACATTCTCGTCCAAAATAATTAGCCGTCCAATTGAAAGTTCTGATCTTATCAAGCAATTTTACGCAGCTGTAAAGTTGAATGAAGTCCCCTTCTTGCTGCCAGTAATGTTATATTAAAAGTGAAATCTGAGTTTTTGTCTTAATAGTGGCCATGCCATCGTTGTTGTTTTGTTCCTGCTTTGATGGTTATAGATACGTTGTAAGTTTATTCCCAACATGCATGCAAATACAATGTGATGCATCTCATGTCTGGATGGACTTACCTTTGTGATGGAACTGTATTGTTCATATTTACAGTTGATCATTTCAGCATATTTGAAAAGGAGTAGGAATACAACCCTACTCCTTTTCATATCATGGCCATTTCTAACACCTTTATCACTACTTGTACACAACAGGAAATAAATACATGTATCAGTAAATAAACAAACAATGAGTAAGTATATAATTATTACATACTTGCATAATTAATAGATTTTTTTATAAATAAATAGTTAAGTAGTTTATGGTTCACAATAAGAGTTGTAAAAACTTGAGTTTGAATCTTTTCCTGAATTGGATCTGTTTGGTTTATTATTATATTCTGTAACTTAACTGCACATACTGAAAGACTAAAGGTCTTAAGTGTCGCACACCCAAACACATGTTTTAAATTACATCAGTCTTTCAGGTTATATTCCTGCTCACATGCCAATAAGAGACCTGGTCAGAGGCTAAAATAATAAATAATATTAACTAGATGAGGCAATTCCTCAAGGAATTGTGTGTGAACGCTCCAATGCTGAAGTTGAAGTGAAATGCTGAAAGAATTTAGTTGAATGTAAGAATAGTTTGAATCTGGTTTGAATGTTGAAGAGTCAGAATATCCAGGAAAACCGGAATTTGGTTTGGAACTTGGGAAAGTGTTAGTTGAATGTCCAGGATGAGTGGAATGTGTTGATGTTGGAATGCTTTGAATAGCTTGAAAAATGATGGAATTGTGCAATTTGGAAAAAAGGTCCCATTCGTTTCAATGGGAACTTCCTGGAAATGTGGGAAAACTTTTGAAAATGATGAGCATGAATGTCCTGAATTACCTGAATAGGTTGGTGTTGGAATTGTTTAAATCGGTCAAGAAATGCTGAAGTAGTAACAGTTTTTGATTAAAAAAAAGGATACTACGGAATTTTGGGAAGACCGGAGAATTTTTTAAGTTCTTAAACCAACTTGTTTTTTTGTCGTGACTAAGAGGAATGTTTTGACAGTGGAATGCTTGAAATGGGTTGAAAAATGTGAAAGGAGTCATCGTACTAAAAAGGTTGGAACTAAGGTTAAAAAAAAAAACAGGAATTCCTGGAGATTTGTTGAACGTGGAAAAATGGCTGTTTGAATTTCCAGGATGAGTTAAATGTGTTGAAGGTGGAATGGTTTGAATCAGTCGAAGAATGTTGGACTTGTGGAAGTTTGAAAAATGGACGATTCATTTTGAATGAGGAAAATATGCCTAAAAACTGGGAATTCTTGAAAATCCGGGAATGTTTTATAAGTGTTGAAAGGGAGCACACAATTCCTGAACAGGCTGAATATTTTGAATTTGGAATCCTGTAATGGGTGGGGGGGGGGGGGGGGGGGTTGGGTCGCAGCTTACTGCGTGGTTTGTTCTCCCAGGATGCAAACAGAGTTTTCCAAACAACGATAGAAGGTAGGAACATGTTTAATTACCAAAACTCAAAAGGGTGGAACAAACAGAAAACAACCCGAAATGGCGGGCTTAAACATCCGTCCATCCATTTACCACCGCTTATTCCCTTTGGGGTTGCGGGGGGCGCTGATGCCTATCTCAGCTACAATCGGGCGGAAGGAGGGGTCAGGCTTAAACAATGCCTCTAATCAGAGACTGGTGAAAATAATTTGCAACCATGGCAACCAAAACAAACTCATGGAGGTGCACAAACTGGAACTGAGGGTTTCCAAAACCAACAGAAAATACAAAATCATGATCCGGACCACGGATCATGACAAATGGTTGGAATCAGGTAAAAAGTGTGGGAGTTGTGGAACTTTGAAAAATATCCCCTTCTTTTCAATAGGAAATTCATGGGAATTTGGGAAATTTGGGGAAAGAGGGAACCTGGACAGAAACACTACAAGGTCTTCTCTGGTCCTAAAGGACAGACCTGGACAGAGACATTATAAGGCTGTCCATAGTCCTAAAAGACAGACGTGGACGGAGACATTACAAAGTTGTCCACGTTCCTAAAAGACAGACCCGGACAGATACATTACAAGGTTGTCTATGGTCTTAAAAGACAGACCTGGACACAGACATTATAAGGTTGTCCATGGTCCTAAAAGACAGACTTGGACAGATACATTACAAAGTTGTCTATGGTCCTAAAATACAGACCTGGACAGAGACATTATAAGGTTGTCCATGGTCCTAAAGGACAGACCTGGACAGAGACATTAAAAGGTTGTCCATGGTCCTAAAGGACATACCTGGACAGAGACATTACAAGATAGTCAATGGTCCTAAAGGACAGACCTGGACAGAGACATTACAAGGTCTTCTATGGTCCTAAAATACAAACCTGGACAGAGACATTATAAGGTTGTCCATGGTCCTAAAGGACAGACCTGGACAGAGACATTACAAGGTTGTCCATGGTCCTAAAAGACAGACCTGGACAGAGACATTACAAGGTTGTCCATGGTCCTAAAGGACATGCCTGGACAGAGACATTACAAGGTTGTCCATGGTCCTAATGGACAGACCTGGACAGATACATTACAAGGTTGTCTATGGTCTTAAAAGACAGACCTGGACAGAGACATTATAAGGTTGTCCATGGTCCTAAAAGACAGACTTGGACAGATACATTACAAAGTTGTCTATGGTCCTAAAATACAGACTTGGACAGATACATTACAAGGTTGTCTATGGTCCTAAAAGACAGACCTGGACAGAGACATTGTAAGGTTGTCCATGGTCCTAAAGGACAGACCTGGACAGGGACATTAAAATGTTGTCCATGGTCCTAAAGGACATACTTCCACAGACACATTACAAGGTTGTCCATGGTCCTAAAGGACATACCTCCACAGAGACATTACAAGGTTGTCCATGGTCCTAAAGGACAGACCTGGACAGATACATTACAAGGTTGTCTATGGTCTTAAAAGACAGACCTGGACAGAGACATTATAAGGTTGTCCATGGTCCTAAAGGACAGACCTGGACAGACACGTTACAAAGTTGTCCATGGTCCTAAAAGACAGACTTGGACAGATACATTACAAGGTTGTCTATGGTTCTAAAAGACAGACCTGGACAGAGACATTATAAGGTTGTCCATGGTCCTAAAGGACAGACCTGGACAGAGACATTACAAGGTATTATATGGTCCCAACAGACAGACGTGGAAAAAGGAGCAGATGCACTTGAAAGAGTTTTGGATTTGGGGGAGGAGAAATGGGAGTAGCGACAACAAGAAGTGTGGGCTGCAAAAGTTGCGAGTGAGCAATCAAGTGAGAAAATGTCAGGTGGGAAATGTCAAGAGAGCAACAGAGGAGAAGAAAAGATGGCCTCTTCCCTCTGATGCTCGCTGGCTTTTGTGTCGCCTCACCGCTAGCTGCCGGCCCGCCGCGTCTTCACCCATGTACTCTGTGACAGCAGACACACACACCATTACTGTTGTGCCACACCTCCTCACACACACACACACACACACACACACACACACACACACACGCACACACACAGAGTGGTGATTGATGGCCATGTTGTGTGCAGAGCAGCAATGATTCAGGGAGCAGCAAGTGGAGGTAGACAGACTTGTGAGGAGCCAAAGTACAGAAAGTACAGTACATGTACAGTACGGACAGCGGCTACAACAACTGGCTCGCATAACGAAAGAATTTCTGCGCAAACTGTGAGAAACCGTCTCAGGGCAGTTTAGCTACTTGCTCGTGGTCCTCATCGGGGTCTTCATCTGCTTGCTTGTGGTCCTCATCGGGGTCTTCATCTGCTTGCTTGTGGTCCTCATCGGGGTCTTCATCTGCTTGCTTGTGGTCCTCATCGGGGTCTTCATCTGCTTGCTCGTGGTCCTCATCGGGGTCTTCATCTGCTTGCTCGTGGTCCTCATCCGAGTCTTCATCTGCTTGGTTGTGGTCCTCATCCGAGTCTTCATCTGCTTGGTTGTGGTCCTCATCGGGGTCTCCACCTGACTGCAGTTCGTCGTCCCAACCGACTTGAGTGGGCAAAGGCTCACATTGGATGGCACCTGGCACATTGGAGAGGTGTTCTCTTCACGGATAAATCCCGGTTGTCAGTGTTCAGGACAGATGGCAGAGAGCGTGTGGAGAGAGGTTTGCTGATGTCAACGTTGTGAGGGGAGTGGTCCGTGGTGGGGGCGGGGTTATGGTGTGGGCAGGCGGATGTTTTGGACAGCCGACACAAGTTAATTTTATTTGTTGCTTTTGAATGCACTGAGGTACCGTGATGAGATCCTAAAGACCATCGTGGTGCCATTCAACCGAGACCATCACCTCATGTTACTGCACGGCCCATGTTGCAAGGATCTGTACACAATTCCTGGAAGCTGTTCCAAGCGCCATGTTTGTGTTTATTGCATTTGGTCCTGATGTTTTTGTTGTATTTCTTACCTGAGTCTTGTTGTTTCCTTCACAGACTTCCGCCCACCCATGGTCCCCCCCAACCGTGGTTCAGGGGGCGCCGTTGGCGGTGGCTCCTCCTCTTCTTCGTCCTCCGCCACAACTCGCCCTCCCCCGTACTTCACCACCCCTAGGCCTCTCCTCACCACTTCGCCAGGTCAGCGTTACCGGACCACCACCACCACCACCGTTCGCCAAGCGGTCCTGAATCCTGCCAGCGGTCCAGCGCCCGACACCAATCAGATTCCGGACACCAGCCGCAAAGCCGGCGGACGTTCCCCGCCGGCACAGGTGCCCCCGGCGGCCCCCAGGCCCCCCGCCATGCCTCCCCAGGACTTCTGTAGTCCCAGAGTGACGGCCGATATCTCCTGGCCCCGGACCCAGCAAGGCCAGCTGGCCAAGCAGCCGTGTCCTGTTGGGACCCTGGGTGAGGCCCCTGTGAAACCTGCTCCTGCTGAGGCTCCAAGTCAGCTAATTAGCATGTTGGCGCTCATTAGATGCAATATTGTCAATATTAATATTAGTGTCTATATTATCATCTTCTGCTTCTTAGGCTCAACTGCTAATTAGCAAGTTGGCGCTCATTACATGCAATATTGGCAATCCTCTTCATCTTTTTTTGAAAAGTCTCTCGGCCAAAAGTGTCAAACATATTTCATCATTTTTCACATACTCTGTAAAAAAAAAATATTCTCGAAGAAATTACAGTTTTTTGTTTTTTTTACAGCATATTACTGTAAATGGAAGAATAATGTCACTGTTTTTGACCACAAAGCTGCCAGCTTTTTAACATCAAATCTATTGTTGTTGTTTTCACCTCACATTACTGGGATTGGGAAAACTCTACTGCTGGTTTTTATGCAAAAATTTTTATGCAAAAAAATGCAGGGCAGTTAAACGGTCGATCAAACAAAACAGAAGTTATGGTCATGGACCTACTAGCTGCGCAAGCTAGCTCTCCAATCAGCTAAACAGACTCAATAACTCCCCGGTGACGTTTTGATGAATTTACTGAGGAATTTGTGAAGGTGAAACAATATAAAAAGATTGTCATTGTAAGTTAATATTACTAACACAGACACTCATAAACATGTTAGAATATTAGCTAATGATTACGACGCTAGCTTGATAAATATGCACGAAAACACTCCTACAGACATCAATAAGAATTGTTTTAGTTATATTGTAAAACTTACAAACGTTGCTTGGACTGATGAATGAAGAATTCATACGAGTAGAAACGCTATGGACGGTTACAAGATGGCACGTCAATTGTAGTGCCGGTGGAAAGCACTAAACGAGGAAATACTGTGGACGGTCAACCTGCGGTGAGCAAACTCTTGCAAAAGTTGGCGCCTTTGTACAAACAACACCTTTTCAGTGTCTGTGGATAACAATTTGTTGAATGAAGAGAAATCCATACATTTATACTGGTTGCAAGGGTCCAAGTGTAGGTAAAATTAGCGGCTTATTATCGTAATATTGTATAGAAATATATGCAGTACATGTGTTTATTTTCTGTTGGAAGGGAAACAACAAAGACATTTAGTAAGAAAAGGTGAAGTACTTATTGAAGTCAAATTTTTCCAGGTGTTCAGGGGCCACGTAAAAATGGCCCCCGGGTCTTGAGTTGTAGATGTTCCTGGCAGCACACATAGTGGAAGTCCTTCTGCTGTGTCTCACCTCTCAGCTTTGGTTCTTCTTGCAGGCGTGGCCACCTACCTGTGCACGCCACACCTGGGCTCCTGGCATCCTCAGGGCCCCGACCTCAGCAACTGTACGTCGCCTTGGGTCAACCATATCATGCAGAAGGTAAGTCTCCATCTTGGACTTCAAATGTGTACCATGGCCTGATGTTAGCACTGATTCACTATGATAGGCTGACCATACGTCCTCTTTTCCCCGGACATGTCCTCTTTTGCGGCGGTGTCCGGGCGGGTAAATACTCGAGTTGGTGAACTCTAGCTGTAAATATTGTAGCTGCTGGCTACGGAGTGTTATCCAATGTTTTTGGCTGGGGGGCGGGACTTCCGTGGAAGTTAGGGGAAGTGACGCTATTGACAGGAAGTGTTGGTTCGAGTTTTGCCGGGAAAAGGAAATAGACTTCTTGGTAAACACTAAGGTGAGTGTAAAGTCAACATTTTTAACTCCAGTAAATTAGTTATTTTAGTATTTGTGAGTCCGTGGAAACTTCACTTTTATCTCCCGCTGGATCCACATCGTTCGAGGATGGAGACAGGCTAGCTGTTAGCTTCAAGCTAACCAGCACCCGAGCAGACTCCTCCAACTCAAAAACATACTTTGCAGGTCAAAAACGGGGCAGTTGTTTGCCTTTTGAAGTGTTAATGTGCGAGGAGTGTTCAAAAGGAGTTTTTTGAAAAAGTGGCTGACAAGTTAGCATCGCTGACAGTGACGTCATCACCGTCAGTGTTTACTGAAGCAGAGATGGTGACTGTTTGTTATGATAAAAGCCATAGATTTATCGGATTTATTTTTTTATTATCTTCAGCAGGGGTGTCAAAAGTGTGCCAAAGAGGTAATTTGCGGCCCACAGCTAATGTTTTAAAGGCCCAAGACACATTCTAAAAATAATGTTAAAATAAACTAAAACATAACAAAAGTGAAATAAAAAAGCTTAAAGGTGAAATGTAATAAAAAAAAAGTTGCAATGTTGACTAATAAAACCAAGCTGTTTTTTTTCTTTCAAACTGTCATTGCTCAAAACATAATATTGAATCAAAATCAATGTTATTATGAATTATTTACCTATCCAAGGTTCCCTTCACTTCACATCAAATATTCATTCCACCAAGAAAAATATTTTTGGTCGAAGATTTTGCATATTTTGTGTGTTTGCCATTAAAAACATAGTTTTGTTTGGCAAAAAAGGGCGGAAAACTAACAAACAGGAAACAACATTAAAAAAAACCAAAACGTTTTGAAATGAGGTATAGATGTGAAGTTGATGTAGACTCCAGAGATTCAAGCGTTAAATGTAAAATGCATGTATGCCCTAACACACCATTATCATCATTTCATGACCCAAGCAAAACACTTTTTACACTTTTATACTGAAATAAATACACATACAACTTATTAAATAAAAACATAGAAAAAACTACCAGCAGCAGTAAAGTTTAAATCCATGAAAGAAAGAAGAAAGTGAATGAATGTTTATAACTGAATACATTTACATATGTATACACATTTGTTTTTATTATTTTTTTTTTTAATGAATTAAGTAACGTTTATTACAACCTTTTTCCAAAACACGATATAGAATGTGAGATACAACAGGATAATGAATAAGTTTATAATTTGTTTTCAAAACGCTTACAAAAAAGTGGGACCCCAAAAATGTACTGTGGGATCCCATTTTTATGACTTGATGGGGTCTCTGGGACCCCATTTTAAAAATCCCTAGCGCCAACACAGCGTTCAACAGAGGAGAAAAAATGCTTTATTTAAATACATATATCATTTATAAAGCAAGTTCGAGTATCATTGGCAAATGTTCACCTACTCCCGGCCTTGGCACGCATATATGTGTCCTCTTTTTCGGATTTCAGAATATGGTCAGCCTACACTATGAGCACCTTGGTGTTAGCACTGACTCACTGTTTGCACCTTGGTGTTAGCACTGATTCCCTGTTTGCACTTTGGTGTTAGCACTGACTCACTGTTTGCACCTTGGTGTTAGCACTGACTCCCTGTTTGCACTTTGGTGTTAGCACTGACTCACTGTTTGCACTTTGGTGTTAGCACTGACTCACTGTTTGCACCTTGGTGTTAGCACTGACTCACTGTTTGCACCTTGGTGTTAGCACTGAGTCACTGTGTGCGCCAAAGTGACATTGATTCTAAATAGAAGAGCACATGAGAGTTTATCTTGTTAAAACATGCATCTTGGAGTTTGACCAGCAACCAAAGGAATGTTTGACCTCCAAGCATCCTTGACATCCAAGTTATTTGGGCATGTGTTCACAACTAAAAGTGAATATCTGCGGCCTGTTAACACGTCCTCGCCTTTCCATCCTCCCTTTGACTTTCCCCTTGCTCCGCCCCCATCCATCACCCCGCTTCCAGCTGCGCTCGGGGGAGACAGCGGCCATCGTGGCGAGGGAGCTGGCGGAGCAGACCAAAGGGCTCCTGCGCCCCGGCGACGTGCCCTCCACGGTGCGGGCCATGGCCCAGCTGGTAGAGCTGCTGGACGTGCAGCTCAGGAACCTCACGCCGGGGGGCAAGGACAGCGCCGCCCGCAGTCTCACCAAGGTACTGCAGGAGGGCCACAAAAAGGAACTTAGAGGGGAACTGCACTTTTTGTGGGGAATTCACATCCCTTGTTGGATTTATGTATGTATTCTAAGGTGTGAAATACGGCAAGTAAGAGGTGGCCAACAATGCTGATAATAAGCGTACACTATTGTGCCCGTAAAAACATCTACAATCATCTAAAAATCACCAACGATACTTCATGTGCATGTCCTGACCTGAATATTAGCAAGTATTAGTGATATTGTTGTTAGAAGTGCTAACACAGAGGAACTACTTTTAGAGAGCTAACTAACTTATGCTGCTATTTTGACATATTGAGCTGCTGTATCACCTCTGAGTGAAAGTTAATTGTAAATTATACATCATGCCTCTCACCTGGATAGTAGAAGGTTGTGGACATAAACCCACAAGTTGGTCAACTTTGACATCCAACTTAGATCCAGGGATGGCCAGAAAGACACAACAAACTATTTTTTTTTACCCTTCATGAGGAATTTGATGAAGTGTTGATGCAAAGGGGAATATACAACCATCCCGTCAGCCTTTATCCCAGTGACAGCAGACATTGATTGTACAGTAAGTGATTGTATATCTTGTTTAGCACTTAGCATTACTGCTACATGATGCTTAGTGTTTGACTAAAGCTGCATCTGTTTAGAACACTAAAACTTGTCGGTCGTCCTCCTTATATTCTGGCTCAAAAATAGAAGTTTCTGGATCATCATTTATCCTAAAGTAGTCTTTGTTGTCTCTCATCAAGTCTGCCATGATTAGTAGTCTTGTTTTTGTTGTTGTTGTTGTTGTTGTTGAAGGGAAATAGAGAACATTTTGTGAAATTAATAAGCCGCTGTATGCTTGAATTGATCAAAATATGTAAATATTCAATGTTATTATGAATGTTACTAGATACTACATATATAATTAAAATGTGTATATGAAATTATGTTGGAGGTTTTTGGGAGGTTTTTTAGAGTGCCTTCTGGGTGGAATAGATCAAATTCTATTGACTCCATTGTTAGCTGACTTTTGCTAACATTTATACAAGATTTAGAATGCATGAAGAAAGAAAAACACATGTGTTCTTGTCTTACATCATTTCTCTCAAAGTAGTCTTTGTTGTCACTCATCAAGTCTGCCATGATTAGTAGTCTGCTTCTTCTTCTTGTTGAAGGGAAATAGCGAACGTTTTGTGAAATGAATATGCTGCTGTATGCTTGAAATGATCAAAATATGTAAATATTACATGTTATTTTGAATGTTACTAGATACTACATATATACTTACATCATGTATATATTACATGTTATTATGAATGTTACTACATGACATATATACTTACATCATGTGTATATTACATGTTATTATGAATGTTACTAGATATTACATATATACTTACATCGTGTATATATTACATGTTATTCTGAATGTTACTACATGACATATATACTTACATCATGTATACATTACATGTTATTATGAATGTTACTACATGATGTATATACTTACATCATGTATACATCACATGTTATTCGGAATGTTATTACATGACATATATACTTACATCATGTGTATATTACATGTCATTATGAATGTTACTAGATACTACATATATACTTACATCATGTATATATTACATGTTATTATAAATGTTACTACATGACATATATACTTACATCATGTGTATATTACATGTTATTATGAATGTTACTAGATACTACATATATACTTACATCATGTATATATCACATGTTATTCTGAATGTTAGTACATGACATGTATATTTACATCATGTATGTAATACATTTATTATGAATGTTACTAAATACTACATCTATACTTACTGTGTGTATATTAAACCTTGATGGAGGTTTTTTAGAGTGATTTATAGGTGGAATAGATCAAATCGTATTGGCTCCATTTTAGCTGGCTCTTGCTAATGTTTTTTTTCCGATTTAGAATGCAAAAAAACACCAAAAAAAAAACGTGTTCTTGTCTTACATCATTTGTCCCAAAGTACTCTTTTTTTGTCTCTCGTCAAGTCTGCCATGATTAGTAGTCTTCTTCTTCTTGTTTTTGAAGGGAAATTTAACGTTTTGTGAAATGAATATGCTGTTGTACGCTTGAAATTATCAATATATGTCAATATTGCATGTTATTATGAATGTTACGAGATACTACATGTATACTTAAAATGTGTATATGAAATTATGTTGGAGGTTTTTCGGATGTTTTTAAAGCACTTATTAGCTCCATTGTTAGCTGACTAGTGTTAACGTTTATTTACACCTTAGAATGCATGAAAAAGAAAAAGACGTGTTCTTGTCTTACATAACGATTGTGAATGGTGTACACTTTTAAAACTGCAGTTCCCCTTTAAGTTGTGACTAAAATTATTTGCATTTTGTGAGTTGTGTTATTCCACAAAGGGAAGAAAACTAGTGCTCATATTGTGTGACAGTGTGACAGATGTGTGTCTGCGAATGTTACACAGTGTGTGACAAACATCTGCCAGTGTGATGCAACCATAAACATCAATTATCATTAATGTCACTCAAAACTAAAATGTTTTCTTTTATTCCCTTGCATATTTTGGGACACAACTTAAGTGTGTCCTTTAGAATAAAATGTTGGCTCTAATTGGAAGACGACAACAGGAAAAAGTGACTTGTGGACTTGGTTGGTGTTCATTCAAGTCAGCTCAGTCTTTGGGGACCATTCACTAATTGACTGGCAGACTCCTTTAATAACACACTCTTCCCTGATTGGCTCTGCTCAGGTCACACGCATGCACGCGCGCAAACACACACGCACACACACAATTGTATTTCTGACTTTCTTGAGACCGGAGAAAATAGGAGCAGCCTATCTGGATATTAAAAGAAGTGTATTTACAACATGAATTATATATACACACTATACACATATAAAAAGCTTGTTGTGAAAAATTAGTTGGATTTTCACAAGAAAACTTAGAATGTTGACAGTTTTATAATAAAAGTCTGAATTTTACGCAATGCAAGTTAAAGTTTTACAAGAAAAACTGAACATGTGTGCAATATTATGATAAAAGATGGACGTTTAGTCAATAAAAGTCACCGTTTTACAAGAAAAAGCCTAAAGTTTTCCCTAATTTTATGAAAAGAGTCGTAATTTTATTCGACAGAAGTCACAATTGTATAAGAAATCTTTAAAAATTTAGCAATATTATAATAATTATTGACATTTTACAAGAACAACAAAAAAAGGGCAATATTTAGATAGTTTAGATAAAACTCAGAATTTTATATGACAAATGTCACCATTTTGCAGTAAAAAGTAATAATTTTACATTAAAAAAGTAATATTTCAATATTACAGAAACAGAAAGAATCTGATCAATTGTTCTCAATTCTACAAGAAAAAAGTCGCCACATTGTGAAAAAAGACTGCTTTTAGTTATTTTAATTTGTTTTATTTATCCATCCATCCATCCATCCATTTCCTACCGCGTATTCCCTTTCGGGGTCGCGGGGGGCGCTGGCGCCTATTTAATTTTTTTAAATTTACAGTATGTCTCTATATACATATTTATTTGACT
>NC_084611.1:47392817-47400317 GCF_033978795.1 Nerophis ophidion | reverse complement strand
TAAATCACCACAAGTAAAATACATCATCACAAGTAGAATACATCATCACAAGTAGAATACATCCTCACATGTAGAGTAAATCACCACTAGTAGAATACATCCTCACATGTAGAATAAATCACCACAAGTTGAATACATCATCACATGTAGAGTAAATCACCACAAGTAGAATACAACATCAAAAGTAGAATATATCCTCACATGTAGAATACCTCATCACATGTAGAGTAAATCACCACAAGTTGAATACATCATCACATGTGGAGTAAATCATCACAATTAGAATACATCATCACAAGTTGAATAAATCATCACATGTAGAGTAAATCACCACAAGTAGAATACATCCTCACATGTAGAATACATCACATGTAGAGTGAATCACCACAAGTTAAATACATCATCACATGTAGAGTAAATCACCTCAAGTAGAATACATCATCACAAGTAGAATACATCATCACAATTAGAATACATCATCTCAGGTAGAATACATCATCACAAGTAGAATACATCATCACAAGTAGAATACATTCTCACATGTAGAGTAAATCACCACAAGTAGAATACATCATCACAAGTACAATACATCATCACAAGTAGAATACATCCTCACAAGTAGAATACATTCTCACATGTAGAGTAAATCACCACAAGTAGAATACATCATCACAAGTACAATACATCATCACAAGTAGAATACATCATCACAAGTAGAATACATCTTCACATGTAGAATACATCATCACATGTAGAGTAAATCACCACACGTAGAATACATTATCACAAGTAGAATACATCATCACATGTAGAGTAAATCACCAAAAGTAGAATACATCATCACAAGTAGAATACATCCTCACATGTAGAGTAAATCACCATAAGTAGAATACATCATCACAAGTAGAATACATCCTCACATGTAGAGTAAATCACCACAAGTAAAATACATCATCACAAGTGGAATACATCATCACAAGTAGAATACATCATCACATGTAGAATACACCATAACAAGTAGAATACATCATCTCAGGTAGAATACATCATCACAAGTAGAATACATTCTCACATGTAGAGTAAATCACCACAAGTAGAATACATCATCACAAGTACAATACATCATCACAAGTAGAATACATCCTCACATGTAGAGTAAACAACCAGAAGTGGAATACTAGTCACACGTGGGATAAATCATCACAAGTGTAATACATCATAACAAGTGAAATACAACATCACAAGTAGAATAAATAATCACAAGTGGAATAAATAATCAAAAAGAGAATAAATAATCATAAGTGAAATAAATAATCAAAAGTGGAATAAGTAATTCAAAGTACAATAAATCATCACACCACAATCACCACAAGTAGAATACATAATGACAAGTAGAATACTTTTGAACAAAAGTGAGAAAAATCATCACAAGTAGAATACATCATCACATGTGGAACAAGTGGCCACATGTGGAATAAATGGTCACATGTACAGAAGTTTGTAGGTAATCACAAATGGAACACATCATTACAAGTGGAATAAAACATAACATGTAGAATAAATAATCACAAGTACAATACATCATCACAAGTGGAATAAATCATCACCAGTAGAATAAATCATCACAAGTAGAATACATCATCACAAGTGGATTAACTCATCACATGTAGAGTAAATCACCACAAGTAAAATACATCATGAGAAGTAGAACACTTTTTAACAATAGTGGGATAAATCATCACAAGTAGAATACTTCATCACATGTGGAACAAATGGCCACATGTGGAAAAATGGTCACAAGTAGAGTAGTTTGTAGATAATTACAAGTGGAACACATCATTACAAGTGGAATAAAACATAACATGTAGAACAAATAATCACAAGTACAATACATCATCACAAGTGGAATAAATCATCCCAAGTACAATCCATCATCACAAGTAAAATACATCATCACAAGTGGAATAACTCATCACATGTAGACTAAATCACCACAAGTAGAATACATCATGACATGTAGAATACTTTTTAACACAAGTGGGATAAATCATCACAAGTAGAATACGTCATCTCAAGTACAATACATAATCACAAGTGGAATAAATCATCACCAGTAGATTAATTCGAAATAAATTATCACCAGTAGAATAAATCATCACGAGTGGAATAAATAATCAAATGTGGAATAAATGATCAAAAGTGAAATAAATCATCACCAGTAGAATACATCATCAAAAGTGGAATAAATCATCACCAGTAGAATACATCATCACAAATTGAATAAATAATCCAAAGTGGATTAAATCATTCCAAGTATAATAAATCATGACTCAGCAGGAAAGGAGACATGACTGTGGAGCACCTCCACCAATAGAGCACAGTATCGGACAGGGCACAATTGGGGCTGTTAGACAGGTAATCAGTGATCCAGGAGACAATGGATGAATTATCGGTGATCCAGGAGACGATGGATGAACTATCAGTGATCCAGAAGATGATGGATGAACTATCAGGGATCCAGGACACGATGGATGGACTATCAGTGATCCAGGAGACGATGGATGAACTCTCAGTGATCCAGGAGATGATGGATGAACTCTCAGTGATCCAGGAGATGATGGATGAAGTATCAGTGATCCAGGAGACGATGGATGAACTATCAGTGATCCAGGAGACGATGGATGAACTATCAGTGATCCAGGAGACGATGGATGAACTATCAGTGATCCAGGATCGATGGATGAACTATCAGTGATCCAGGAGACGATGGATGAACTGACATCCATCCTGAGCAAGGTGTCTCTCATCAGAATGGGCTGGATGGTGTTCCAAAGAACATGATCCTCACAGTGCCCCTCCCACCATCCAGGTGAGCGTGAGCCCCATGCAGCAGGTAGATAACAGCATCGACCACTCCTACGTGGGGCTGATAAGCAAACTGTAGAGGGTACAGGGAAGGAGCCATCAGGGGTCTCAGCTGAGCCAGCAAAAGTCTGTCGAGGACCTTCATGACCTCAGACGTCAGGGCAACCGGTCTGAAGTCCCTCAAGGCCGATGGGATGGGCTTCTTGGGCACAATTGGGCACTATGCAGGGTGTTTTCCATAGCGCTGGTATCCTTTCTAACTTCACTCAGGTTGAAGATGAAGTGCAAGATCTCAGTCAGCTGAGCAGCACAAGTCTTCAGGACCCGGGGCTTGACTTGGTCAGGGCCTGCTGACTTGGCTGCGTTGACTCTCTCCAGCTGTCGTCCCACATAGCCAGGTGTCAGACACACCGGGCTGGCTTTCTCAGTGGGGTGGAAATGGGGAGATGAGAAATAGCGGTGGCAGGCAACAGTGAAGGGCTTAATTGATGGATGATCAAGGAAGGAGGGGGGGAGGGGGGGGCAGTTTGTTGGCTCTATCTACATCCCCATCCATTTGCTCTATCTACACCCATATCCATTAGCTCTATCTACACCTCCATCTATTGGCTCTATCTAAACCTCCCTCAATTGGCTCTAGCTACACCCCTATCCATTGGCTCTATCTACACCCCCATCCAGCAGTTTGTTGGTTCTATCTACACCCCCATCCATTGGCTCTATCCACACCCCTATCCATTGGCTCTATCTACACTCTTATCCAGCAGTTTGTTGGCTCTATCTACACATCCATCCATTGGCTCTATCCATACCCCAATCCATTGGCTCTATCTACACCTCAATCCATTGGCTCTATCTACACCCCCATCCATTGGCTGTATCTACACCCCCATCCAGCAGTTTGTTGGCTATATCTACACCCCCATCCATTAGCTCTATCTACACCTCCATCTATTGGCTCTATCTAAACCTCCATCCATTTGCTCTAGCTACACCCCTATCCATTGGCTCTATCTACACCCCTATCCATTGGCTCTATCTACACCCCCATCCAGCAGTTTGTTGGCTCTATCTACACGCCTATCCATTGGCTCTATCTACACCCCTATCCATTGGCTCTATCTACACCCCCATTCATTGGCTGTATCTACACCCCCATCCATTGGCTGTATCTACACCCCCATCCAGCAGTTTGTTGGCTATATCTACACCCCCATCCATTAGCTCTATCCACACCTCCATCTATTGGTTCTATCTAAACCTCCCTCCATTGGCTATAGCTACACCCCTATCCATTGGCTCTCTCTACACCCCCATCCAGCAGTTTGTTGTCTCTATCTACACCCCCATCCACTGGCTCTATCTACACCTCTATCCATTGGCTATATCTACACTCCTATCCAGCAGTTTGTTGGCTCTATCTACACGTCCATCCATTGGCTCTATCTATACCCCAATCCATTGGCTCTATCTACACCCCCATCCATTGGCTGTATCTACACCCACATCCAGCAGTTTGTTGGCCATATCTACACCCCCATCCATTAGCTCTATCTACACCTCCATCTATTGGCTCTATCTAAACCTCCATCCATTGGCTCTAGCTACACCCCTATCCATTGGCTCTATCTACACCCCTATCCATTGGCTCTATCTACACCCCCATCCAGCAGTTTGTTGGCTCTATCTACACCCCCATCCATTGGCTTTATCTACACCCGTATCCATTGGCTCTATCTACACTCCTATCCAGCAGTTTGTTGGCTCTAACTACACGTCCATCCATTGGCTCTATCCATACCCCAATCCATTGGGTCTATCTACACCCCCATCCATTGGTTGTATCTACACCCCCATCCAGCAGTTTGTTGGCTCTATCTACACCCCCATCCATTGGCTCTATCTACACCCCTATCCATTGGCTCTATCTACACTCTTTTCCGGCAGTTTGTTGGCTCTATCTACACGTCCATCCATTGGCTCTATCTATACCCCAATCCATTGGCTCTATCTACACCCCCATCCATTGGCTCTATCTACACCCCCATCCATTAGCTGTATCTACACCCCCATCCAGCAGTTTGTTGGCTATATCTACACCCCCATCCATCAGCTCTATCTACACCTCCTCTATTGGTGCTATCTAAACCTCCATCCATTGGCTCTAGCTACACCCCTATCCATTGGCTCTATCTACACCCCCATCCAGCAGTTTTTTGGCTCTATTTACACCCCCATCCATTGGCTCTATCTACACCCCTATCCATTGGCTCTATCTAAACTCCTATCCAGCAGTTTGTTGGCTCTATCTACACGTCCATCCATTGGCTCTATCTATACCCCAATCCATTGGCTCTATCTACACCCCCAACCATTGGCTCTATCTACAATCCCATCCATTGGCTTTATCTACACCCCCATCCAGCAGTTTGTTGGCTATATCTACACCCCCATCCATTAGCTCTATCTACACCGCCATCTATTGGCTCTATCTAAACCTCCATCCATTGGCTCTAGCTACACCCCTGTCCATTGGCTCTATCTACACCCCCATCCAGCAGTTTGTTGGCTCTATCTACACCCCCATCCATTGGCTCTATCTACACCCCTATCCATTGGCTCTATCTACATTCCTATCCAGCAGTTTGTTGGCTCTATCTACACGTCCATCCATTGGCTCTAACTATACCCCAATCCATTGGCTCTATCTACACCCCCATCCATTGGCTCTATCTACACCCCAATCCATTGGTTCTATCTACACCCCCATCCATTGGCTCTATCTACATTCCTATCCAGCAGTTTGTTGGCTCTATCTACACGTCCATCCATTGGCTCTATCTATACCCCAATCCATTGGCTCTATCTACACACCCATCCATTGGCTGTATCTACACCCCCATCCAGCAGTTTGTTGGCTATATCTATACCCCCATCATTGGCTATATCTACACCTCCTTCCATTGGCTCTGTCTACACCTCCATCGGCTCTATCTACACCAGGAATGTTCACACTTTTTCTGCAGGTGAGCTACTTTTCAATTGACCAAGTCGAGGAGATCTACCTCATTCATATTTTTAATTTATATTTATCTATTTATGAAAGAGACATTTTTGTTAACAACTTAATGGTGTTTAACGATAATACAATCATGTTTAACACATATAGATTCCTTTCTTTCATGAAAAGAAGAATATAAGTTGGTGTATTACCTGTTTCTGATGACTTGCATTGATTGGAATCAGACAGTAGTGCTGATAATGTCCGCATTTTCAAATGGAGGAGAAAAAACGTCTTCCTTTCTGTCCAATACCACATGAAAGTGGTTGGATTTGGTATCTCATTTGTCCAACTTGCATAATCATTTTCAAACACTTTTTTTATTAGAGTGGCATATGTGTGTGTGGCCCTTCAACGTGTGATAGCAGGTGAGTGACGTCAGTGAGTGTGTGGGCGAGCGAGTGAGGGAGCGGTCGCTGAGGGCGGGAGAGAAATACATTGGCATCAAACTCCATAGCTTGCTAGCTTGTGCAGGCTAGCTTTCTGAGACTCTTATTTTGTTAGCACAGGCAGGATGTAGCAGGTCTTTTATGGTGAAGACAGGAACTGTGCAGTCGGTGTTTAGAGTTTTGACAGCAGGTACGGCCCAAGAGTCTGTTGAAGTAAAAAGTGTTTCTCTGTCCTGTCGGTGATTTTTTTCTTAATAATGAGCTCGCAGCAGCCAGCGTCATCTCACAAGATCCTCGGGTGCCGAGAATGTCAAACAACTGACGAAAGTAAAGTCCTGGTGAAGATTGATGATTGCTCATTTTTATGTCTATTTTTTTAATGCCTGGCTTGTGTTTGACTGACACACCTTCCGCGATCGACCGGTAACTCACGATAGACGTAATGGGCACCCCTGATCTACACCTTCCATCCATTCACTCTATCTACACACCCATCCAGCAGTTTGGCTTTGTTAGTGAAGCCTGTCGTGGTTTTCATGCCCTTCCACACATCATGAGTGTTAGTCTGCTGGAGTAGAATACATGATAATGTATTCTACTTGTGACCATTAATTGGTAATAACTTAATAATTTTGTATGTGACACATGATAACTGTTAGCATGCTCGTACTAGCATGCTAGCATACTGATACTAACATGTTAACTTTTTAGCTAACTTTACGTTTTGTTTTCTCCCATTAGACAGCCTTACAGTCTTATAACTTGGCAGATGAAACATGTTAACTGTTAGCATGTTTATGTTAGCATGCTAACAGTAAAGGGCTAGCCTTTTGAACTAATTTTGTAACCGTTTACCCTAGGAACATATAACTTGGTGTGTGACACTCGATAACTGTTAACATGTTAATGTTAGCATGCTAGCTTACTTATATCAACATGCTAACCTTTTAGCTAACTTTGTGTTTTTTTCTGTAATAAGACAGCCATACCCTTTATAGTCATATAACTTGGTATTTCAAACATGCTAACTGTTTGTATGTTTAAGTTAACATTCTAACAGTAAAGTGCTAGCTTTTTGAGCTAATTTTGCTACCGTTTACCCTTGTCATATAACTTGATATGTGACACTTGATAACTGTTAGCATGCTAATTTTATATTTACTTGCTAATGTTTTAGCTAACTTT
>NC_084611.1:47342817-47390317 GCF_033978795.1 Nerophis ophidion | reverse complement strand
TTTTGTGAAGAAATGTTTAGAATGAAGTTCATGAATCCAGATGGATCTCTACTACAATCCCTCAAGTTGATGATAACTTCTATGTGTAGGAATCTTTATTTATAATTTAATCACTCATTTATTTTTCAACAAGTTTTTATTTATTTTTATATCTTTTTTCCAAATACTTTAAGAAAGACCACCACAAATGAGCAATATTTTGCAGTTAGAATAAATCAGAAACTGATGACCTAGTGCTTTATTTTCCTTATTTATCTCCTTTTTTAAACCAAAAATGCTTTGCTCTGATTAGAGGGTACTTGAATTAAAAAAAATGTTCACAGGGGGTACATAACTGAAAAAAGGTTGAGAACCACTGTCCTACAGTACTATTGCACAGTAGGTTCTACAGTACTATTACACACCATGTATTCTACAGCACTGATATACACTACGTGTTCTACAGTACTATTACACACCATGTGTTGTACAGTACTATTACACAATGTTTGTTTGACAGTACTACTACACACTATGTGTTCTACAGTACTATTACACACCATGTGCTCTACAGTACTATTATACAGTATGTGTTCTACATTACTACTACACACCATGTGCTATACAGTACTATTATACAGAATGTGTTCTACATTACTACTACACACTATGTATTCTACAGTACTATTACATACCTTATGTGTTCTACAGTACTATGATACAGTATGTGTTCTACAGTACTATTACACTACCATGTGTTAAATGATAAATTATAAATGGGTTGTACTTGTATAGCGCTTTTCTACCTTCAAGGTACTCAAAGCGCTTTGACACTACTTCCACATTTACCCATTCACACACACATTCACACACTGATGGAGGGAGCTGCCATGCAAGGCGCTAACCAGCACCCATCAAGAGCAAGGGTGAAGTGTCTTGCTCAAGACACAACGGACGTGACGAGGTTGGTATGAGGTGGGGATTGAACCACGGATCCTCGGGTTGCGAACGGCCACTTGCCCACTGCGCCACGCCGTCCCTTCGTTCTACAGTACTATGATACAGTATGTGTTTTACAGTACTATGTTACAGTATGTGTTCTGCAGTACTACTACACACTGTGTGTTCTACAGTACTACTTCAGTGTGTGTTCTACAGTACTATGATACAGTATGTGGTCTGCAGTACTACTTCACAGTGTGTGTTCTACAGTACTACTACACACTGTGTTCTACAGTACTATGATACAGTGTGTGTTCTACAGTACTATGATACAGTATGTGTTCTACAGTACTACTTCACAGTGTGTGTTCTACAGTACTACTACATAGTGTGTATTCTACAGTACTATTACACAGTGTGTGTGCTCCAGTACTATTATACAGGCAAGGTAGCACCTCTGGTGGGGCACAAGTCACGCTCTCGTGGGTTGTTCGTCTACCTTTGGTCCCCACTTGTCACTCAGCTCTCACCAGTGGCTCCACGAAGTTGTAGTGTGCACAGCAGCTACACCCCGGGCAACAGCTTCAACTGGCCGGTGAAACCTGGTGAGGGTAGCCAATAGGTCCCAAAACTTCACTGATCTAGGTCCGATACCTACACACGTGAAGACTGCGTTTGGCGTACGGCGGGGATGAACCGACAGCTGGTCAGCGGGCAAGAAGACTATTCTCAGCATAACGTTGTGGAACGGCAAGGGCATGACAAGACATATAGAACATCATGGCCATCCACTGTACTCGTTTCCTTCTCCAGCCGTCTCGACTCTGTCTTGCCACTGGATCAAAATGGTCTCGGGCGAGAGAGTGAGGTCGACGAACTGCGCAACTCTTCCTCACTGAAATCCAAGTCATCGCGCAAGTCACTTAGTCATCTATTCCCTCCCATCAATCACCGACAGGCGAGCGACAAGTATGGCTACAATGGAAGCCGTAGCCGTAATACTGCACACAGGCTGCCCAAGGGATTGGTCATTTTTCGCTGACACGGAGCAGCAGTGGAGTCCAGCAGCACCCTGGGTGACTGAGCAGCCCTTTTCAGGAATGCATTGCTCACCTCCATGGCTTGAGGAAGGGGCTAGAAAAGGTGCCCTAAAAATCGCCTGCTCCAACTTTCCCTAGCCAGCTTACCTAGGCTGGAGGGGTTCCTATACCAGCGGTTGTAACACGAAGAAAACGAGGTTAGTTCCTCTCGCATTGGGCGCATGGAATGTGCGCACACTTCTGGACAGAGACGATGCAGACAGACCACAGAGAACAGCCTTGATATGAAAGGAAGTCACCAGATACAGCATTGATATTGCAGCCTTGAGCAAGACCAAGCTCGCAAGAGAAGGAGAGGTCTGTGAAAGGGGCTCTGGCTACACATTCTTCTGGAGTGGCAGAGCCAGCGAGGAGCGGTGTGAAGCAGGCATCGGGTTTGCAGTAAGGACAACTCTTGTTGGCAAGCTGGCTGGACTTCCCAATGTAGTTAACAACAGGTTCATAACCATTAAACTCCCATTGATGGCTGGAAGGAAGCACCTTTCTACCATCAATCCCTACGCCCCAACCATAACAAATCCAGATGAAGTGAAGGCAAACATCTATGAAGACCTTCACACCGTCTTTGCCGACATAAGCTCATTGTGTCAGGTGACTTCAACGGAAGAGTTATCACTGAATAGGCTGTCTGGGAAGGAGTCCTTGGAGATCATGGAGTGGGCCACTGCAACAGCAACAGTCTTCTTTTGCGCTGAGCATGAACTGCTGATCACCAAAACGATCTTCCGCCTCCCTACTCGTAACTGAACATCATGGATGCACCCCCGGTCAAAGCACTGGCATCTTTTCGACTTCGTCATCGTTAGGAAGAGAGACAGGCAGGATGTACTAGTGACAAAGCCCATGTGCGGTGCTGAATGCTGGAAGGACCACTGCCTCATTATCACCAAGCTCAACATCCACAGCACCACGGCGCCAGCAAAGTAGGCTGCAAAATGGTTAAACATTGCCAAGCGGAAGACCACAAGCTGCAAGTAGTTGTTCGTGAACGCTCTGGAAGAGAATCTGGAGTCCACCTTTCTGGTCAACCAGATTGTTGAGGCAGATTGGGCATCACTCCGAGAGCTGATTTGCACCACAGCTACAGAGACTCTGGGGCCCAGAATCAGGAAACACAAGGACTGGTTTGACGAGAACTGCGGGGACATCCAGCAGATTTTGGATGAGAAGCACCATCTCCACCAAACCTACCTCAGTAACCCCAAGTCCATAGCACAGAAAGATGCATTTATCAACACACGCAGAACTGTGCAGCAGCAAGACACTTGGCTCAGCAACAAATCTGACGAGATCTAAGGTTTTGCAGACATGCGTCACTATAAGAAATTCTAACACAACTTGAAAGAAGTTTACGGCCCAATGTCTTCAGGATCAAACCCCCTCCTTAGTGCAGACAGGAACACTCTCATTACAGAAAAACAAAAGATCCTAGAGAGGTTGGCCAAACATTTTGACAGCATCCTGAACCGCCCCTCGACCATCATCGATGAAGCCATTAATCGTCTCCTCCAAGTGCTCATCAGCAAAACACTGGATGATCATCCAACCTCGCTTGAGACCCAGAAAGCAATATGTCTACTCTACTGTGGCAAAGCACCTGGTACTGACACCATTTAAGTTGAGGTCTACAAGGCGGGGGGAACAGCATTGGCCGACAGGCTCCACCAGTTGTTTCTTTTGATGTGGGAGCAAGAGAGAACCCCCCAGAAATTCAAAGACGCTTCCATCATACATCTGTACAAGAGCTAATGAAACAGATTGGCCTGTGACAACCACAGAGGCCTATCCCTGCTCTCCATCACAGGAAAGATCCTTGCCAACATCCTGCTTAACCGCCCCACAGTCCACCTCGACCAGAGACTTCTGCCTAAAAGCCACTGTGGATTCCGCAAGGAGCGAGGAACCATCAACATCGTGTTCGCTGCCAGACAGCTTCAAGAGAAGTATCAGGAGCAGAACTCTGACTTGTTCCCCACCTATGTCGGCCTCACCAAGGCCTTTGACACCATCAGCACAGAGGGTCTGTGGGAGATTATGGCAAAGTATGGCTGCCCAAGGAAAGTCCTCGCTTTGGGGACACAGTTTTTCTGACCCATTCCCAGTCAGAAACGAAGTCAAGCAAGGCTGCGTCTTGGCGCCAACACTGTTCAGCCTCATGTGTTCCGCCATGCTCACGCACCTACTCACCTACTTAGTGGTTAGAGTGTCCGCCCTGATATCGGTAGGTTGTGAGTTCAAACCCCGGCCGAGTCTTACCAAAGACTACAAAAAAATGGGACCCATGGCCTCCCTGCTTGGCACTCAGCATCAAGGGTTGGAATTGGGGGTTAAATCACCATAAATGATTCCCGGGCGCGGCACCGCTGCTGCCCACTGCTCCCTTCACTTCCCAGGGGGTGATCAAGGGGATGGGTCAAATGCAGAGGGCACATTTTACCACACCTAGTGTGTGTGTGACAATCATTGGTACTTTACTTTAATTTAAAATGCTCAGAGATGCCTTCAGAGACGAGGATGTTGGTGTCAAGCTGAGGGACCGCACAGATGGCAAACTGTTCAAACTAGAACGTGGCAAAAGATGTGTAGATGTCTGCACGTGGATGAAATGACGTCCCGTCCCCGCCTCTCTCGCTCCCTGTAACATGTAATTACATTGGATAGAGAAAGAGAAAGTGAAAGTGAGAATGTGAGATACTGCACAGTTCAATAAAAAAGGCGTGTGAAGTTTAATGAGAGTCGATGCTTGATGGCGCTATCTACAACACATCAGAAGGAAAGCAAAAGCTGCACCGAGAATAGAAAAGTCTCAGCAAGTGGAGCAGAATGATGTCCTGCACACACACACACACACACACAAAGAGTTCTTCAGGTTTATAAATGAAGAAGTACGATGCTGGAGTCCACAATAAAGACCTCATGGCAGCGTCCATTATTCAATGAGACAGTAGACCCTCACCATGTATCCCACAAGGCCCACTGAGGGCCTGCAACACAGGATGGTGTTTGTTAGTCCAGTTTCAAACATGGACCAGAAAGGATGTTTGGTGGAATAAGGACTTCTATAGTTGAAGAATATGCATCAAGTATTAATCATCCAGCATCAAATTGTAGACCATAAAATATGATTACTGTCTAACACTTACAGGACATTCTAAAGAAAATATTATTTAGTTTACGTTCTAAAAAGTAATAATACATCGGTTGTAGTGATGAATAATGCTGCTAATCCAAAACAATCATTTATGAAAGAGAAAATGATATTGATTAGAACAAAATCTTACATTGGCAAACAGTTTTCACTGAGGGTCACATGACAGTCATGGCTGCCTTGTAACATGAATACATGAATAAAAATGTATCATTTGTATTATTACATCATTGTTGTTTACCTTCAGACTGAAAGGTGACCTTTAATGATGCATTTTTATTTTTACAAACTTCATCATTAGGGGGATTAAATATAAATGTAATCAAATGTTTTTATTTATTTTGACTATAAATCGATTCACCATTTTAAAACATGTAACAATTTATGTATGTTCTTTTAAGAATACATTTTTCAAAGGATATTTTTACGCATTCTTATTTACTGCTTGTGTACGTAATATGTCAGGTTTTGTAAGCTGTATCTTATTTTGAAAAGGTTTTATTATAATTATTATAACAAATAATACATCGGTTTGAATTGGGAATTTTTTTTAATCGAGAATTAATTCTGAATTGAGTTTTGATATGGCTAAAGATTCCATCCATCCATCCGTTTTCTACCGCTTGTCCCTTTTGGGGTCGCGGGGGGTCTCTGGAGCCTATCTCAGCTGCATTTGGGCGGTAGGCGGGGTACACCCTGGACAAGATAAGTGACTAAAGATTTCCACCTCTAATAATAATATTGTATTTTTCTCATGAGCAGACAATAATAAAGTTTCATATATGATACAATTGTTCCTGTCAAAAAGAAAACAATACATACTTTTAGTAAAAAAGATGCACAATATTTGTGGCCACATTAAATGAAGTGGTGGTCCAGATGTGGTCCCCGAGCCTGCAGTTTGAAACCTGTGTCATAAAGTCATCCATTTAAAAATGGAATTATATTTTAATTCATAATTTCTTCCAATCTCATCTCACTTTTTAACGCACGTTAAAAACCTGCGGGACAAAGTTTTGTACAGAATAAAGAATAAAAAACATTGTAAAATATACAAAATACTGCTAAAAAACACCAACAATAACAGCATGAAAAAAATGGCATAAAAAGAATAACACCGCAATAAAAACAAATAAAATGGAATCAATAAAAAAGTAAGATAAACTAGATAATGAGTAAGAAAAATTTAAAATAACTTGGAACTTAAGTGGCAAAGAAAAGAGAATTATTGTTTTTATAGGTTTGAAATAATAACATTTAACTGTGTGTGTGTGTGTGTGTGTGTGTGTGTGTGTGTGTGTGTGTGTGTGTGTGTGTGTGTGTGTGTGTGTGTGTGTGTGTGTGTGTGTACGTGCGTGCCTGTGTGTGTGTGTGTGTGCCTATGACGTATGCACATACACAATAACATAATACAATACGTGTGATGCAATATAATATGATACAGTACGTGCAGTGTTCCCTCTAATTTTTCACGTGTGTGAGCAAACGCACAAACTCCCTGAGCATTCAGTGGAGCACATCTGAGCAACATCAGACGTGCACACTTTGGCCACACCAGCGTCACACCTGTCCCAAACCTGACATCGTAACAATTTAAATGTTTTATTAAAATAATTTTCTGATATAAGTGATTTTGCCCTCTTAACATGACAATAACAAAAAAACATGTTTTTCATAAACTATGTGCTAGTATTGTATGTCTGGCTGCGGGTCCTGCCTTTAAAAGAAATGTTACCCCTTTTAGAGATTACATTTAGTTCCTGTAACTTTCTGTCTGTAAAATACATCTTTTTATTAGCATTCATGAAATCTGGTGACAATATTTCATGAATAATATCCTTAGATTAACCTTCTTAATAAATAGCAGTAAAATAAGCACACATCAGATTGAGGAGTCAGAGTGTTACAACCTGGCGTTTACACATTGTGTGGCGTTGGGGTTGTCCGACTTTTTGTGTGGCCATAAACGCAACACTGGCTAAATGCCATGAGTGCTTGTGTTGGTGCAGGGGAGAGAGCGAGCGGCTTCTGTTGAAACGACGGATGACAAAATTGGTTTAAGCCTGGTTAAATGACAGAAAAATACCAGTTTTCACAGATAAAAGTTTTTTTTACTCATGTTTTTGGTGTGGTTACAAATAGTTTTGCTCAATAAAGTGATTGATGGAATTCCTGTCCGTAAAGTGTCTCGACAGACAATAATTGAACTGTGTTGTCAAAGATTGTTTTATTCATCGGGGCAACTCTTGTTGTCACTTGTCACTCATAGAGTTGCATTGCAAAATCATACAGAATAATTTGTAATGTAATTATTTTGTTTAAAGTTCGGATGGGATTTTTGATTTTCTGCACGGCATTAATTTGCTGTGCGCAGAGAAAGCATGAGCAGTGCAAAATTGCGCTGGCGCGCACCTTAGAGGGAACGTTGAATACGTGTCCATAATAACATGCATGATAATGATAATGTATGCACATGTGCATGCCAGCATACAGTACAATCATACAAGAGGAACAAGTGTTGGTTCCTCTATTTAAGAAGGGGAACCGGAGGGTGTGTTTCAACTATGGTGGAATATATATATATATATATTATTTTAACCCAATACGGCCCCTGGGTCAAAAAGTTTGGGGACCCCTGGTGTAGAATCTCATTGTATAAATGATTGGACATTCACACATAATTAATAATAATAAATATTACAATGGTAATAGTAATAATAATAATAATAATAATAATAATAACAATAATGATAGTAAATAGATGATTTTTTTGGTTGTAGAATCTTATATATGAGAATGTTTGAACATTCACACATAAATATTATTGATAATATTAATAATAATGTTAATAATAAATGTAACTGACCTAGCACAACTCAAAAGTAAAAATGTGTGTATAAAACAATAATAATTGGAGTGTGTGTCCACTTGTGTGTGTGTGTGCGTGTGTGTCTGTGAGTGAGTGAGTGTTGTTGTGTAGTTGTGCAGTGTGTGTATGAACAGCACATCTCCGTCACTAATTGCTCACTATGATGAAGGACAGTTTGATACGTTCTTGCTATCTCCTCTTTTGTTACACATCATTTTCCATCATATTCCACCTTTTTTTATTAGGACTGATCAATGTGTGTGTGTGTGTAGGCCATGGTGGAGACGGTGAACAATCTTCTGCAGCCACGGGCCCAGAGTGCGTGGAGAGAGTTGTCCATCAAGGAGCAGCTGCACTGGGCCACCCTGCTGCTGGACACTGTGGAGACTGGAGCCTTCATGCTAGCAGACAACCTGCTGAAGACCGACACTGTGCAGGAGACTGCAGAAAACATCCGTGAGTTTGGTCCTCCTGGTCCACTACTTGACACTGTGCAGGAGACTGCAGACCACATACGTGAGTCTGGTCCTCCTGGTCCACTTCCTGACACTGTGCAGGAGACTGCAGACCTTATCCGTGAGTCTGGTCCTCATGTCCACTACTTGACACTGTGCAGGAGACTGCAGACCATATCCGTGAGTCTGGTCCTCCTGGTCCACTACTTGACACTGTGCAGGAGACTGCAGACCATATCCGTGAGTCCGGTCCTCATGTCCACTACTTGACACTGTGCAGGAGACTGCAGACCACATACGTGAGTCTGGTCCTCCTGGTCCACTTCCTGACACTGTGCAGGAGACTGCAGACCTTATCCGTGAGTCCGGTCCTCCTGGTCCACTACTTGACACTGTGCAGGAGACTGCAGACCATATCCGTTAGTCTGGTCCTCCTGGTCCACTACTTGACACTGTGCAGGAGACTGCAGACCATATCCGTGAGTCTGGTCCTCCTGGTCCACTACTTGACACTGTGCAGGAGACTGCAGACCATATCCGTGAGTCCGGTCCTCATGTCCACTACTTGACACTGTGCAGGAGACTGCAGACCACATACGTGAGTCTGGTCCTCCTGGTCCACTTCCTGACACTGTGCAGGAGACTGCAGACCTTATCCGTGAGTCCGGTCCTCATGTCCACTACTTGACACTGTGCAGGAGACTGCAGACCATATCCGTGAGTCTGGTCCTCCTGGTCCACTACTTGACATTGTGCAGGATACTGCAGACCATATCCATGAGTCTGGTCCTCCTGGTCCACTACTTGACACTGTTCAGGAGACTGCAGACCATATCCGTGAGTCCGGTCCTCATGTCCACTACTTGACACTGTGCAGGAGACTGCAGACCATATCCGTGAGTCTGGTCCTCCTGGTCCACTTCCTGACACTGTGCAGGAGACTGCAGACCTTATCCGTGAGTCCGGTCCTCATGTCCACTACTTGACACTGTGCAGGAGACTGCAGACCATATCCGTGAGTCTGGTCCTCCTGGTCCACTACTTGACACTGTGCAGGAGACTGCAGACCATATCCGTGAGTCTGGTCCTCCTGGTCCACTACCTGACACTGTGCAGGAGACTGCAGACAACATCCGTGAGTTTGGTCCTCCTGGTCCACTACTTGACACTGTGCAGGAGACTGCAGACCACATACGTGAGTCTGGTCCTCCTGGTCAGCTTCCTGACAGTGTGCAGGAGACTGCAGACCTTATCCGTGAGTCCGGTCCTCATGTCCACTACTTGACACTGTGCAGGAGACTGCAGACCATATCCGTGAGTCTGGTCCTCCTGGTCCACTACTTGACATTGTGCAGGAGACTGCAGACCATATCCGTGAGTCTGGTCCTCCTGGTCCACTACTTGACACTGTGCAGGAGACTGCAGACCTTATCCGTGAGTCCGGTCCTCATGTCCACTACTTGACACTGTGCAGGAGACTGCAGACCATATCCGTGAGTCTGGTCCTCCTGGTCCACTACTTGACACTGTGCAGGAGACTGCAGACCATATCCGTGAGTCCGGTCCTCATGTCCACTACTTGACACTGTGCAGGAGACTGCAGACCATATCCGTGAGTCTGGTCCTCCTGGTCCACTTCCTGACACTGTGCAGGAGACTGCAGACCTTATCCGTGAGTCCGGTCCTCATGTCCACTACTTGAAACTGTGCAGGAGACTGCAGACCATATCCGTGAGTCTGGTCCTCCTGGTCCACTACTTGACACTGTGCAGGAGACTGCAGACCATATCCGTGAGTCTGGTCCTCCTGGTCCACTACCTGACACTGTGCAGGAGACTGCAGACAACATCCGTGAGTTTGGTCCTCCTGGTCCACTACTTGACACTGTGCAGGAGACTGCAGACCACATACGTGAGTCTGGTCCTCCTGGTCCACTTCCTGACACTGTGCAGGAGACTGCAGACCTTATCCGTGAGTCCGGTCCTCATGTCCACTACTTGACACTGTGCAGGAGACTGCAGACCATATCCGTGAGTCTGGTCCTCCTGGTCCACTACTTGACATTGTGCAGGAGACTGCAGACCATATCCGTGAGTCTGGTCCTCCTGGTCCACTACTTGACACTGTGCAGGAGACTGCAGACCTTATCCGTGAGTCCGGTCCTCATGTCCACTACTTGACACTGTGCAGGAGACTGCAGACCATATCCGTGAGTCTGGTCCTCCTGGTCCACTACTTGACACTGTGCAGGAGACTGCAGACCATATCCGTGAGTCCGGTCCTCATGTCCACTACTTGACACTGTGCAGGAGACTGCAGACCATATCCGTGAGTCTGGTCCTCCTGGTCCACTTCCTGACACTGTGCAGGAGACTGCAGACCTTATCCGTGAGTCCGGTCCTCATGTCCACTACTTGACACTGTGCAGGAGACTGCAGACCATATCCGTGAGTCTGGTCCTCCTGGTCCACTACTTGACACTGTGCAGGAGACTGCAGACCATATCCGTGAGTCTGGTCCTCCTGGTCCACTACTTGACACTGTGCAGGAGACTGCAGACCATATCCGTGAGTCCGGTCCTCATGTCCACTACTTGACACTGTGCAGGAGACTGCAGACCACATACGTGAGTCTGGTCCTCCTGGTCCACTTCCTGACACTGTGCAGGAGACTGCAGACCTTATCCGTGAGTCCGGTCCTCATGTCCACTACTTGACACTGTGCAGGAGACTGCAGACCATATCCGTGAGTCTGGTCCTCCTGGTCCACTACTTGACATTGTGCAGGAGACTGCAGACCATATCCGTGAGTCTGGTCCTCCTGGTCCACTACTTGACACTGTGCAGGAGACTGCAGACCATATCCGTGAGTCTGGTCCTCCTGGTCCACTTCCTGACACTGTGCAGGAGACTGCAGACCATATCCGTGAGTCCGGTCCTCATGTCCACTACTTGACACTGTGCAGGAGACTGCAGACCATATCCGTGAGTCTGGTCCTCCTGGTCCACTACTTGACACTGTGCAGGAGACTGCAGACCATATCCGTGAGTCTGGTCCTCCTGGTCCACTACTTGACACTGTGCAGGAGACTGCAGACAACATCTGTGAGTCTGGTCCTCCTGGTCCACTACTTGACACTGTGCAGGAGACTGCAGACAACATCTGTGAGTCTGGTCCTCCTGGTCCACTACCTGACACTGTGCAGGAGACTGCAGACAACATCCATGAGTCTGGTCCTCCTGGTCCACTACTTGACACTCTGCAGGAGACTGCAGACAATATCCGTGAGTCCGGTCCTCCTGTCTACTACTTGACACTGTGCGGGAGACTGCAGACCATATCCGTGAGTCTGGTTCTCCTCGTCCACTTCTTGACACTGTGCAGGAGACTGCAGACCATGTCTGTGAGTCTGGTCCTCCTGGTCCACTACTTGACACTGTGCAGGAGACTGCAGACAACATCTGTGAGTCTGGTCCTCCTGGTCCACTACTTGACACTGTGCAGGAGACTGCAGACTACATCCGTGAGTCTGGTCCTCCTGGTCCACTACTTGATACTGTGCAGGAGACTGCAGACCATATCCGTGAGTCCGGTCCTCCTGTCCACTACTTGACACTGTGCAGGAGACTGCAGACCATATCCGTGAGTCCGGTCCTCCTGTCCACTACTTGACACTGTGCAGGAGACTGCAGACCACATCCATGAGTCTGGTCCTCCTGGTCCACTACTTGACACTGTGCAGGAGACTGCAGACCATATCCGTGAGTCCGGTCCTCCTGTCCACTACTTTACACTGTGCAAGAGACTGCAGACCGTATCCGTGAGTCTGGTCCTCCTGGTCCACTACTTGACATTGTGCAGGAGACTGCAGACAACATTCTTGAGTTTGGTCCTCCTGGTCCACTACTTGACACTGTGCAGGAGACTGCAGACCATATCCGTGAGTCTGGTCCTCCTGGTCCACTACTTTACACTGTGGAGGAGACTGCAGACCATATCCGTGAGTCTGCTCCTCCTGGTCCACTTCTTGACACTGTGCAGGAGACTGCACCCAACATTTGTGAGTTTGGTCCTCCTGGTCCACTACTTGACAATGTGCAGGAGACTGCAGACCATATCCGTGAGTCCGGTCCTCCTGTCCACTACTTGACACTATGCAGGAGACTGCAGACCATATCCGTGAGTCCGGTCCTCCTGTCCACTACTTGACACTGTGCAGGAGACTGCAGACCATATCCGTGAGTCTGGTTCTCCTGGTCCACTTCTTGACACTGTGCAGGAGACTGCAAACAACATCTGTGAGTCTGGCCCTCCTGGTCCACTACTTGACATTGTGCAGGAGACTGCGGACAACATCGTTGAGTCTGGTCATCCTGGTCCACTACTTGACACTGTGCAGGAGACTGCAGACCATGTCCGTGAGTCTGGTCCTCCTGGTCCACTACTTGACACTGTGCAGGAGACTGTAGACAACATCTGTGAGTCTGGTCCTCCTGGTCCACTACTTGATACTGTGCAGGACACTGCAGACCATATCCGTGAGTCCGGTCCTCCTGTCCACTACTTGACACTGTGCAGGAGACTGCAGACCATATCCGTGAGTCCGGTCCTCCTGTCCACTACTTGATACTGTGCAGGAGACTGCAGACCATATCCGTGAGTCCGGTCCTCCTGTCCACTACTTGACACTGTGCAGGAGACTGCAGACTACATCCGTGAGTCTGGTCCTCCTGGTCCACTACTTGATACTGTGCAGGAGACTGCAGACCATATCCGTGAGTCCGGTCCTCCTGTCCACTACTTCACACTGTGCAGGAGACTGCAGACCATATCCGTGAGTCCGGTCCTCCTGTCCACTACTTGACACTGTGCAGGAGACTGCAGACCACATCCATGAGTCTGGTCCTCCTGGTCCACTACTTGACACTGTGCAGGAGACTGCAGACCATATCCGTGAGTCTGGTCCTCCTGGTCCACTACTTGACACTTTGGAGGAGACTGCAGACCATATCCGTGAGTCTGCTCCTCCTGGTCCACTTCTTGACACTGTGCAGGAGACGGCAGACAACATCTGTGAGTCTGGTCCTCCTGGTCCACTACTTGACATTGTGCAGGAGACTGCAGACCATATCCGTGAGTCTGGTCCTCCTGGTCCACTACTTGACACTGTGCAGGAGACTGCAGACCATATCCGTGAGTCTGGTCCTCCTGGTCCACTACTTGACACTGTGCAGGAGACTGCAGAGCATATCCGTGAGTCCGGTCCTCCTGTCCACTACTTGACACTATGCAGGAGACTGCAGACCATATCCTTGAGTCCGGTCCTCCTGTCCACTACTTGACACTGTGCAGGAGACCGCAGACCATATCCGTGAGTCTGGTCCTCCTGGTCCACTACTTGACACTGTGCAGGAGACTGCACCCAACATTTGTGAGTCTGGTCCTCCTGGTCCACTACTTGACACTGTGCAGGAGACTGCAGACCATATCCGTGAGTCCGGTCCTCCTGTCCACTACTTGACACTGTGCAGGAGACTGCAGACCACATCCGTGAGTCTGGTTCTCCTGGTCCACTTCTTGACACTGTGCAGGAGACTGCAGACAACATCTGTGAGTCTGGCCCTCCTGGTCCACTCCTTGACATTGTGCAGGAGACTGCAGACCATATCCGTGAGTCTGCTCCTCCTGGTCCACTTCTTGACACTGCAGGAGACTGCAGACAACATCCTTGAGTCTGTCCCTCATGGTCCACTACTTGACACTGTGCAGGAGACTGCAGACCATATCTGTGAGTCTGGTCCTCCTGGTCCACTCCTTGACACTGTGCAGGAGACTGCAGACAACATCCGTGAGTCTGGTCCTCCTGGTCCACGCCTTGACACTGTGCAAGAGACTGCAGACCATATCCGTGAGTCTGGTCTTCCTGGTTCACTCCTTGACACTGTGCAGGAGACTGCACACCATATCCGTGAGTCTGGTCTTCCTGGTTCACTCCTTGACACTGTGCAGGAGACTGCACACAACATTTGTGAGTCTGGTCCTCCTGGTCCACTACTTGACACTGTGCAGGAGACTGCAGACCATATCCGTGAGTCTGGTCCTCCTGGTCCACTCCTTGACACTGTGCAGGAGACTGCACACAACATCTGTGAGTCTGGTCCTCGTGGTCCACTACTTGACACTGTGCAGGAGACTGCAGACCATATCCGTGATTTTGGTCCACTACTTGACACTGTGTGGGGAGGAACTTTCACCGCACGACATCATACATTTCATACGCTCATTTATTTACAGCTCGCTCTTAATATTGTTTCCATGACAACCTGTCCTTAGTTACTACTGATGAGGCACTTTTGACTCTAGAAAGTACTTCAATCGTTCTCAACTATTTACTCTCACACTGCATCCATGCATCACCCAACCATACATCCAACATTCATCTCACACTGCATTCATTTGTAACTGACCACGCTTTGTGTCATCCATCCATCATCCAACCATCCATCCAACATCTATATCAACCATCCATCCATCCATCCAGCATCTATATCATCAGTCCAACATCTATATCAACCATACAGCCATCATCCATCCAGCATCTATATCAACCATCCAGCAATCATCCATCCATCCAGTATCTACATAAACCATCCATCGACCCATCCAGCATCTATATCAACCATCTATACATCCTTCCATCCATGATTCATACATCCGTTCAGCATCTATATCAACCATCCATTCATCCTTCCATCCATGATCCACATCCGTCCATTCTGCATCTTTATCAACCATCCATCCTTCCATCCATGATCCATACATCCGTCCTGCATCTACATCAACCATTCATCCATGATCCATCATCCCTGATCCATCCAGTAGATATATCAACCATTCATACTTTCATTCATGATCCATGAACCATCCATCCAGAATGGATATATCTATTCCATCAACCATCCATTCAGCCATCCATTCAGCCATCCATTCATCCGTCCATCTGGCATCTACATCCACCAATCCATTGATATATCCATCCAATCAGCCATCCATCACAGTAGCTATACATTTATCCATCCATCCCTACATTAACCAGCATATTCATCCATCAATCCAAACTTCCATGATCCAGCACATCCATCATCCATCCATCCATCAAACCCTGCATGATCCAGCACATCCATCCATCCATCCAACCCAACATGATCCAGGACATTCATCCATCCATCCAGCCCTACATGATCCAGCACATCCATCCCTATATGAGCCAGCACATTCATCCATCCATCCATGCATGATCAAGCACATTCATCCATCCATCCATCCACCAATGTTATCGACTACTCTATCCATTAACCCATAACTATTACGACATCCAACCACTTGCATCGTCTAATGTTCAACCATACATCCATCCATCCATACATCCATCCATCCACCCCTCCATTGGCCCAAAACACAATGTTGTTAATGAATGTCACTAGAGTTTATAACTAATCCAATTGAAGTCTCCAGATATTACTGCAGTAGTACTTCCACTTATGAGTATTTCAACTTGCAGCTTCTCTCAGCTTTGAGTTGGGCATCAAACTGCGGTTGTAGTTGAAGTCAGGAGCACGTTCACGTGGGTGGAAGTAGTCTTTGTCGCAGTAAAGAGTTAACACATGGTTACACTCTGCTGGTCCTGCTTCGTCTGCACAAGAAAGTTGTGAGTGGATGGTTGATGTTTGAGTGCTGCTCAGAGACAAATGACAATAATGACGAATAAGGAAGCAACACCACACACAAGTTTGTAACACGACAATAGTTCTACCTCAAAGTCTAATAAGAGTTAGTGTCAGTTTGAAATGAACACGACGTCACTTCTTCAACCTTCCTCCTCGCAATCCAATAATCCACAGGCCGATATTAATCCACTCCAAACGGTGAAAAATGGAATTAACATAATCATCTGTTAAATTGCAAGATAACACGTCTGATGTGGCATCAAAACTCACCCCGCTTGTCTGCACACCCACCTAACATGCTGACTGATTGTATTGATTTTATGACATATTTCCTATATTGATATACATTGCATACATATGTACATGTACATATATTATTTACGCATGCAAATATGTGTATATATTTATGTATGGATACATATAAGTATGTAAGTATACACACAAATACCTTAGTGAGTAGAGTATTTACATTCAGCGTGTGTGCAAGGCTTAGTTGTTGCTTACTCTCTGTAATAAATGGAGTCATGATGTTGTGATATCAAGGAAATCCAGTTTGGATCCATCCATCCATCTTCTTCCGCTTATCCGAGGTCGGGTCGCGGGGGCAACAGCCTAAGCAGGGAAACCCAGACTTCCCTTTCCCCAGCCACTTCGTCTAGCTCTTCCCGGGGGATCCCGAGGCGTTCCCAGGCCAGCCGGGAGACATAGTCTTCCCAACGTGTCCTGGGTCTTCCCCGTGGCCTCCTACCGGTTGGACGTGCCCTAAGCACCTCCCTAGGGAGGCGTTCGGGTGCCATCCTGACCAGATGCCCGAACCACCTCATCTGGCTCCTCTCGATTTGGAGGAGCAGCGGCTTTACTTTGAGTCCCACCCGGATGGCAGAGCTTCTCACCCTATCTCTAAGGGAGAGCCCCGCCACACGGCGGAGGAAACTCATTTCGGCCGCTTGTACCCGTGATCTTATCCTTTCGGTCATGACCCAAAGCTCATGACCATAGGTGAGGATGGGAACGTTGATCGACCGGTAAATTGAGAGCTTTGCCTTCCGGCTCAGCTCCTTCTTCACCACAACGGATCGGTACAACGTCCGCATTACTGAAGACGCCGCACCGATCCGCCTGTCGATCTCACGATCCACTCTTCCCTCACTCGTGAGCAAGACTCCTAGGTACTTGAACTCCTCCACTTGGGGCAGGGTCTCCTCCCCAAACCGGAGATGGCACTCCACCCTTTTCCGGGCGAGAACCATGGACTCGGACTTGGAGGTGCTGATTCTCATTCCGGTCGCTTCATACTCGGTTGTAAACTGATCCAGTGAGAGCTGAAGATCCCGGTCAGATGAAGCCATCAGGACCACATCATCCGCAAAAAGCAGAGACCTAATCCTGCGGTCACCAAACCGGAACCCCTCAACGCCTTGACTGCGCCTAGAAAATTCTGTCCATAAAAGTTTTGAACAGAATCGGTGACAAAGGACAGCCTTGGCGGAGTCCAACCCTCACTGGAAATGTGTTCGACTTACTGCCGGCAATGCGGACCAAGCTCTGGCACTGATTGTACAGGGAGCGGACCGCCACAATAAGACAGTCCGATACCCCATACTCTCTGAGCACTCCCCACAGGACTTCCCGAGGGACACGGTCGAATGCCTTCTCCAAGTCCACAAAGCACATGTAGACTGGTTGGGCAAACTCCCATGCGCCCTCAAGAGCCCTGCCGAGAGTATAGAGCTGGTCCACAGTTCCACGACCAGGACGAAAACCACACTGTTCCTCCTGAATCCGAAGTTCGACTATCCGGCATAGCCTCCTCTCCAGTACACCTGAATAAACCTTACCGGGAAGGCTGAGGAGTGTGATCCCACGATAGTTGGAACACACCCTCAGGTCCCCCTTCTTAAAGAGAGGAACCACCACCCCGGTCTGCCAATCCAGAGGTACCGCCCCCGATGTCCACGCGATGCTGCAGAGTTTTGTCAACCAAGACAGCCCCACAGCATCCAGAGCCTTAAGGAACTCCGGGCGGATCTCGTCCACCCCCAGGGCCTTGCCACCGAGGAGCTTTTTAACTACCTCAGCAACCTCAGCCCCAGAAATAGGAGAGTCCACCGGAGATCCCCCAGGCACTGCTTCCTCATAGGAAGACGTATTGGTGGGATTGAGGAGGTTTTCGAAGTATTCCTTCCACCTATCCACAACATCCTCAGTTGAGGTCAGCAGAACACCATCCGCACCATACACGGTGTTGATAGTGCACTGCTTCCCCTTCCTGAGGCGGCGGGCGGTGGTCCAGAATCGCTCCGAAGCCGTCCGGAAGTCATTTTCCATGGCTTCCCCGAACTCCTCCCATGTCCGAGTTTTTGCCTCAGCGACCGCTGAAGCCGCACACCGCTTGGCCTGTCGGTACCTGTCCATTGCCTCCGGAGTCCTATGAGCCAAAAGGACCCGATAGGACTCCTTCTTCAGCTTGACGGCATCCCTCACCGCTGGTGTCCACCAAGGGGTTTTAGGATTGCCGCCCCGACAGGCACCAACTACCTTGCGGCCACAGCTCCGATCAGCCACCTCGACAATAGAGGTGCGGAACATGGTCCACTCGGACTCAATGTCCAGCATCTCCCTCGTGATATGTTCGAAGTTCTTCCGGAGATGGGAATTGAAACTTTCTCTGACAGGAGACTCTGCCAGACGTTCCCAGCAGACCCTCACAATGCGTTTGGGCCTGCCAGGTCGGTCCGGCATCCTCCCCCACCATCGCAGCCAACTCACCACCAGGTGGTGATCGGTAGAAATTTCCGCCCCTCTCTTCACCCGAGTGTCCAAAACATAAGGCCGCAAATCCGATGACACAACTACAAAGTCGATCATGGAACTGCGGCCTAGGGTGTCCTGGTGCCAAGTGCACATATGGACACCCTTATGTTTGAACATGGTGTTCGTTATGGACAATCCGTGACGAGCACAAAAGTCCAATAACAAAACACCACTCGGGTTCAGATCCGGGCGGCCATTCTTCCCAATCACGCCTCTCCAGGTTTCATTGTCGTTGCCAACATGAGCGTTGAAGTCCCCCAGTAGGACAAGGGAATCACCCGGGGGAGCACTTTCCAGTACTCCCTCGAGTGTACCCAAAAAGGGTGGGTACTCTGAACTGCTTGTTTGGTGCGTAAGCACAAACAACAGTCAGGACCCGTCCCCCCACCCGAAGGCGGAGGGAGGCTACCCTTTCGTCCACTGGGTTGAACTCCAAAGTGCAGGCTTTAAGCCGGGGGGGAACCAGAACTGCCACCCCAGCCCGTCGCCTCTCACTGTCGGCAACGCCAGAGTGGAAGAGGGTCCAGTCCCTCTCGAGAGAAGTGGTTGCAGAGCTCTTGCTGTGCGTCGAATTGAGTCCGACTATATCCAGCCGGAACTTCTCCACTTCGCGCACTAGCTCAGGTTCTTTCCCCCCCAGTGAGGTGACGTTCCACGTCCCAAGAGCTAGCTTCTGTAGCCGAGAATCGGACCGCCAAGTGCCCTGCCTTCGGCTGCCGCCCAGCTCACATTGCACCCGACCTCTATGGCCCCTGCTATGGGTGGTGAGCCCATTGGAGGGGTGACCCACGTAGCCTCTTCGGGCTGTGCCCGGCCGGGCCCCATGGGAACAGGCCTGGCCACCAGGCGCTCGCCATCGTGCCCCACCTCCGGGCCTGGCTCCAGAGGGAGGCCCCGGTGACCCGCGTCTGGGCGAGGGAAATCTGGGTCCATGTTTTCTCTTCTTCATAGAGGTCTTCCTATATTGATATACATTGCATACATATGTACATGTACATATATTATTTACGTATGCAAATATGTGTATATATTTATATATGGATACATATAAGTATGTAAGTATACACACAAATACCTTAGTGAGTAGAGTATTTACATTCAGCGTGTGTGCAAGGCTTAGTTGTTGCTTACTCTCTGTAATAAATGGAGTCATGATGTTGTGATATCAAGGAAATCCAGTTTGGATCGTGCGGATATATTTCATGATTTACTGCATGATCTGACGACACTGAGGCAGCCACGTTTAATGAGAAAAACACCTCGCAACATTTGTGAGGTGATTCATGTTGTTAATTTGAGGTGGTTAAAAGGTGTTAACAATATCAGAGCATTAATTGAGAGGATAGTCGAAAAGTTTTCCTTCTTTGAAAGAAACTCCAACTGGCAGAATGAAACTAAATCATTAACAGGGAGAGTTAATTGCTTTTTGCATGTCTGCCTGAAATAAGTCTGTGACGGCACGTGCGGCGGCTACATGTGCCACACAGTGTGTGTGTGTGTGTGTGTGTGTGTGTGTGTGTGTGTGTGTGTGTGCGCGCATGCGTGTGTGTGTGTGTGTGTGTGTGTGTGTGTGTGTTGCCAGGATGAAGAGCTTGTAGGAGAAGCTTTGACTCTGCTGAGAGCGAACACGACGCAGGGAAAATATGACCTTGAGGCTTCTAAGGCAGAGAATGAATTTGTCAAAGACACCTGGGTTTTTTTTTCTTCTATACATCACACACACACACACACACACACACACACACACACACACACACACACACACACACACACACACACACACACACACACACACACACACACACACACACACACACACACACACAGCATGGTTATTTTAGCGATGTGTTCCCTCCATCATCTCCTGGTGGTGTCTCACTTCTTCCTTCAGTCTGAGAAACTCAGTGGGCTGTAAAACCTTCCAAGCAGCCGTGCTCACAGTCTGTGAGGTCTTGGACTGTAGACCACCTAGACCTGGGTCCACGGAACACCCGTGTTGTTTGTCACAATTGCCCAACAATCTTCAGATATGGATTACTGTTTGATGCTCAGAATAGAAAATTTTCAAGGCAGAGTTGATGGAAGAACTGCACTTTTTATGGAATTTGTCCATCATTCACAATCCTTATGTAAGACAAGAACACATAAGTTTTTATTTGTAATTCTTTTTAACTTAAAACATACAGTATATACGGTACGACAAATACCAATGAGCTAGAACGAGTAATCTATTGTGCCCATAAAACATCCAACAATACTACATTTACATGTGGAGACCTGAATATGAACAAGTATTAGTGATATTGTTATTATAAGTGCTAACACAGAGGGACTACTTTTAGAGAGCTAACTAGCTTATGCTGCTGTATTAACACATTGAGCTGCTGCATGGCCCCTGAGTTGGTAAAAGTCACCTCTAGATGATGAATCATGCTTCTCACCTGGATAGTAGAAGGTTGTGGACATAAACCCACAAGTTGGTCAACTTTGACATCCAGTTTAGACCTGGGGATGCCCAGAAAGACAAAAAATTCGATGAATTGTATATGTATAAGGGAAGATATAAACATCCCATCAGTCTTTATCCATGTGAGAGCAGACATAGTACAGTAAGTGATTGTTTCATAATGTTTGTATATCTTGTTTAGCACTTAGCAATACTGCTACATGATGCTTAGTGTTTGACTAAAGCTGCATCTGTGACTGTACAGCGGGGGAAAGATACGGCGGTGAGACAGTGACATCGTTAGCTGTCAGCGTAGTTATTAACGGCAGGAAATGTGAGTGAGGTGTGTGCGTAACCCAAATAAATGAAGTGAAACACCGTGTGGTAAGTATATGTGAGAGGTTACCAGCGGGTGTTGAAGGTGTGTGTTGATAACGAGGCGGAAGTCCAAAGAGGGAAAGGCAGGCTCGGAAGTCCAAAGACAGGCGGAAGGTCAAGAGCAGGAGCGAGGCGTAGTGGTCAGTAAGCAGGCATGAGGTCGAGATCCAGAGAGGCAAGAGGAAGTTCAGATGGGATTCAGATGCTTGCCACAGGCTTAACCTGGGAGACGTGAAATACAGGGTGAACCTTCATGGAATGTGGAAGAGTGAGATGTACCACGACTGGGTTGGTGTTAGATCTGATGGGGTAAGGGTCTACATAACGTGGTGCCAACTTCTGGGAGTAGATCGGGAGATGTAGGTCCTTGGCCTGTAGCATCACCTGCAGTCCGGGCTGATAGTGTGTTGCCGGGATGCATCCTCTCTGAAGCTTTCAAAAGAGCCGTGTGGGCGGACCTCTACACACAGAGAGCACTTGAATGGGTACATACCTGTGGCTGCACAGGTCATGGAGTTAAAGGAGTACTCCACCCAGGGAATGTGTTTACTCCACGAGTTGGGCCGTTGGGCAGCCATACAGTTCAGCATGGTCTCCACCCCCTGGCTGGCCCTCTCTGCTTGGCCATTGCTCTCGGGGTGGTAACCGGAGGTCAGGCTGAGCGTAGCCCCGATCCGTTTGCAGAAGGTCTACCAGACCCGGGAAATGAATTGGGGGCCACGGTCAGATACAATATCTATGGGAATCCCATGGATTCTGACCATGTGCTGAACGAGCAGGTCAGAGGTTTCGGCCAAGGATAATAGCTTGGGCAGTGACACGAAGTGGGCCGCCTTGGAGATGAAGATGGTGGTGTTACCTTGAAAAATGGGAAATCCAGTGATGAAATCATCGAGGGCGATGTGGGACCATGGTCAACCAGGAATGGGAAGAGGACATAGGAGACCTGATGGAGGGCTGTGGCCTGCCTTGTTCTGGGTGCAAATGCTGTGTGCAGTGACAAACTTGTGAGTATCCGCCTCCATGGAGTGTCACCAAAAACAACGTCAAATGAAGGAGATGGATCTATGGATTCCGGGATGACAGGTAAGTACACCAGAGTGTGCCCAGTCTAGTACCTTAGCTCTTAAAGGTTGAGGGACGAATAGTCTGTTCGGGGTTTCGCCGCCCGGACCAGGGTCTGAGCGTAGGGCTGTGTTGACCAGGCCCTCGATCTCCCACGTTCCCATCCAACGATGCGGGCAGTGGGAAGGATGGTCTGCGCCGAAAGCTTACTGGTGGACTCTTCGGAGAACAGACGAGAGAAAGTGTCCGCCGTGTCAATACACGAACCGGGTCTGAAGGTAAGAGTATAGTTAAAACGACAAAAAAATTGTGCCAAGCGTGCTTGTCTGTCATTAAGTCTTCTGGCAGAGCGAATGTGGATGAGGTTGCGGTGGTCAGTCAGGACCAGAAATGGATGTTTGGCCCCCTCCAGCCAGTGTCTCCACTCCACCAGTGCATCCACCTGGCTCCTCTGAGGAAGCACACGTCCTCTTCTCCTCACCTGACACTCCAAATCACTCGCCTTAAATACTTCCATTCCCGTCGAGAACCTCCTTTCATGTTGGAGACTTTCTCTCCACGCCGCATGATTGTCGACCAGCTCGTCTTCAAAGAAATTAAAACAGGAAATAATCTTGTTGTGTGCTCATTTCTGCTTTTGTGCCGTTAATCTTCCCTCCCAGCTAATCCAGTGAGAGTTCCTGCATGGCCATTATCTCCTCTTTCCTCTCGCTCCCTTCCACTACTCCTTCTTTTCGCTCCCTTCCACTCCTCCTTCCTCTCGCTCCCTTCCCCTCTTCAATCCTCTCCCTCCTTTCCACTCCTCCTTCCTCTTGCTCCCTTCCACTCCTTCTTCCTCCTGCTCCCTTCCACTCCTCCTTCCTATTGCTCCCTTCCACTCCTCCTTCCTCTCCCTCCCTTCCACTCCTCCTTCCTCTGGTTCCTTTCCACCCCTCCTTCCACTCGCTCCATTCCACTCCTCCTTCCTCTTGCTCCCTTCCACTCCTCCTACCTCTTGCTCCCTTCCACTCCTCCTTCCTCTCGCTCCCTTCCACTCCTCCTCCTTCTCCCTCCCTTCCACTCCTCCTTCCTCTCGCTCTCTTCCACTCCTCCTTCCTCTCCCTCCCTTCCACGTCTCCTTCCTCTCGCTCCCTTCCACTCCTCCTTCCTCTCGCTCCCTTCCACTCCTTCTTCCTCTCGCTCCCTTCCACTCCTCCTTCCTCTCGCTCCCTTCCACTCCTTCTTCCTCTCGCTCCCTTCCACTCCTCCTTCCCCCCTCCCTTCCACTCCTCCTTCCCACTACTCCTTCCTCTCGCTCCCTTCCACTCGTCCTTCCTCTCCCTCCCTTCCACCCCTCCTTCCTCTCCCTCCCTTCCACTCCTCCTTCCTCTCGCTCCCTTCCACTCCTCCTTCCACTCCCTCCCTCACACTCCTCCTTCCCACTCCTCCATCCTCTCCCTCCCTTCCACTCCTCCTTCCTCTCCCTCCCTTCCACTCCTCCTTCCTCTCGCTCCCTTCCACTCCTCCTTCCTCTCGCTCCCTTCCACACCTCCTTCCTCTCCCTCCCTCCCTTCCACTCCTCCTTCCTCTCACTCCCTTCCACTCCTCCTTCTACTCGCTCCCTTCCACTCCTCCTTCCTCTCCCTCCCTTCCACTCCTCCTTCCCACTCCTCCTTCCTCTCGCTCCCTTCCACTCCTCCTCCTTCTCCCTCCCTTCCATTCCTCCTTCCTCTCGCTCCCTTCCACTCCTCCTTCCTCTCCCTCCCTTCCACGTCTCCTTCCTCTCGCTCCCTTCCACTCCTCCTTCCTCTCGCTCCCTTCCACTCCTTCTTCCTTCCGCTCCCTTCCACTCCTTCTTCCTCTCGCTCCCTTCCACTCCTCCTTCCCCCCTCCTTTCCACTCCTGCTTCCCACTACTCCTTCCTCTCGCTCCCTTCCACTCCTCCTTCCTCTCCCTCCCTTCCACCCCTCCTTTCTCTCCCTCCCTTCCACTCCTCGTTCCTCTCGCTCCCTTCCACTCCTCCTTCCACTCCCTCCCTCCAACTCCTCCTTCCCACTCGTCCATCCTCTCCCTCCCTTCCACTCCTCCTTCCTCTCCCTCCCTTCCACTCCTCCTTCCTCTCGCTCCCTTCCACTCCTCCCTCCTCTCGCTCCCTTCCACACCTCCTTCCTCTCCCTCCCTCCCTTCCACTCCTCCTTCCTCTCGCTCCCTTCCACTCCTCCTTCCTCTCCCTCCCTTCCACTCCTCCTTCCTCTCGCTCCCTTCCACTCCTCCTTCTACTCGCTCCCTTCCGCTCCTCCTTCCCACTCCTCCTTCCTCTCGCTTCCTTCCACTCCTCCTTCCTCTTGCTTCCTTCCACTCCTCCTTCCACTCGCTCCCTTCCACTCGCTCCCTTCCACTCCCCCTTCCTCTCCCTCCTTCCACTCCTCCTTCCTCTCGCTTCCTTCCACTCCTTCTTCCTCTCGCTCCCTTCCACTCCTCCTTCCTCTCGCTCCCTTCCACTTGCTGCTGCTGCTGCTTGATGGCAGCCACGCAGCAACACAACACAACACAACACAACATCACATGAATGTGACCAGACTACACGTGTGAAACAGAAACAATTCTTATCAGTGTGTTATCAGCTTGTTATTAGCGTGTTATTTGTGTGTTATTAGCGTGTTATCAGCTTGTTATCAGCTTATTATTAGCGTGTTAGTAGCGTGCTGTCCCCATTAGGAACAAGCCTGCTCTGAAGAAGACCATCGTCATGACAAGAATGTTGTCAATAGCTTCAACTCGCCTCGTTTTGTCCGCTTGCGTCTTCACAAACAACTAACCCCTGCTTGTGTGTGACTCTATGTGTGTCCCAAACACCTGGGGACGGCGTGGCAAGGTTGGGAGAAAGGCCGTGCCAGCAACCTCAGGGTTCCTGGTTCGATCCCCACTTTCTACCAACCTCCTCACTACTGTTGTGTCCTTGAGCAAGACACTTCACCTTTGCACCTGATGGGTGGTGGTTAGCGCCTTGCATGGCAGTTCCCGCCATCAGTGTGTGAATGAGTGTGTGAATGGGAGAATGTGGAAATAGTGTCAAAGCGCTTTGAGTTACTTAAAAAGGTATAAAAGCGCTGTACAAGTTTACATTTACCATTTAACTCCTAGTTGTTTGTGACTAACAACTAACTCCTGGCTGTTTGTGACTCTCGTGTCAAAAACAACTAACTCCTACTTGTTTGTGTTTTAGTTTTTTAGTTTATGCCTTGCGCTCCTACTTTGGTGGCTTTTCCAGTTGTGTTTGTATTTTCCTGTAGCACTTTCAGGGCTTCCTGTGAGCGCTATTCTCTGCACCTGCTTTGTTTTCACAATCATTACTATTTCAGTTGGTATTATCCTTCTTTGTGTGGACATTGTTGATTCCCATGTCATGGCCAGATGTACTTTGTGGACGCCGTCTGCTCCACACGCTGTAAGTTTTTGCTGTCGTCCAGCACTCTGTTCCTGTTTACTTTGTAGCCAGTTCAGTTGTAGTTTTGTTTTACTTGAAGCTTCAATTCCTTTTCTTAGCGGCGCTCACATTTTGCTTATTTTTAGTTTAAGCATTAGATAACTTTTGACCTGCACACTGCTGATCACCACAAACCATCGTCGTCTCACACGACATGTTACCGACATCTACAAAGCAATTAGCTAGCTGCTGCCACCTACAGATATGTAAGAGTATTACAGGGTTACTCTGTGGAGCTCCACACAGTACAGACACTCAAAAACGACACATGATTTGTGGATTCTAATTACTACTTTGCAACAAATATTGTTAACCCAATTAGGTGAACTGACAACATCTCCCACAGCACACCAGACAGTGGTTGAAAAACACTGATTTAGCTCACGCAATGTGATCTATTAACACTCATCAGCATTTTGCCAGCACTATTTTGCGCTTTATATGCAGGATCACACACACACACCATGGACACACCACACTCCCTTGTGTGTGTGCCAACATGTTTGACGCTCAAAAATAAAAACAGTAGACATATTGTCTATTCAGCAACATTCTTTTATAATTTTATAGCTACAAAAGGACTTAAGGAACTGATTAAAACAATTCAATTGATGTGTTTTGGTGTCTTTTCATATTTTTTATTTACATGTATTTATTTCACATAGACTAACCAGACTGTATCTCACGTCACACTGTACTATACTTTATAATATAATATAGAATACATGTACATACACTATTTTGCCAAAAGTATTTGGCCACCCATCCAAATGATGAGAGTCAGGTGTCCTAATCACTAATCACAGGTGTATCAAATCAAGCACTTAGGCATGGAGACAGTTTCTCCAAATATTTGTGAAAGAATGGGCCGCACCCATTGATTTCCAGCGTGAAACTGTCATAGGATGTCACCTGTGGAACAAATCCAGTCGTGAAATTTCCTGCCTTCTAAATACTCCAAAGTCAATTGTGGGCTTTATTTTTGAGAAAAGTGAAGAGTTTGGGAACAATAGCAAGTCAGCCACCAAGTGGTAGGCCACGTAAACTGACGGAGAGGTCAGCATAGTGCAAAGACTTTCTGCACAGTCACTTGCTACAGAGCTCCAAACTTCAAGTCCCCTTCCAATTAGCCCACGTACAGTACGCAGAGAACTTCATGGCCGCACAGCTGCATCTAAGCCATACATCACCAAATCCAATGAAAAGCGTGGGATGCAGTGGTGTAAAGCACAAGGCTACTGGACTCTAAAGCAGTGGAGACGCCTTTTCTGGACTCATCAATCACGCTTTTCCATCTGGCAATCTGATGGACCAGTCTGGGTGTGGAGGTTGCCAGGAGAACGCAACATTTCGGACTGCATTGTGCCCAGTGAGAAATTTGGAGGAGGAGGAATTATGGTGTGGGGTTGTTTTTCAGGAGTTGGGCTTGGCCCCTTAGTTCCAGTGGACTTTCGGCAATATAGTGTGTGTTTATATTTTATATATATATATATATATATATATATATATATAGTATAGTATATAAAGATTGATACAACTCTAAAGAATGATAGGAGTACAATATATCCATCCATCCATTTCCTACCGCTTATTCCCTTTGCGGTCGCGGGGGGTGCTGGTGCCTATCTCTACAATATATATATATATATATATACATATATATATATATATATATATATATATATATACACACACATATATATATATATATATATATATAGAGAGAGAGAGAGAGAGAGAGAGAGTGAGAGAGAGAGAGAATATAAAGATTGATACAATTTATTTCCTTTTCCAGCGAGCCACTTTGTCTCCTCTCACTACGTCCTTGTGCTGTTTGATGTGGGAAGCTCCTTTTAGCCATGGAAGAAGTGTGGAGATCACCCAATGTCTGTGAAACACAAGATGCTTTAATTAGTTGTTAATTACCAACCTTATCTCACACATTCCACACGCCCTAATCAGGAATGTGCTCACAAAGCCTTAGATTTAGATTCCCACAATGTGAGGATTATCTACCTGGAGACATTGTTTGCTTTGCACATCAAGTGTATCGCACTCTAATGACTCTTGGATCTTGTTCATTAAGTGGCAAGCTCTTGCGTATGACCAGTGTGAAGACTTGCGTGGTACCACAGACTCGGAAACCAACCTGATGCAATGTGTGTGTGTGTGTGTGTGTGTGTGTGTGTGTGTATTGCAGAGCTGGAAGTGGCCAGGCTGAGTACGGACGGCAGCCTGAGCGACTTGACCTTCCCTCAGTCGGAGCTCCAGGGAAACTCCATCCAGCTGTCAGCAAGCACCCTCAAACAACACGGCAGAAACGGTAGCGGAGGAATTCCCTTCCCCTCCCGCCAGCGCCCGCCTACTTCTGTGTTGTCTCCCCACAGGTGAGATCAGGATGGCCTTCGTCCTCTACAGGAACTTGGGTTCCTACCTGTCCACGGAGAACGCCAGCGTCCGACTGAGCAGCGACGCCGTCTACCCCAACTACTCGGTAATCGTCAACTCGCCCGTCATCACGGCCTCCATCAACAAGGAGAGCAACAAGGTGTACCTGTCCGAGCCTGTCATCTTCACCGTCAAACACCTGCAGGTGAGGAACGTCCCTGGGTCCTGGGTCACATGTTTCATGCACTCAATGAGCCTCATTCAAAGTCAGATACAATCAATCAATCGAAGTTGACTTATGTAGCCCTAAATCGCCAGTGTCTCAAAGGGCTGCACAAGCCACAACCACATCCTGGGCTCAGATCCCCACATCAGGGCAAGGAATAACTCAACACAATGGGATTACAAAGACAAACATTGGAGAGGACCGCAGATGTGGGGACTCCCCCTCTGGGCGACCGATGCAATGGACATCGGTTGGATCAAACATAAGAGTGTGAGAGTCCAGTCCATAGTGGATCTAGTTAATAGTGAGAGAGTCCAGTCCATAGTGGATTTAGTTAATAGTGAGAGAGTCCAGTCCATAGTGGATCTAACATAATATTGAGAGTCCAGTCAATAGTGGATCTAACATAATAATGTGAGAGTCCAGTCCATAGTGGATCTAGTTAATAGTGAGAGAGTCCAGTCCATAGTGGATTTAGTTAATAGTGAGAGTCCAGTCCATAGTGGATCTAACATAAAAGTGAGAGTCCAGTCCATAGTGGTGCTAGTCAATATTGTTAGAGTCCAGTCCATAGTGGATCTAGTTAATAGTGTGAGAGTCCAGTCCATAGTGGATCTAGTTAATAGTGACCTTCAAAGTACCCCAAAGCTGCCACAAATGATTGGAGGATGTTGGAAGAACTGTGGATTACATCGGACTGTCTACCCCGCAGTTTTTGAGGACCAGTCATAGCCAATTTTAGAGTGAAAAGCACACTTTATTTTCACTCGCATACAAATAATTTTAACTTGGATTGTTTCCCTGGCTTCGAGACTCTCCCGAAGATCACTGCAGGAAGACACAACAAACTGCCTTTTTTGTCTCTCATGGACACACACCAGTTGTTGTGAACTTTGGACTAGCGACGGCAAATACATCAAGGCCGCGGAACAGAGACACACTATGGGCTTTTACACACACACACACACACATACACACCCACAAAAAAAATATACGCCACACATACACCCCCCCCCCCCCCCCCCGTCCCCCCGTCCTCCCCGTCCCCCAATCCAACGCCCTCGACGCAAATCCCGTAGAGGTGATGAATGGATGGTCAGCACCTGAGAGCTGCGACCTACCACCATGACCTTGAACTACCTTCCCTCTGTTGCTAGATATCTCGAGATGTATGTTGTAATATGTATATGTGCTTTGCTATGGAGGTTTTTTTCTCATTCCGAACTAAGCCCCCTTAGGAGCCCAGTCTGGATTGTATTTTTTTACTCATCCTTCCCCAGCGTTTATCTTTTTCCCATCTTTGACGGGGCGCCTTATGGCGACCCATCAGCGTTCTTGTTTTGGAACCCTGTACACTGTTTGTCTAATCTTGAACAGGTTTGTGCTGAAAACAAAGTTTTGTTGTACTTGTTGCAATGACAATAAAGACCTACCTACCTACCACACCTTCATGTGGTTCCACAACTCAAAGTGTGTGTTCTCCAATCTTTCTGCAATTGACTTGTCTCTCCTTGTCGAGTGCAGCTTGTTGGCAGCAAGACATCAGCTGCTCGTTTGGAGACAAAGCACACACACACACACACACACACACACACACTCACACACAAACGTTCATCAGTTGACACAACACCATCAGTCTGAGATGTGTCACCTCCTGACGTGACATTTGCTGCTGCTCTCTCACATTCTCTTCTCTTCTTCTCGTCTTCTTTTCTTCTCTTCCCGCCTCCCAGTCGTGCTCCCATTTTGGCTTTTCCCCAAATGTGTCTTTCTCTGGCTCTTGGTCCGGCCGTCTTTCAAGCTGACCTTCTCTCCGGTGTCTCCCCAGCATTCGGAGGAGAACTTCAACCCCAACTGTTCCTTCTGGAGCTACTCCAAGCGCACCATGACGGGCTTCTGGTCCACGCAGGACTGCCGCCTGCTGGCCACCAACCGCAGCCACACCAGCTGCTCCTGCACACACCTCACCAGCTTCGCCGTGCTCATGGCCCACGTGGAGGTGAAGGTGAGCACGCTGACATCAACATCATCTTGCATGTGGGGAACAGGAAGACAGTGGCACCGCCACGTCTGCCACACGGATTACAACTCTCCAGGAAGTCACACTTCCAACGCGATGACATCATCCTGATCGCCACATCAGAATGTAGTGTAGTTTAATTAATTGAAACTATTTAATGACATCATTGACTGTCTTGTCAAAGTACCCAAACACCGCAAGTAGGTTCTCATTAGCGTCTGCCGAGTGTGTCGGCAGCACTCGTGCAGCCCCAGGTCACCAGGTCAAAGTTTTGTGCTGACTCGTGTGTTGAATCATAAATATGCTACACAAACTGCACACGGACTACTCTAAGGATATCCAATGTTAATGTCCATGTTCGGGTTGTCCCAATACCAATATTTTGGTACTGCTACCAAAATGTATTTCCATACTTTTCTATGTAAAAGGGACAACAAAAAATTTCAATATTGTTTTTATTGTAAGACAAAATGTTACTGTCGATGAAACATATGTTTATTACTGTCATTTAGTCCTTAAATAAAATGTTGAACATACTACACCAGTGGTTCTCAAATGGGGGTACGCGTACCGCTGGGGGTACTTGAAGGTATGCCAAGGGGTACGTGAGATTTTTTTTAAATATTCTAAAAATAGCAACAATTCAAAAATCCTTTATAAATATATTTATTAAATAATACTTCAACAAAATACTAATGTAAGTTCATAAACTGTGAAAATAAATACAACAATGCAATATTCAGTGTTGACAGCTAGATTTTTTGTGGACATGTTCCATGAATATTGATGTTAAAGAATTCTTGTTTTGTGAAAAAATGTTTAGAATTATGTTCATGAATCCAGATGGATCTCTATTACAATCCCCAAAGAGGGCACTTTAAGTTGATGATTACTTTTATGTGTAGAAATCTTTATTTATAATTGAATTACTTGTTTATTTTTCAACAAGTTTTTAGTTATTTTTTAAATCTTTTTTTCCAAATAGTTCAAGAAAGACCACTACAAATGAGCAATATTTCTCACTGTTATACAATTTAATAAATCAGAAATCGATGACATAGTGCTGTATTTCACTTCTTTATCTCTTTTTTTCAACCAAAAATGCTTTGCTCTGATTAGGGGGTACTTGAATTAAAAAAAATGTTCACAGGGGGTACATCACTGGAAAAAGGCTGAGAACCACTGTACTAGACAACTTGTCTTTTAGTAGTAAGTAAACAAACAAAGACTCCTAATTAGTTTGCTGATGTATAAAGTAACACATTGTCATTTATACACCTATTTTTTTCTACACACTATGAGGGACAAACTGTAAAAAATTATTATTCATCTACTTGTTCATTTACTGTTAATATCTGCTTATTTCCTGTTTTAACATGTTCTATCTACACTTCTGTTAAAATGTGATAATCACTTATTCTTCTCTTCTTTGATACTTGACATTAGTTTTGGATGATACCACACATTTAGGTATGGATCATGTCGATACCAAGTAGTTACAGGATCATACATTGGTCATATTCAAAGTCCTCATGTGTCCAGGGACATATTTACTGACTTTATAAGATAATATACATTAAAAAATAAAACAAAACAAGAGTTTGTGATGCTAAAAATAATAGATGTAATCATAGTAGTATCGACGCTCTTGTACTTGGTATCATTACAGTGGATGTCAGGTGTAGATCCACCCATGGCGTTTGTTTACATTGAGGACTGCTAGCTTGCTGTTATCGGTGATCTATTGTATCCTCCTACGGTGTGTATTGAAGCATGTGTTATGATCCATTGCTCGGATCATATCATGTTCTGGTTTTGATTCGTTTTTGTATTATATTCCGTTAATGTTTGACTTCCTTAGTTCCTGGTTTGTTCTGTTTCCATAGTTACTCATTAGATTCACCTGCCTCTTGCTTTTGACGCGCACCTGCCTCTTGATTACTGTCTTTATTTAAGCCTGCCTTTTCTGTTCATTCAGTCTTGCCTCCTAGTTTGTGTTACACGCAACAAGTGACGACTCTGATTCTATTTCTGTACTTGGTAGCTTCCGCGCTAAGCCCTTTGCTCCTCTAGCTCCCATGCTAGTAGTTTTGTTTGGCCTTTTGTGCCTAGTACAAGTTTTTCTGTTTCATAGTCTTTTTTTATTTATTAAGTACATTTTTGGTTCTTACCTTCACGCTGTGTCCGTTGCCCGACTGCATTTCTGAGAGAACGAACCCGCATCACAATGCCACACAATCCTCACAGTATGTGTATCATCCTCCAGTGATTATGCAACTTGTAAGAAACTTACTTTATTTGTTACACACATTGACTAAATCGACTGATGATTTAGCGAGACAAAAATGTTGACAAAAACAAAATCCTGTTGTAGTTTGCTTTGTTTGTATTTTAATGTTTGTCACTGCACCAAGTCCATCCATCCATCCTTCTATTTTCTACCGCTTGTCCCTATTGGGGTTGCATTGTATTCAGGCGGAAGATGTAGTACACCCTGGACAAGTGCCCACCTTGTCTCAGGGCCAACACAGATAGACAGAAAACATTCACACTCACATTCACACACTAGGTGCATGTCTTTGGAGGTGGGAGGGGCTAATGCCCAGGTGAATGTCTTTGTAGGAGGGAGGGGCCTATCCCCAGGTGCATGTCTTTGGAGGTGGGAGAAGCTAATGCCCAGGTAAATGTCTTTGGAGGTGGGAGGGGCCTATCCACAGGTGCATGTTTTTGGAGGTGGGAGGGGCTTATGCCCAGGTGAATGTCTTTAGAGGTGGGAGGGGCCTATCCCGAGGTGCATGTCTTTGGAGGTGGGAGAAAGCCGGAGTACCCGGAGGGAACCCACGCAGTCACGGGGAGAACATGCAAACTCCACACAGAAAGATCCCAAGCCCGGGTTTGAACCCAGGACCTTTGTGAGGCAAACTTACTTACCCCTGTACCACCGTGCTGCATGCACCAAGTCATCAAATGTTAATCATTTTGATTCAGTAAAAGAAAGATTGTTTATATTCAACATTGTGTATTTCTTAGGTCTACTTTTGTCATCATTTGTCATATTTCTGCACAATAACTCAGAAATGGCAAGCAGGAGAGAATGTGAAGTGGCGTTGACCTTATAGTGAACTTTATTTATTTACAACTTTTCACAAGCAGGCAAGTGGAAAACACAAAGTCCTGCACAAAGTATATGGAAGAGAATAAAACATTCAAATGTGCAAAAAAAAAAACCACTACCTTTGGGGCGTACGTACATACTGGAGAATACCTGAGGTTAATGCCATCTAAATAATCATATAAACATATGAGAATATATTTGTAATAAATGATATAATAATATTATAAATATATGAGAAGATACATGTAATAAATTATATGATAATAGTATAAACATATAAGAATATATGTGTAATAAGTGATTTCGTAATATTATAAATATATGACAATATATATGTATTTAAAAATATAATAATAGTATAAACATATGAGAATATATTTGTAATAAATGATATAATAATATTATAAATATATGAGAATATATATGTAATAAATGATATAATGATAGTATACATATATGAGAACCTATTTGTAATAAATTATATAATATTATAAATATATAACAATATACATGTAATAAATTATATAATAATAGTATAAACATATGATAATATAAATGTAATAAATAGTAGATTGTATTTGTGTTGCACTTCACATTTAAATAACAAGTCTCAAAGATCTACAGAGTAAAAACATCATTTAAGCAATACAAAAGACAGTAAAAAAACAACAATATTTAAAAAATGTAGGTTTTTAGCCCCTTTTTTATTAAAGCACTCACCAAGTGTGGGCCCTGAGGCAGCTTCAAAAGCTCGGGCCCCCATGGTCTTAAGTATAAATATGACATGAATAAGTTCATAAAAATAACATTGAGAGAATAGTAGTAGAACTGTGAATAATTAAGGTGTACAACCAAACAATAAAAAACAGAAGAGTTTAGGATGAACAGTAAAAAGCCTGATTAAAAGGTGTGTCTTCCATCTTTTTTAAAGGCTATCAAGAGTCTCTGCAGTCCTGAGGTTCTCTGGTAGGCTGTTGGTGGCTAAATGGGTCTTTGGTCTGGTATTTGCTAAAAGTCCAGTTCCAAGGACCTCAGTATCCAAGAGGGTTGATGCAGTAACAGCAGGTCAGATAGATAAGAAGACATTTAAAAACTAATACTACAACTTTAGAATCCCCCCGAAGCGGAGAGGGAGTCAATTCATCGACTTTAAAACTGGTGTAATGTGCCTGCGTGCAGCTGACTTTTGTAATCATTGTAGACTTAATATTCTTTTTGGGAAGACCAGAGAGCTTTGCAATAATCTAAATGACAGGACATTAAAGAAACTCCTGAGAGAGTTTGGCTATGTTCTTAGGGTGATTAAAAACCTATTTTTGTAATATTTGTCATATGTGGGATAAAAGTCAGCCCGGGGTCAAAACTCATGCCCAGATTTTTTATAGACTGTTGGTTTAAAATCTTGTCATTTTGGTGAAAGGTGCTCCCTCTAGTTTTCAGGACCTTCAACTAAAACCCCTTGTCATTGTGACAAAGTCCATCTGGAAATGTTTGGATAATTTCCTTTGCCTGATTAAAGTTGCTTCCAAGGAAACTTTTAATCGGTCTTATCTTTCGAAGGAAGTTTAGTCGACTGAAAGTAGACTCAAACTGAATCAACTTCCTTGACTGAAGTTGGATTAATTAATCAATCAACGTTTGGTTATATAGTCCTTAATCACAAGTGTCTCAAAGGGCTGCACAAGCCACAACGACTAAAAGTCGATGAGAAACTTCTGTCCCAGGTCTAGAGGTGTGTCCCTGAGTAGAACAAAGTTTCCTGGAATGTTATTGTCCTTTAAAGGAGAGGACAATGAGGGTTGTTTCCAAAAGAGCTCATTGTTCAGGCTGGCTAGCTTGAATGCAGCATGAGGCTAGCACAAGTATCTCCATCACTGCCAGGTAGACCCTGGAACACCTAGGCGAGGTTGCACCTTGAACGCTGGAGTGTGGAGACACTAACACAGTCCCAGCATTGCCGTGTCACAGGTGTGTAAAACCTCTGTCGGTGTGGTTTGTCTTCCAGAAAGCAGACAGCATCCACGACCTGCTCCTGGACGTGATCACCTGGGTGGGCATCCTGCTGTCCCTGGTCTGCCTGCTCATCTGCATCTTCACCTTCTGCTTCTTCCGCGGGCTGCAGAGCGACCGCAACACCATCCACAAGAACTTGTGCATCAGCCTCTTCATCGCCGAGTCGCTCTTCCTGGTGGGCATCAACCGAGCGGACCAGCCGGTGAGTTTGCTTCTGTAGTCTCCTCAGCAAGGGCATCGAACACATCTTTCAATATGGAGCGCCGTGTCTCATCCTCTTAACTACTTCCTGCTTCAGCGGCTTCCATTAGCCGCCCGCCCTCAGGCGTGGATTTGTTCATCCCCAAATCCATCGCTTCTGCCGAGGAGATTTTACTTCTGAATGTTTTGTTTTGTACTTTCTATACATGGACATGCTTAGTCCTTTTATTGGGAAAGGGACGCGTGTGTTGTAAGACATGCCCATGCAGCAAAACCTGAGACTGATATTTCAGATCAAGTAAAAGACTCAGACTTGGACTTAGACTTAGACTTGGACTTAGACTTCCTTTATTGTCATTCAAAGGTGAACTTTACAGTACAGATAAGAAGTTGCATTAGCTGTGTGTAGTGCACGATAAAAGAGCAATAAGGTGCAGATATAAATCAATAAAATACTAAATATATTGCAGGTTTATGGATGTATGTTATATTGTCTTTATATTCCAACCACTTCATCCCTTTTTTGGGGGTGATTGATTATGATGCCTTCAAGAGTCTTACGGCCTGAGGGGAGAAGCTGTTACAGAACCTGGAGGTTCTGCTACGGAACCTCTTTCCAGAGTCCAGCAGTGGAAACAGTCCTTGGTGGGGGTGGGAGGAGTCTCTGCAGGTTTTCTGAGCCCTGGTCAGGCAGCGGCTTTTTGCCATCTCCTGGATAGGAGGAAGAGGAGTCCTGATGATCTTTTCGGCCGTCCTCACCACTCTTTGCAGAGACTTCCAGTCCGAGGCACTGCAGATCCAGTCCACACAGAGATGCAGGTGGTCTCTGTGGTGCCTCTGTAGAATATTGTTATTAAGGCCTGAGCAGAAAACACAGCAAGACCCTGTTGTTAGTAGGGCCTTTGGAACATGTTGGATGGTGGTGGAGGGATGATGAGAAGGTGTTGGTAGGTGGAGGGATGATGAGAAGGTGTTGGATGGTGGAGAGATGATTAGAAGATGTTGGATGGTGGCGGAGGGATGATTAGAAGATGTTGGATCGTGAAAGGATGATTAGAAGATGTTGGATGGTGGCACAGGGATGATTAGAAGATGTTGGATGGTGAAAGGATGATTAGAAGATGTTGGATGGTGGAGGGATGATGAGAAGATGTTGGATGGCGGAGGGATAATTAAAATATGTTGGATGGCGGAAGGATGATTAGAAGATGTTGGATGGTGGTGGAGGAATGATTAGAAGATGTTGGATGGTGGTGGAGGGATGAGAATGTGTTGGATGGTGGAGGGATGATTAAAAGATGTTGGATGTTGGTGGGATGATTAAAAGATGTTGGATGGTGGTGGGATGATTAAAATATGTTGGATGGTGGAGGGATGATTAAAATATGTTGGATGGTGGAGGGATGATTAGAAGATGTTGGATGGTGGTGGAGGGATGATGAGAAGATGTTGGATGGTGGTGGAGAGATGAGAATGTGTTGGATGGTGGAGGGATGATTAAAAGATGTTGGATGGTGGAGGGAGGATTAAAATATGTTGGATAGTGGAGGGATGATTAAAATATGTTGGATGGTGGTGAGATGATTAAAAAATGTTGGATGGTGGAGGTTTGATTGTAAAATGTTGCATGATGGTGGTGGAGGGATGATGAGAATATGTTGGATGGTGGAGGAGGGATGATTAGAAGATGTTGGATGGTGGTGGAGGGATGACTAGAAGATAATGGATGGTGGTGGAGGGATGACTAGAAGATGTTTGATGATGTGCATGAAGATGTTAGCATGTGGCTAGTAAAGCTGCTAAAGGAAAGGCCAACGTCTTCATGGAGTTAGGTGCGTGTCATGATCCACGTCTTGGATCATGGCATATTCTGGTTTTGGTCCTGTTTATCACATTCTGTCTTGTATTTGTCTTCCTCAGTTCTTTGCGGCACTTCCTGGTTTTGTTTCCGTTGTCATAGTTACCCACTTAGTGTTACCTGCCTCTGCTTTGATCACGCGCACCTGCCCTTGATTATTTATCTCCCTATATATGCCCGCCTCTGTTTGACATTCAGTCTTGGACTCTTGTTTGCTCCCACGCAACAGATGACGTCACATTCCAGCATTGTGGTAACTATTAGCGCTCGATTAGCTTCCACGCTATTTTGTTTGTTCTTTTCCCTAGTACTCACGCTAGTGCTTTCTGTTCTTCCTAGCTTCCACGCTAGTTCTGTTGTTTTGTTTGTTAGTGCCTTCATGCAAAGTGTTTTGTTCTTAGTTTTTTTTATTATATAATCAAATTCTTATTCCTACCTTTACACTGTGTTCCATCTTCGCTGCACCCACGAGAGAACAACTTGACACCACAATGCCACCGAGACTTCACAGAAGAGTCCAAGCAAGTAAACGTTCTCTCGCAGCTGAAATAGAGGCATTTGATGAATTTACAGGGCAGATAGCCCAAGCAATGGAGGCGGGGACTTTTCGCCACACGCCAGAGTGGATCTGGAAGCCCGGATGCCTCCCGGCTTCTCCTGACACGTCTCGGCTCGATGTGGTTCCGCCTCGCCCGGCTCGCACGCGTCAGCAAGGGCGGAAGTCACGAGGAAAGGCTTCGCCTAGCGACAGAGACGCGCTAACCCCGCCATCACTACCTCATGGACACAGCCAGTTCCAACCCGTCCAGGACTTACCCTACATGTCTGGTAATCCTTTTTTTTGTCCTTCCTTTCAATCCTCCGGCTGGCCTGTCAGTCACAGTTACTCCAGCCGTGATGTCATTCCTCCGACGTCTCCTGAGGATAGTGGAGATGAGGAATTTTTTTTTAAACATGCACTCCCTCAGTCGTCCACAGGGGATGTAAATGAAGCCATCACACTTATTAAGGACATTTGTTTTGAGTCCCAATATAAATCTTTATTTTCTGGAACCCCACCACCCGTGACTTCGCCCCCTTCCCCAATGACTGTTCCTTCCTCCCTGTCTACCTCTTTTTGTTCCCCCCCCCCCACCCACCCCTAGAGGTAGTTTTAGACCATAGAAAGCGCGTCTGGCATCCGCTTGTGGAAGGGGGGGGCTCGTGCTGGTAGCTGTACTACGGAGGTAGCACAGCAGCGTTCAGCCAAGCCTCTTCCTCCAAAAAGACCTCCTCCACCGGTCTTTCGTCCCGCCAGACCGCAACCTCCTGTATGCCCTCCTTCACCAGTATTCCGGTTAGCTCCTCCTAGGCCGCCTCCACCGGCACCACGGCTGGCTGTAATCAGCCCTGGCCCTGGTCCTTGCCAAAGCCCTAGTATGACTGTTAGTCCTAGTCCTTGCCCAAGTCCTTGCCCAGGCCTTAGTATGACTGTTAGTCCTAGTCCTTGCCCAAGTTCTTGTCCAGGCCCTAGTATGACTGTTAGTCCTAGTCCTTGCCCAGGTCCTAGCCCCAGTCCTAGCCCAAGTTCTAGACCTTGTCCTAGTCCTAGTCATAGTCTTGTACTTAGTCCTTGTTCTAGTCCTAGTCATAGGCTTGTTCAAAGTCTTAGTCCTTGTCCTAGTCCTAGCCATAGTTCGAGTCCTGGTCCCTGTCCTTGTCATAGTCATAGTCCCAGTCTTAGTCATAGTCATAGTCCCAGTCTTAGTCATAGACTTAGTCCTAGTCACAGTCGTAGTCCTCGTCATAGTTCGAGTCCAAGTCTTAGTCCGAGTCCATGTCATATTTGTAGTCGAGGTCTGGATCCCACTCCAGCACCTGACTTCATGCTGGATCCCACTCCAGCACAGGACTTCATGCTGGATCCCACTCCAGCACAGGACTTCATGCTGGATCCCACTCCAGCACGGGACTTCATGCTGGATCCCACTCTAGCACGGGACTTCATGCTGGATCCCACTCCAGCACGGGACGTCATGCTGGATCCCACTCCAGCACGGGACTTCATGCTGGATCCCACTCCAGCACGGGACGTCATGCTGGATCCCACTCCAGCACGGGACGTCATGCTGGATCCCACTCCAGCACGGGACGTTATGCTGGATCCTACTCCAGCACCTGTTCCTCGGCTGAGACCAGTGCCGGCTCCTCGGCTGAGACCAGTGCCGGCTCCTCTGCCGGCTTCTGCGCCTGACTCGTGTGCTGCGGCGTCCGCGCCTGACTAGTCCGCTGCGGCGTCCACGCCTGACTCGTCTGCTGCGGCATCCATGCCTGGCTCATCTGCTGCGGCGTCCACGCCTGACTCGTCTGCTGCGGCGTCCACGCCTGACTCGTCTGCTGCGGCGTCCATGCCTGACTCGTCTGCTGCGGCGTCCACGCCTGTCTCCACAACGACGCCGGCTGTCTCCACGACGACGCCGGCTGTCTCCACGACGACGCCGGCTGTCTCCACGACGACGCCGCCTGTCTCCACGACGACGACGCCTGTCTCCACGACGACGACACCTGATTCGGCTGCAGCAACCGCCCCGTCTTCGCCTGCTGTTTTCGGGCCTGCTTTGGCTGCAGTCCCCGCACCCTCGTCTGCAGCTTCCAAGCCTGCCATGACGACGGCGCTGAAGCGCCCTCCTCCATGTCGGCCACGGGTGTGGCCTCAACGGGGTCGTCCTCCTCGCCGGGCGCTTCCTCCTCCACGTCGGCCACGGGTGTGGCCTCTACAAGTGCGCCCCCCAAGACTTCCACGGCAGCGGCGTTCCATCCGCCGTCGCCACATGGCTTGTCCTCGGTGGATTCGGGGACAAGCAACCTGGCGACCCTCCACAGTGTCCTCCCTCCGCCCTCCCTTCATGTTTGGACATTTTTGTGGGGGGGTTCATGTTAAACTTTTGGGACATCTGGTATCTGTCCCTAGAGGGGGGGGCTTATGTCATGATCCACGTCTTGGATCATGGCCTCTTCTGGTTTTGGTTCTGTTTATCACATTCTGTCTTGTATTTGTCTTCCTCAGTTCTTTGCGGCACTTCCTGGTTTTGTTTCCGTTGTCATAGTTACCCACTTAGTGTCACCTGTCTCTGCTTTGATCACGCGCACCTGCCTTTGATTATTTATCTCCCTATATATGCCCGCCTCTGTTTGACATTCAGTCTTGGACTCTTGTTTGCTCCCACGCAACAGATGACGTCACATTCCAGCATTGTGGTAACTATTAGCGCTCGATTAGCTTCCACGCTATTTTGTTTGTTCTTTTCCCTAGTTCTCACGCTAGCGCTTTCTGTTCTTCCTAGCTTCCACGCTAGTTCTGTTGTTTTGTTTGTTAGTGCCTTCATGCAAAGTGTTTTGTTCTTAGTTTGTTTTATTATATATTCAAATTCTTATTCCTACCTTTACACTGTGTTCCATCTTCGCTGCACTCACGAGAGAACAACTCGACACCACAATGCCACCGAGACGTCATGTGGTGTGCAGAAGCCAGGAGGCGGGGTCATTAGAAATGCAAATGAGCGACTCCCAGGGTCCCTGAACTCATCATGGTCTCTCAGCTAATTGTCTGTAGCTAGCACCGCCATGCAGGAGTCACACTCTTCACAAGGCGTGGAAAAATCTTCCGCAAATCTTATTAAGCTCTTTTCTTTACTTTTCTTTACCTTTCTTTTCTTTTCTTTTTTTCTCTTTTCTTTTATTTTCTTTTCTTTTCATGCCACACCGTCGCCTGAACTGTTGAAAATGTTTGAGGATGTAGACTTTTTAGTTTAGTCCACTTTCATCCTCCTTGCTCAATTTTTAGTCCACCTTCCTCCTCCTTACCCCATGTTTAGTCCACCTTCATCCACCTTGCTCTATGTTTAGTCCACCTTTGTCCGCCTTGCCCTATGTTTAGTCCACCTTCATCCTCCTTGCTCTATGTTTAGTCCACCTTCATCCTCCTTGCTCTATGTTTAGTCCACCTTCATCCTCCTGACTCTATGTTTAGTCCACCTTCATCCACCTTGCCCTATGTTTAGTCCACCTTCATCCTCCTGACCCTATGTTTAGTCCACGTTCATCCTCCTTGCCCTATGTTTAGTCCACCTTCATCCTCCTTGCTCTATGTTTAGTCCACCTTCATCCTCCTGACTCTATGTTTAGTACACCTTTATCCACCTTGCCCTATGTTTAGTCCACCTTTCATCCTCCTTGTCCTATGTTTAGTCCACCTTAGTCCTCCTTGCCCTATGTTTAGTCCACCTCCATCCTCCTTGCCCTATGTTTAGTCCACCTTCAACCTCCTTGCTCTATGTTTAGTCCACCTTCATCCTCCTTGCTCCATGTTTAGTCCACCTTCATCCACCTTGCTCTGTGTTTAGTCCACCTTTGTCCTCCTTGCCCTATGTTTAGTCCACCTTCATCCTCCTTGCTCTATGTTTAGTCCACCTTTATCCTCCTTGCTCTATGTTTAGTCCACCTTCATCCTCCTGACTCTATGTTTAGTACACCTTTATCCACCTTGCCCTATGTTTAGTCCACCTTTCATCCTCCTTGTCCTATGTTTAGTCCACCTTAGTCCTCCTTGCCCTATGTTTAGTCCACCTCCATCCTCCTTGCTCTATGTTTAGTCCACCTTCATCCACCTTGCTCTATGTTTAGTCCACCTTTATCCACCTTGCTCTATATTTAGTCCACCTTTATCCACCTTGCTCTGTTTAGTCCACCTTCATCCTCCTTGCTCTATGAATAGTCCACCTTCATCCACCTTGCACTATGTTTAGTCTACCTTCATCCTCCTTGCTCTGTGTTTAGTCCACCTTCGTCCTCCTTGCCCTATGTTTAGTCCACCTTCATCCTCCTTGCTCTATATTAAGTCCCACCTTCATCCACTTTGCTCTATGTTTAGTCCACCTCCGTCCTCCTAACTCTATGTTTAGTCCACCTTCATCCACCTTGCTCTATGTTTAGTCCACCTTCGTCCTCCTTCCTCTGTGTTTAGTCTACCTTCATCCTCCTTGTCCTATGCTAAGTCCACCTTCATCCTCCTTGCTCCATGTTTAGTCCACCTTCATACACCTTAAACTATGTTTAGTCCACTTTCATCCACCTTGCTCTATGTTTAGTCCGCCTTTGTCCCCCGTGCTCAATGTTTAATCCACTTTCATCCTCCTTGCCCTATGTTTAGTCCATCTTAATCCTCCTGACTCTATGTTTAGTCCACCTTCATCCTCTTTGCTCTATGTTTAGTCCATCTTCATCCTCCTGACTCTATGTTTAGTCCACCTTCATCCTCCTTGTTCTATGTTTAGTCCATCTTCATCATTCTTACCCTATGTTTAGTCCACCCTTATCCTCTTTGCCCTATGTTTAGTCCATCTTCATCCACCTGACTCTATGTTTAGTCCACCTTCATCCACTTTGCTCTATGTTTAGTCCACCTTCATCTTCCTGACTCTATGTTTAGTCCACTTTCATCCACCTTGCTCTATGTTTAGTCCACCTTCATCCTCCTTGCTATATGTTGAGTCCACCTTCATCCTCCTTGCTATATGTTGAGTCCACCTTCATCCACCTTGCCCTATGTTTAGTACACCTTCGTCCTCCTTGCTCTGTGTTTAGTCTACCTTTATCCTCTTTGGTCTATGTTTAGTCCACCTTCATCCTCCTTGCACTATGTTTAGTCCACATTCGTCCTCCTTGCTCTATGTTTAGTCCACCTTCATCCACCTTAATCTATGTTTAGTCCACCTTCATCCACCTTGCTCTATGTTTAGTCCACCTTTGTCCTCCGTGCTCAATGTTTAGTCCACCTTCATCCACCTTGCACTATGTTTAGTCCATTTTCATCCTCCTGACTCCATTTTCAGTACACCTTCATCCTCTTTGCTCTATGTTTAGTCCATCTTCATTCTCCTGACTCTATGTTTAGTCTATGTTCATCCTCCTGACTATGTTTAGTCCACTTTCATCCACCTTGCTCTATGTTTTGTCCACCTTCGCCCTCTTTGCTCATTGTTTAGTCCACCTTCATCTTCCTTGCTCTATGTTTAGCCCATCTTCACCCTCCTGACTCTAGGTTTAGTTCACCTTTATCCTCCTTGCCCTATGTTTAGTCCACATTCATCCTCTTTTCTCTATGTTTATTCCATCTTCATCCTCCTGACTCTATGTTTAGTCCATCTTTATCCTCCTGACTCTATGTTTACTCCATCTTCATCCTCCTGACTCTAGATATAGTCCATCTTTATCCTCCTAACCCTATGTTTAGTCCATCTTCATCCTCCTGACTCTAGGTGTAGTCCACCTTCGTCCTCCTGATGGTTTTCCTCTGCAGCAACAAGTCTTCTACAGCTGTTAGCGTTAGCTGCTAAACAACATTTGACTGTGTGCTGGTTACCATGGTAACTGCTTTACATCCAACATGTGGACTTTAACGCAATCAGGCCATAAACATGTCTTCTTCAGAGAGACCCCAAGGTGTTATTTACACTTTTGGAGTTAAGACGTAAACAAATTATTCCTATCTGCTTTCTTGTAAGGAAATGTTACAAAACATACAAGTATGGCCTTTCAAGAGTAGTATGTGGTTGTCGGCCATCTTGTCTACTATACCGATATCAGAGTGCTGACTATTGGATGATACTGATATTGATACCATACATCAGCACATACTTTTATTATTATAATTGTTTTTATTCTGATATCATAAAGTTATCTGATATCAATAACGGATTAGACTAATGTAATTGAGTATTTAACTTTATGTACAAGTGTGTACTAAGTTTGATATCACTTTCATTAAGGCCTGAGCCGTAATCACTTTATGTAGTTGCATTGTAGTCCTGGCCAAAACATCACGGCTAATTGGCTAAAATTTGGTGTTTTGTTTACGCTGTATGGGGTATATCTGTCATATCTTCACCCGGTATACCACAACAATGTAGTAATACCACAACAAGGTAGTAATACCACAATAAGGCAGTAATACTACAATAAAGTAGTGATACTACAATAAGGTAGTAATACCACCATAAGGTAGTAATATGACAATAAGGTAGTAATACAACAATAAGGTGGTAATGAAACAATAAGGTAGTAATACAACAATAAGGTAGTGATATGACAATAATGTAATAATATCAACATAAGGTAGTAATGCACGATAAGTTAGTAACACAACAATAAGGTAGCAATACGAAAATAAGATGGTAATATAAAAATAATGTGGTAATACAAAAATAAGGTGTTAATACAACAATTAGGTAGTAATACAACAATAATGTGGTAATACAAAAATAAGGTAGTAATACAAGAATAATGTGGTAATACAACAATAAGGTGGAAATACAACAATAATGTAGTAATACAATAAGGTAGTAATAAGACAATAATGTAGTAATAAGACAATAAGGTGGTAATACAACAATAAGGTGGTAATATGACAATAATGTAGTAATACAACAATAAGGATGTAATAAGACAATAAAGCGGTATTACAACAATACAGTAGTAATACAAGAATAAGATGGTAATACAACAATAAGGTAGTAATATGACAATAATGTAGTAACACAACAATAAGGTGGTAATAAGACAATAAAGTAGTAATACAACAATAAGGTAGTAATACGACGATAAGGTAGTAATATGACAATAATGTAGTAATACAACAGTAAGGTAGTAATACAACGATATGGTGGTAATACAACAAACATGTTGTAATACAACAATAATGTTGTAATACATTATCAACGTAGTAATACACCATAAGGTGGTAATACAACAATAAGGTAGTAATACAAGAATAAGGTGGTAATACAACAATAAGGTAGTAATATGACAGCAATGTAGTAACACAACAATAAGGTGGTAATAAGACAATAAAGTAGTAATACAACAATAAGGTAGTAGTACAACAATAAGGTTGTAATACAACAATATGGTGGTAATACAACAATAAGGTAGTAAGACAACAATAAGGTGGTAATAAAACAATAAGGTAGTAATACAAGAATAATGTGGTAATACAACAACAAGGTAGTAATACAAGAATAAGGTGGTAATTCAACAATAAGGTAGTAATACAAGAATAATGTGGTAATACAACAACAAGGTAGTAATACAAGAATAAGATGGTAATACAACAATAATGTAGTAATACAAAAATAAGGTAGTAATAAGACAATAATGTAGTAATAAGGCAATAAGGTGGTAATACAACAATAAGGTAGTAATACAAGAATAATGTGCTAATACAACAATAAGGTAGTAATTAGACAAAAAGGTGGTAATACAACAATACGGTAGTAATACAACAATAAGGTGGTAATACAACAATAAGGTAGTAATACAACAATAATGTGGTAATACAACAATAATGTGGTAATACAACAATAAGGTGTAATACAAAAATAAGGTGGTGATAGAAAAATAAGGTAGTAATACAACAATAATTTGGTAATACAACAATAATGTGGTAATACAACAATAAGGTGGTAATAGAAAAATAAGGTAGTAAAAAGACAATAAGGTGGTAATACAACAATACGGTAGTAGTACAAGAATAATGTGGTAATACAAAAATAAGGTAGTTATATGACAATAAGGTGGTAATACAACAATACGGTAGTAGTACAAGAATAATGTGGTAATACAAAAATAAGGTAGTTATATGACAATAATTTAGCAATACAACAATAATGTGGTAATACAACAATGAGGTAGTAATAATGTGGTAGTACAAGAATAATGTAGTAATACAAGAATAATGTGCTAATACAACAATAAGGTAGTATTAAGACATAAAGGTGGTAATACAACAATACGATAGTAATACAAGAATAAGGTGGTAATACAAGAATAAGGTAGTAATACAAGAATAAGGTAGTAATACAAAAATAATGTGTTAATACAACAATAAGGTCGTAATACAAAAATAAGGTGGTGATCCAAAAATAAGGTAGTAATACAACAATAATTTGGTAATACAACAATAATGTGGTAATACAACAATAAGGTGGTAATACAACAATAAGGTGGTAGGACAAAAATAAGGTAGTAATACAAGAATAATGTGGTAATACAAGAATAAGGTAGTAATACAAGAATAATGTGCTAATACAACAATAAGGTAGTAAAAAGACAATAAGGTGGTAATACAACAATACGGTAGCAATACAAGAATAATGGAGTAATACAACAATACGGTAGCAATACAAGAATAATGGAGTAATACAACAATAAGGTAGTAATAAGACAATAAGGTGGTAATACCACAATAAGGTGGT
>NC_084611.1:47297817-47337817 GCF_033978795.1 Nerophis ophidion | reverse complement strand
TACAAAGATCTCCTTGATAAGTTTCCCAGGAAGTGGGTCAAGTAAGCATGTTGTTTGTTTTATTCAATTTACACGTTGTAACAATTTTTCTTATATTATTTCATCAAAACGAGAGAAACTATTTTGGAGGGTAGTATCCACCATATATACAGTTGTTTCTGTGTTGATAGAACCCAGATGTTGCTGGGACGCATTGTCTTTAATCTCCTTTCTAATGACTTAAATTTTCTTATTAAAGAACTTCATAAAGTCATCTGCCGAGTGGGTGGAGCTACTGGAAGGAGTCCCTTGTTGGGTTAGCGATGCTACCGAACTATCCAAAAATTTAGGATCGTTTTTATTAAGGTGGATGAGATTTGAGTAATATTTAGCTTTAGCTAAGGTAAACATGCGTTTATAAGTTATTAAACTATCACTCCATTATTGATGGTGCACCTCAAGTTTAGTCGTGCGCCGTTTGCGTTCCAGCTTTCTACATGATCATTTCTGAGCTCTGGTTTCTTCTGTAAACCAAGGGGTACGCCTTTTTGGAGCCTTTTTTAACTTCAGCGGTGCTATACTATCAATGGTTTTGTGCAGGGCGTCGGTAAAGTTGTTAGTGAGGTTATCAATAGAGCCCACATCATTTGGGAATGGTGCCATTACCGAGGGCAGTAGGCCAGCAAGGGTTGTCGTTGTGGCATCATTAATGTTGCGGCTGCTATAGCAGTTATTATTATTATTACTATTATTATTAGCTTGCCGAACATGAGTCTGAACTTCGAATTGTATAAGGTAATGATCGGACATTACTTTAGTTTCATATCTTTGGAAACATTGATACCCCTGACAAGCACTAGGTCTATCGTATTACCGTTGCGATGCGTGGGTTCATTTATTTTTTGTGTAAAACCACAGCTATCAATTATAGTCTGGAGCGCCATGCACGGTGGGTCTGATGGGGTATTCATATGGATATTAAAGTCCCACATTATAATTATATTATCGGCGTGTGTCACTAGATCAGCATCGAACTCTGAGAATTCATTGATAAAGTCCGAATAGGACCCTGGGGCCGGTAGATAACAGCCAGGCACAGAGGCAGCGGTGTGACAGACCTCATAGTACGCACCTCAAACGATTTATATTAATTATTTATGTTAGGACTAAGGTTAAAGTTTTCGTTGTATATTAGTGCGACCCCCCAGACCCTTTTAAGGGCATGGGAAATATGCGCATACGTATAGTTAGGAGGAGATGCCTCATTTAGCGCAAAAAAGTCGTCTGGTTTCAGCCAAGTTTCGCTGAGACCGATGACATTAAGATTGTTGTCTCTAATGACCTCATTAAGTTATAATGTTATGGGAGACAATGATTTTAGGTTTAAAAAGCCTATATTATAGGTAGTGGGCTGTTTTAAGGAGTTTTTGACAAATGATCTGTAGTAGCAATATTAATAATGTTGCTTTTATTATGGGTAGTGCACTTAAAATAATTACGACCATATCTAGGAATTGATATGATGGGAATTTTCGGATTGTTTGCTTGGTGTTGTGATAAACTGAACGCATCATAATTTGCTACCTCCGTAGAACGCATGTCCAATTCTGAAACAGCCATAGCAGAAAAAACTTGTTCTAACTTAACTGACTCCTTACCCAGACCAGTAAGCTCACGTCTTCAATTTAAATCCGGCTTCAGGATGGAAGGAAGCTGTGTTCTGTGGGGATTAGCCTTTTGCTTTGTTGTTAGCCCCGCTCGGCATTCGAGTTCTGCTTTCGATCAAACCGCTTGCATGTCATCCGTTGACGGCCCCCGCTGATACTATACTCTGCTGCTTCACAGGCCGCTGGATGTAGCCGGCGAAGAATTCCCATGCTAGCTAGGTGCTCCAACATACACACATCTTTTAGTCCAAAACGGCCCTAAACTATCAACATCCAGAATTGTCTGGCGGTCGTAAGTGACCACGGAGTGTCCTCGCTGTAATCCAGCCATGAAATTTGCAGAACTGTCTGGTATTTTTTGCCAAATGTTCCATTTCAACCAAGAGCTTCAGCAAGCTGCAGCCTGTCCGGGCGCCGCCATCTTGGATCACTTGGATCTTACATCACTACAAAGTATTACATCACAATCATGCATTGCATGACTAACATGTATTACATCACTATCATGTATTACATCACTACAATGTATTACATCACTATCATGTATTACATCACTACAATGTATTACATCACTATCATGTATTACATCACTACAATGTATTACATCACTATCATGCATTGCATCACTATCATGTATTACATCACTATAATATATTACATCACTATCATGTATTACATCACTATAATGTATTAAGTCACTGTCATGTATTACATCACTATCATACATTACACTATCCTGTATTACATCACTATAATGTATTACATCACTATCATGTATTACATCACTATAATGTATTACATCACTACCATGTATTACACTGCTACCATAGATTTTTAATCACTACATCACTCTCATGTATTACATCACTATCATGTACTACATCATTGCCTTGTATTACATTACTATCATGTATTACATCACTATCATGTATTACATCACTATCATGTATTACATCAATGCCATGTATTACATTACTATCATGTATTACATCACTATCATGTATTACATCATTGCCATGTATTACATTACTATCATGTATTACATCACTATCATGTATTACATCACTATCATGTATTACATTATGATCATGTATTACATCACCATGTATTACACCACTACCATGTATTCCATCACTATGAAGACCAACAGGAAGTGGAGGTGTTCAGCTTGCTGGTTGCAGGTGTCAGTCAGCAAAATCTTAACCTTTGAGTTTTGAGCAGACTCCTTAGTTGGTTTGCGTCTTCACTCACACCACCTTGTGGAGGCCAACCTGCCACACCACCTTTTGGAGGCCAACCTGCCACACCACCTTGTGGAGGCCAACCTGCCACACCACCTTGTGGAGGCCAACCTGCCACACCATCTTGTGGAGGCCAACCTGCCACACCACCTTAACTTTCGCATCACCTTGTGGAGGCCAACCGACCACACCACCTTGTGGAGGCCAACCTGCCACACCACCTTGTGGAGGCCAACCTGCCACACCATCTTGTGGAGGCCAACCTGCTACACCATCTTGTGGAGGCCAAACTGCCACACCAGCTTGTGGAGGCCAACCTGCAACACCATCTTGTGGAGGCCAACCTGCCACACCACCTTGTAGAGGCCAACCTGCCACACCACCTTGTGGAGGCTAACCGGCCACACCACTTTGTGGAGGCCAACTGGCCACACCACCCTGTGGAGGCCAACCGGCCACACCACTTTGTGGAGGCCAACCGGCCACACCACCTGGTGAAGGTCAACCTGCTCTTAGCTCCCATCTGACTGCTGATTGGTCAGCTGCTGTCAATCATTGTCACCTTGACCAAAAGTCAGAACCCTCTCAACCCAACCACCTCCAAAACCACGTCCGTGCCCTGGTGAATTAGTATCCAGAAATCCATTAGGGAATTGCTAAGAAAACTGGCAAATGATTCCCAGGAATCCAAAGACGGAGAACCATTGTTTGATTCCGATCCCTGGTCATAAGTCAAAATAGCCGACTCGAGTTGAGTCTCAGACTTCAACCAGTCTCCCCAAAAATGACATATTCTTAAACAAGAGGAGAGGACAAAGTGGAGGTCACATCTTCTGAGTTCTTGCGTATTGAGTGTGGAACAAGGACTACTTGCTGAGGACTACACCTTCACTGTGCTTCAGCACCAGGTGATGCCAGGGAACTGAATTTGATCTTTTATCAGCGAGGTCTTCTTAGACAAAGAAAAATGTCCCATACGGTAACTGGTAGACTCAGGGTTGGAAATAGAGTTGGACCTCCTGTCAGATGCAGATAAACCAGCAGTATGATAGCATCGGGACATGTTCCCAATTAGATGTCTGCTGAGCTCTGGGCTCAAAGTCAGCCAGGCTCGGATGGATCTGAGCCAGTCTGCAGACAATTTATTAAACCAGCAGCAGATGGGACAGCCGCTCTGATATGTCCTTCAGAGGGGATGCCACCACGGCCAAAAGGTTTCCTCTCAATGACCGTGTCCTCAGACTTGTTCCTGTTGGCCTGTGGAGGACTTGGGAGTGAATGGTGTGTTTGATCCCGCTGCTAACTCCTCCCTGTCCATCTGTGTGTTTCAGCTCAATGTGATCTTCCTTGGCATTGCTCTGTATAAGATGTTCCACCACACCGCCATCCTCAAACCGGACTCTGGATGTCTGGACAACATCAAGTAAGTGTTCTGCTCTGATAGCGCACATGTCCATGTGTGCACCGAGACAAGGGGCTCAGTGTTTACTGCCCTTTTAGAAGGTTCCTTTGATTGCAAGATCCAGCTGACAGCTTTAGTCCTCATGAAGAAAGTGAGAGCAGCTGGCCGTGCTCCATCCCTACTAGCACCTTAAAAAGCATGTACCCATCATGCATTGTTTGTTAAAGCCCTACACATGGTCAATTGTTTACAGCTATGACAACAAGGAATTTGACACCAAGGACCATGACACCAAGGACTATGACACCAGAAAACTATGACACCAAGTACTGTGATACCAAGGACTGATACACCAAAGATTATGACACCAATAACTATGACACCAAGGACTATGAAACCAAGGACTAAGACACCAAGAAATGTTACACCAAGGACTATGACATCAAAGACTAGGACACCAAGGACTACGGCACCAATGACTAAAATCCCAACAACTGTGACACCAATGATTATGACACAAAGGACTGTGACACCAAGGACTAAGATACCAAGGACTATGACACCAAGGACTGTGACACCAAAAACGAAGACACCAAAGACTATAACACCAACCCATCCCCTCATTCCAGTTCAAACTTAGAGACATTAACTTTTTTGCAGCCAACTGAATCTTATACAAAGAATGCAGTGTGGCTGTTGTGTAGAGGAACTTGGACCAGTGTAAACATAGTTGTGTAGAGGAACTTGGACCAGTCTAAACACAGTTGTGCAGAGGAACTTGGACCAATGTAAACACAGTTAGGTAGAGGAACTTGGACCAGTCTAAACACAGTTGTGTAGAGGAACTTGGACCAGTGTAAACACAGTTAGGTAGAGGAACTTGGACCAGTGTAAACACAGTTGTGTATTGGACCGGTGTAAACACAGTTGTGTAGAGGAACTTGGACCAGTTTATAGGCCTACTGAAATGAGATTTTTTTATTTAAACAGGGATAGCAGGTCCATTCTATGTGTCATACTTGATCATTTCGCGATATTGCCATATTTTTGCTGAAAGGATTTAGTGGAGAACATCAATGATAAAGTTCGCAACTTTTGGTCGCTAATAAAAAAGCCTTGCCTATACCGGAAGTAGCAGACGATGTGCGCGTGACGTCACGGGTTGTGGAGCTTCTCACATCCTCACATTGTTTACAATCATGGCCACCAGCAGCGAGAGCGATTCAGGCAGAAAAGCGATGATTTCCCCATTAATTTGAGCGAGAGTGAAGGACTAGGGGGGAAAAAAAGAAAAAGACAGGGCAGTGGGAGCGATTCAGATGTTATTAGACACATTTACTAGGATAATTCTGGAAAATCCCTTATCTGCTTATTGTGTTACTAGTGTTTTAGTGAGATTATATTGTCGTACCTGAAAGTCGGAGGGGTGTGGCCATGGGTGTGGTGACCGCCAGTGTCTCTGAGAAAAGCCACGTTTCTTCGACGAGGCGAAGCAAAGGCAGCCGTTGGGGACAGGCTGAGCTTTTTTTTGCCCTCCTCCACGATGGAAGCATTCCACGTTCGGGGGCAGCCGGTCGGAGGAGGCAAGAGAGTCCGCAGCTGCCTCTTTGACAGGTGCACGAGGAACAACGCAAGCTCCGCTCATGTCTACGGTAAGAGCCGAATTACCACAATTTTCTCCCCGAAAACCTGCCGATTGACACGTGGTAGCGAACCATGTTTGCTTGACCGGTCTGTTCCATAGTAAAGGTTCACCTTCGGGAATGTAAACAAGAAAACACCGGCTGTGTTTGTGTTGCTAAAGGCAGCCGCAATACTCCGCTTCCCACCTACATCTTTATTCTTTGACGTCTCCATTATTAATTGAACAAATCGCAAAAGATTCAGCAACACAGATGTCCAGAATACTGTGTAATTAAGCGATTAAAGCAGACGATTTATAGCTGGGATCGGGCTGGAACAAAATGTCCGCTACAATCCGAGACGTCACGCCCACGCATCGTCATACGCGTCATCATACTGCGACATTTTCAACAGGATAGTTCGCGTGAAATTTTAAATTGCAATTTAGTAAACTAAAAAGGCCGTATTGGCATGTGTTGCAATGTTAATATTTCATCTTTGATATATAAACTATCAGACTGCGTGGTGGGTAGTAGTGGGTTTCAGTAGGCCTTTAAACACAGATGTGTAGAGGAACTTGGACCAGTTCAAACACAGTTGTGTAGAGGAACTTGGACCTCTGTAAGTCTGACATACCAATACATGTTTTATAGGTTCTGACAGGATGTCATGATGGATTGTATGGAAAGCAGTACTAAGATGAAGAAGCAGCAACATGGTTGACATCAGCATCCATAGTTAGCAATAGATCATTAGTCATTTTAGCAAGGGCTGTCTCAGTAGAGTGATTTTTTCTGAAACCAGACTGAAAAGGTTCACAGAGATTGTTAGTGGAGCATCAACACCAAGGTCCATCATCCAGGTGGACCACTAAGAAGATAGGTGAGGGTCAGAGACGAGGTCAGTGTAGCACCAACACCAAGAGAAAGGTCCATCTTCCAGGTGGACCACTGAACCTTCATGTTAGGAGAAGAATCCTTAATTTCTGAAAGTACTTTATTGTCCTCTCCTGCAGGTCTTGGGTGATCGGGGCCATAGCCCTGCTGTGTCTGCTGGGTCTGACCTGGGCCTTTGGACTGATGTACATCAACGAGAGCACAGTGATCATGGCCTATCTCTTCACCATCTTCAATTCTCTGCAGGGCATGTTCATCTTCATCTTCCACTGCATCCTGCAGAAGAAGGTGAGACACCTCTTAAAGGGGAAGTGAACCTTTGGAATCGTCTCATTCACAGACCTTCTAGAAGGCAACAACAGACACATACATACATGTATGTATGTATGTATGTGTATATATGTATATAATGTACATACATGTATGTGTATATATGTATATACTGTACATACATGTATGTGTATATATGTATATACTGTACATACATGTGTATATATATATATATACCGTGGTAGAGCGCAATATGTATGTGTGGGAAAAATCACAAGACTACTTCATCTCTACAGAACTGTTTCATGAGGGGTTCCCTCAATCGTCAGAAAATCTCCTGACGATTGAGGGAACCCCTCATGAAACAGTTCTGTAGAGATGAAGTAGTCTTGTGATTTTTCCCACACATACATACATATATATATATATACATATATATGTATATATATATATATATATATATATATACATATATATGTGTATATATATATATATATATATATATATATATATATATATATATATATATATATATATGTGTATATATGCAGTATATATATATATATATATATATATATATATATATACACACAAACACACTGTTTCCATACGCATTGGGAAATTGTGTTAGATGTAAATATAAACGGAATATAATGATTTGCAAATCATTTTCAAGCCATATTCAGTTGAATGCACTACAAAGACAACACATTTGATGTTTTTTTGGCAAATAATCATTAACTTTAGAATTTGATGCCAGCAACACGTGACAAAAAAGTTGGGAAAGGTGAAAATAAATACTGATAAAGTTGAGGAATGCTCATCAAACACTTATTTGGAACGTGTTGCAGCCATGAAATTCTAAGTTAATTATTATTTGAAAAAAAAATTAAAGTTTATGAGTTTGAACATCAATTATCTTGTCTTTGTAGTGCATTCAATTGAATATGGGTTGAAAAGGATTTGCAAATCATTGTATTCTGTTTATATTTACATCTAACACAATTTCCCAACTCATATGGAAACGGGGTTTGTATATATATATATATATATATATATATATATATATATATATATATATATATATATATATATATATATACATATATTAGGGCTGTGAATCTTTGGGTGTCCCATGATTCGATTCAATATCGATTCTTTGGGTCACGATTCGATAATATATCGATTTTTTCGATTCGATTCGATTCGATTCTTGATTCAAAAACGATATTTTTCTGATTCAAAACGATTATGTATTCATTCAATACATAGGATTTCAGCAGGATCTACCCCAGTCTGCTGACATGCTAGCAGAATAGTAGATTTAAAAAAAAAAAAAAAAGCTTTTATAATTGTGAAGGACAATGTTTTATCAACTGATTGCAATAAAAGTAAATTTGTTTTAACTATTAAACCAACCACAAATATGACTTATTTTATCTTTGTGAAAACATCAGACACAGTGTGTTGTCAAGCTTATGAGATGCGATGCAAGTGTAAGCCACCGTGACACTATTGTTCTTTTTTATTATTTTTATAAATGTCTAATGATAATGTCAGTGAGGGATTTTTAATCACTGCTATGCTGAAAATATATTTAATATTGATACTGTTGTTGATAATATTCATTTTTGTTTCACTACTTTTGGTTTGTTCTGTGTCGTGTTTGTGTCTCCTCCCAATTGGTCTGTTTATTGCAGTTCTCAGTGTTGCTGGGTCAGGTTTGGTTTTGGAATTGGATTGCATTGTTATGGTATTGCTGTGTAGTGGTTTGATGGATTGATAAAAAAAATAAAAAAAATAAAAAAAAATAAAAAAAATTAAAATCGATTTTTTTTAAATGAGAATCGATTCTGAATCGCACAACGTAAACGATTCGATTCGTATTCAAATCAATTTTTCCCCACACCCATAATATATATATATATATATATATATATATATATATATGTATATATATATATATATATATATAATTACACAGTATATATATATATATAAATACAGTATATATATATATATATATATATATATATACATATATTGTATGTAATGTGTATACTGTATTTGATCAGACATTTCCCACATTTCTTAATTAATAACAAAGCACTTTAAAGTCAAAATAATCATTGTGAACATTTGTTAATGCTACCTTTTACATGGTAGCATGGTAACACTAACTCACTAGCTTTCTTTAGCTATTTTTGCAGGCGTAAAACTTCGGAGTCAACTATTTTTTGTCATACTGTTAACTTTTAGCATGCTGTTAATATTAGCATGTTCCTTTATTAGGCTGGTTTTACTAACGTTAGCATGCTAGCACTTAGCATGCATCAATTACTAAATCATCTGACTCTGAGGCTTATACCTGCAACCTTAGCATGCTAACTTTACCATGCAGCTGAATGTGCAGGTGTACACCTAAGAGTCACCTGATGCTATCTCTCTAGCATGCTAACTGATAGCATTTTGTTCGGCTTTAACTTTTCAGCATTAGGATGCAATTGTTTCCGAAATAGTTTTTTTGTGGTAGAGCTTTATATTTGGAAAAGAGGTGGTGGATTGTGAGTTGTTTGACTCCTGCGCTCCAAAGTATCTGTCTGACAGTGTCCACCTGTGCAGGTGCGCAAAGAGTACGGCAAGTGTCTGCGGACTCACTGCTGCAGCGGCAAGAGCGTGGAGACCTCCATCTCCTCCTCCAAGACCACCACCTCCCGCACGCCTGGCCGCTACTCCACAGGCTCACAGGTGAGCTTACCTGCCTGCACACCTGGACGCTACAGCACAGCAGACTCTCAGGTGAGGCCAGTGCACACCCTCGGGGTTTGTGGTCACTCCTCTTCTCTGGCCACCAAATAAATGTGCAAATCATTTATGTGGCGTTGGAGGCGGAGCTACCTCACACCTTGACCCACACCTGTGCGCCCGGCGTTCTGCTCTTTAAAGTGCTTCTGTCTCTCCTCGCTCTCCCTTTTATGTTTGGCTTCTCTTCTTTTCTTTCATGTGCTCCCGACTCCCTTCCCCCGCCACGGCCGCTCCATTTCCTCCCACCTCCCCTTGCACTTCCTGTCTTGCAGAGTCGCATCAGGCGCATGTGGAACGACACTGTCAGGAAGCAGGAGTCCTCCTTCATCACCGGAGACATCAACACCTCCGCCACCCTCAACCGAGGTAGCACTTGCATCTCCACAACACATGTATCACTTCTCATTTATCACCTGTCACTTGTAAGTTGTCACTTAAAAGTTGTCATCCATAAGTTGTCATTTATAAGGTGTCATTTATAAGTTGTCATTTATAAGTTGTATTTTTTAAGTTGTCATTTATAAGTTGTCATTTTTAAGTTGACATTTATAAGTTATCATTTATATGTTGACATTTATAAGTTGACATTTATAAGTTGACATTTATAAGGTGTCATTTATAAGTTTTCATTTATAAGTTGTCATTTTTAAGTTGTTATTTACAAGTTGACATTTATGAGGTATTTATAATTTCTCATTTATAATGTGTCATATAAAAGGTGTCATTTATAAGTAGTCATTTATAAGTTATAAGTTGTCATTTATAAGTTCTCATTTATAAGTTGACATTTATAAGTTGTCATATAGAAGTTGACATTTATAAGTTGACATTTATAAGTTGTCATTTATACGTTGTAATTTTTAAGTTGTTATTTATAAGTTGACATTTATAAGTTATTTATAATTTTTCATTTATAATGTGTCATGTATAAAGTGTCATTTATAATTAGTCATTTATAAGTTATATGTTGTAATTTATAAGTTGTTATGTATAAAATGTCATTTATAAGTTGTCATTTATATGTTGTCACTTATAAAGTGTCATTTATAAGATGTCATTTATAAGTTGTCATTAATAAGTTCTCACTTATAAGGTGTCATTTATGAGTTTTCATTTCTAATTTTTCATTTATAAGTTGTCATTTAGAAGGTGTCATTTATAAGTTGTAATTTATAAGTTACCATTTAAAAATTGTCATTTATAAGTTGTCATTTATAAGTTGTCATTAATAAGGTGTCATATATAAGGTGTCATGTGCAAGTTGTCATTTAAAGGTTGTCATTTATAATTTGTCATATATAAGTTGTCATTTATAAGTTGGCATTTATAAGATGTCATTTTTGAGTTGTCATTTATAAGTTATCATATATAAGTTGTCATTTATAAATTGTCACTTATAAGTTAGCATTTATAAGTTGTCATTTATAAGTTGTCATTTATAAGGTGTCATATATAAGTGGTCATTTATAAGTTGGCCTGTAAAGGTTGTCATTTATAAGTTGCCATTTAAAAGTTGTCATTTATAGGTTGGAATTTATAAGTTGTCATTTATAAGTTGGAATTTACAAGTTATCATTTATAAGTTGTCATTTATAAGGTGTCATATATAAGTTGTCATTTATAAGTTGGCATGTAAAGGTCGTCATTTATAATTTGTCATAAATAAGTTGTCATTTATAAGTTGTCATTTATAAGGTATCATATATAAGTTGTCATTTATAAGTTGTCACTTATAAGTTAGCATTTATAAGTTGTCATTTATAGGTTGGCATTTATAAGTTATCATTTATAAGTTGGAATTTATAAGTTAGAATTTATAAATTATTATTTATAAGTTTTCATTTATAAGGTGTCATATATAAGTTGTCATTTATAAGTTGTCTTTTATAAGGTGTCACATATAAGTTGTCATTTATAAGTTGACATTTATAAGGTGTCACATATAAGTTGTCGCTGGAGCCTATCTCAGCTGCATCCGGGCGGAAGGCGGTGTACACCCTGGACAAGTCGCCACCTCATCGCAGACAATACAAAATCAAAATATTAAATATATTGAATATAATAAATATATATTATACATCATCAACATATATAACATATGAAATATATTGAATATATTAAATACATATTATACATCATCAACATATATAGCATATGACATATATTAAATATACGTATATTATATATCATCATATATAACATGAAATATAATGAATATAATAAATATATATCATACATCATCAACATATATAATATATTAAATATAATGAATATAATAAATATATATTATACATCATCAACATATATAACATATGACATATATTAAATATATGTATATTATATATCATCATATATAACATGAAATATAATGAATATAATAAATATATATCATACATCATCAACATATATAACATATGAAATATATTGAATATAATAAATATATAGTATACATCATCAACATATATAACATATGACATATATTAAATATATATTATATATTATCATATATAACATGAAATATAATGAATATAACAAATATATATCATACATCATCAACATATATAGCATATGATATATTGAATATAATAAATGTATAATATACATCATCAACATATATAACATATGAAATACATTGAATATAATAAATATATATTATACATCATCAACTTATACAACATATGACATATATTGAATATATTATATATATTATACATCATCAACATATGTAACATATGAAATATAATAAATATAATAAATATATATTATACATCAACATATATAACATGATATATTAAATATAATACATTTAGAATATACATCATCAACATATATAACATCCATCCGTCAACATATATACCATATGAAATATATTGAATATATTAAATGTATATTATACATCATCAACATATATAACATATGAAATATCTTGAATATAATAAATATATATTATACATCATCAACATATATAACATGAAATATATTGAATATATTTAATATAATTATACATCAGCAACATGTATAACATATGAAATATAATGAATATAATAAATATATATATATATATATATATATATATATATATATATATATATATATATATATATATATATATATATATATATATATATATATATAATATTATACAACATATATAAAAGTGTTTTTGTGTCAACATACTTTAGAATGTTGCTATTCTTTGTGGAGGCTTTTACTTTAAAATATGTTTGATTCACTTGTCCTCTTCTCTCCTTCTTTATTCTTCTCTTCTTCTTTTTTCTTCTTTATTCTTCTGTCCTTTATTTATTCTTCTCTCCTTCTTTATTCTTCTCTCCTTCTTTCTTCTTCTCTCCTTCTTTGTTTCTTCTTCTCTCCTTTATCATTATCTTCTTCTTTATTTATTCTTTCTTCTTCTCTCCTTCTTTATTATTCTCTCCTCTCTTTTTTCTTTGTTCTTCTTTCTTTCTTAATTATTTCTTCTTCTCTCTTTCTATATTCTCTCATTATGTGTTTCTTTATTCTTCTCTCCTTTTTTTTTCTTTATTCTTCTGTCCTTTATTTATTCTTCTCTCCTTCTTTATTTTTTGTTTCTCCTTTCTTCTTCTTTTGTTCTTTATTTCTTCTTTCTTCTTTTCTTCTTCTTTTGTTCTTTATTGTTCTTTTCTTCTTTATTTTTTCTTTCTTCTTTATCCCCTCCAATTTCTTATTCTCCCCTTATTTTACTTTCTTCTTTATTTTTATTTTCTTCTTAAAAAATGTTTCCCTTCTTTTTTTTCTCTCCTTTCTTCTTGTTTTATTCTTCTCCTTCTTTGGTCTGTCTTCTCCTCTCCTTCCTTAATCTTCTCTCTTGCTTTATTCTTATTTCTTTCTTTATTCTTTCTTCTCTCCTTTTTTCTGCTTTCTTCCACACATTCACTCTATCTCTCTTTCTTACTCCAACTCTGACTCATTCTCTCTATCTCTCTATTTTTCTCTCTCTCTCCAATCACACCCACCCTCCTGTCCTCCCCCGCCTGCCTCGTCCCTCCTCACTCCTGCCCCCTGCTCCCCCCTCCCCCTCCCCCTAGGAACGGTGGCTAACCATCTTCTAACTAATGCTCTCCTTCGTCCCCACGCTACTCACCACCCCTACAACACCCTGCTTGGTGACTCTGCAGTCTACAACAACCCTGCAGCCGCCATGTACAACACCCAAGGTCTGTGGGGGCGGGGCTTACTGTATGGGGGATGGGCTTAAAGTCCTTTCTTACAATCAATTCATTATTCTGATTGAATAATGAATATCGAGAGTCCTCGATCGTTACAATCGCTATAAAACGGATTGATTAGTGATCGGCGTCATGGATCATTACAGTTGCTGGGAAACTGATTGATTCATTAATAATCAGAAACACGGATCATTACTATTTGTATTCAACTGATTGATTGATTGATTGATTGATTGATTGATAATCTGAGTCATGGATCATTACAATCGGTATAAAATAAAAATATTAAAAATATTTCCTTTCTTTGGGTTGCAGCTATCAATTTATTTTAGTGATCAAATCTTCTATTGATTAGAGTGTTTCGATTAATGGAGTAATCAAATAAAAAAAACCTTCTTAGCCTCCATGCATATTTCAGGGAAAATTGTTCAAAGAAATTTTTTTTTGCATCTATTGAACTTTTAGTAATGGAGTAATCTATTGATTACATAGTTCGATTAATGAAGTCATAGAATAAAACACACTTTATGAATGTAAATTGTTCCAATTAACACCCTTTTTTTTCCTAGAGCTGCAGCTATCAGTCATTTGAGTAATCTATGAATTACCTTTTTTGATTAATCGAGTAAAGAAATAAAACACATTTTATATCCTCGAAGTATGTTTCAAGGAACATCATTGTAATAAAAAACTTGCGACTACCAATTTATTTTAGTACTCAAGTAATCTATTGATTACTTTGTTCGATTAATTAAGTAATCGAATAAAACACACTTGCATATTTTAGGGAAATTGTTGAAGTTAACAAAAAAAAAAATTCCCGAGAGCTGTTGCTACCAATTATTTTAGTATTCCACTTTTTCATCGAGTAATTTAGTAATCCACTTATACATCAATTACTTTAGTAATCCACTTATCTATCAATGAGTTTGTTGGAAGAATCAAGTAATCGGCCTCAATGCATATTTCAAGTAAAATAGTTGGAATGAACAAAAAAAGTTTATGCTTGCCAAAACCTTTTTGTCAAACACTGAAAATGCACAACATATGAAAATGGTCATTTTAGCACGTGTGCAATGTGTCAAACACAACACTGTAGCACACAGACCACAGCACCCACACACCACCGCTCTCATGATCGCTCAATTGCAGCTGCAATGCAAACTTTATGTTTGTGTGTTGAAAATTCTGAACTCCAAATGTCTTCATTGTTGATGAGTTAGGATCAAACTAAGCAACACAACATAAATCCATTGAGAGTTTCTAATCTATTCAGTCGATCAATGGCTGCAGCTCAGTGGTTTATATTTGATATTTGGTTAAATACAGCAGTGACAGTAGTTTGCTGTCTGAAGAAGAAGATGTTCATGCTTTCTTGTGTTTGACAAACTTATTCAATCTTCTTGACTATAATATAAGACCACCACTTATTATCTTCTCGACTCCAATACAAGACCACCACTTATTATGTTCTTGACTTCAATATAAGACCACCACTTATTATCTTCTTGACTTTGATATAAGACCACCACTTATTTTCTTCTTGACTCCAATATAAGACCACCACTTATTATCTTCTTGACTCCAATATAAGACCACCACTTATTATTTTCTTGATTCCAATATTAGACCACCACTTATTATCTTCTCGACTGCAATATAGGACCACCACTTATTATGTTCTTGACTGCAATATAGGACCACCACTTATTATGTTCTTGACTCCAATATAAGACCACCACTTATGATCTTGTCGACTCCAATATAAGACCACCACTTATTATCTTCTTGACTCCAATTTAAGACCACCACTTATTATCTTCTCGACTCCAATATAAGACCACCACTTATTATCTTCTCAACTCCAATATAAGACCACCACGTATTATCTTCTCGACTCCAATACAAGACCACCACTTATTATCTTCTCGACTCTGATATAAAACCACCACTTATTATCTTCTCAACTCCAATATAAGACCACCACTTATTATCTTCTCGACTCCAATACAAGACCACCACTTATTATCTTCTCGACTCTGATATAAAACCACCACTTATTATCTTCTTGACTCCAATACAAGACCACCACTTATTATCTTCTTGACTCCAATATAAGACCACCTCTTATTATTTTCTTGACTCCAATATTAGACCACCACTTATTATCTTCTCGACTGCAATATAGGACCACCACTTATTATGTACTTGACTCCAATATAAGACCACCACTTATGATCTTGTCGACTCCAATATAAGACCACCACTTATTATCTTCTCGACACCAATATAAGACCACCACTTGTTATCTTCTTGACTCCAATTTAAGACCACCACTTTTTATCTTCTCGACTCCAATATAAGACCACCACTTATTATCTTCTCGACTCCAATATAAGACCACCACTTATTATCTTCTCAACTCCAATATAAGACCACCATTTATTATCTTCTCGACTCCAATACAAGACCACCACTTATTATGTTCTTGACTTCAATATAAGACCACCACTTATTATCTTATTGACTCTGATATAAGACCATCACTTATTATCTTGTTGACTCCAATATAAGACCACAACTCATTATCTTCTCGACTCCAATATAAGACCACCACTTATCTTGTTGACTCCAATATAAGACCACCACTCATTATCTTCTCGACTCCAATATAAGACCACCACTTATTATCTTCTTGACTTCAATATAAGACCACCACTTATCTTCTTGACTCTGATATAAGACCACCACTTATTATCTTCTCGACTCCAATATAAGACCACCACATATTATGTTCTTGACTCCAATATAAGACCACCACTCATTATCTTTTCGACTCCAATACAAGACCACCACTTATTATCTTTTTGTCTTCAATATATCAGACCACCACTTATTATCTTCTTGAATCTGATATAAGACCACCACCTATTATCTTCTTGACTCCAATATAAGACCACCACTTATTATCTTTTCGACTCCAATACAAGACCACCACTTATTATCTTCTCACCTCCAATATAATACCACCACTTATTATTTTCTTGACTCCAATACAAGACCACCACTTATTATCTTCTCAACTCCAATACAAGACCACCACTTATTATCTTCTTGACTTCAATATAAGACCACCACTTATCTTCTTGACTCTGATATAAGACCACCACTTATTATCTTCTTGACTCCAATATAAGACCACCACTTATTATTTTCTTGACTCCAATATTAGACCACCACTTATTATCTTCTCGACTCCAATATAAGACCACCACTTATTATCTTCTCGACTCCAATATAAGACCACCACTTATTATCTTGTCGACTCCAATATAAGACCACCACTTATTATCTTCTCGACTCGAATATAAGACCACCACTTATTATTTTCTTGACTCTGATATAAGACCACCACTTATTATCTTATTGACTCCAATATAAAACCACCACTTATTCAAGGTCTTTATCTTCTCAACTCCAATATAAGATCACCACTTATTATCTTAATGACTTGGATACAAGACCACCACTTATTATCTTCTTGACTCCAATATAAGACCACCACTTATTATCTTCTTGACTTGGATATAAGATGACCACTTATTCCAGGGAAGTAAAAACAAAGCAAGGTCACTCCTGCATGAAACATCTCTGATAGATTTACACTCTCCAACGTTTTCTCGATAATGTCTTTGTTCCAATCAAGAATGAAGAAAAGCATCTTCTTGTTGTCTTTGATGCGTCAACTGTTGTCTCTTCTCCCTTTCCTCCCTCATGGCCTCCATCAGCCTCTTACCGAGACACAAGTACGCTTCACTTACTACTTCCTTCACTCCCTGCTTCCTTCACTTCCTACTTCCTTCACTTCCTGCTTCCTTCACTTCCTACTTCCTTCATTTCCTGCCTGCTTTGGACTTTGCTGAAGTTTGCTGTCACATATTTATTTAATTTGACATCAAATCGATGTGCTGCCTGTGAGGAAGCATCTAGCACCTTTGCTTTGCAGTGCTGGACATGCAATTTAAAAACATTTGACTCAGATGTCATATTTTCCCCAAATGCTTTCTAAGTTGATCACCTTAAAGGGGAACTGCACTTTTTGGAATTGTACCTATCCTTCACAACTATGATGAGAGACAAGAACACACCTCTTCTTTTTTACCATTTTAAAGATGGTAAAAAACTGCAAGTGTGTGTGTATATGTATATATATATATATATATATATATATATATATATATATGTATATATATATATATATATATATGTATATATATATATATATATATATATATACATATATATATATATATATATATATATATATATATATATATATGTGTGTGTGTATATGTGTATAATGTAGTAATAGACACCCACAACGATATGTATTGTGTTTTATAGACTTAGTAACAATCAGACTTGGTAACAGACAACAAAGACAACTATTTTTGGACAATTGAAGATTCACAACCCTATCTTTTTGAAGCTGAATATACTGAAGATGAACTGCTGCGTTTAGAAGCGAGCAGGAAGGACGAGTGAGACGTTGGGGCAGACAGGAGCCGAGAGATTGAGGGGAATGTCACTTTTTGGCGCTGTAATTGTGGAAATTAAATCAAAGTTTTTTCGATATAAATGGAGTGCTTACCCAAATAAAAGGGGAAAAACGTTAAGTGGATTTTTACATGTTGGATTGCAAAAACCACTAAACCTAAACTTCTTGTCTTTCATAATGATTGTGAACGATAATGTGCACTACAGGCACCAGTGCCCCCCGCGACCCCAAAGGGAATAAGCGGTAGAAAATGGATGGATGGATGGACATTGTGCACTTCCTACTTCTGCTTGCCTTCTTACTGTTCCTGCACGTTTGATGGCGTGCCTGGTGGCAAGATGTGAACATACTGAATGTTTTTGTCCCCCTCAGAGGGCATACTGAACAACGCAAGAGACTCCAGCGTCATGGACACGCTGCCGCTGAATGGTAACCACGGCAACAACTACAGCATGGCCGGCGGAGAATACCTGAGTGACTGTGTGCAAATTGTAGAGCGAAGTGGCTACAGCAGCCATAGCAAGCACAAAGAGAGCACGTTGGAGAAGAAGATCTTGAAGGAGCTGACCTCTAATTATATCCCATCTTACCTCAACAACCACGAGAGGAGCAGCGAGCGCACTCACAACCTGGTCAACAAGATGGTCAACAGCGGTCTGGCCAACGGAGGTGAGAGCATACCTTACACTTACACTTACACTTAGACTTAGACTTGGACTTATACTTAGACTTGAAGTTAGACTTGGACTTAGACCAGTTGTTCTTAACCTTGTTGAAGGTACCAAACCCCACCAGTTTCATACGCGCATTCACCGAACTCTTCTTTAGTGAAAAATAAAATGATGGGTGTTTTTTCAAATTCAAGACAAAGTTATATGTTTTTGGTAACACTTTAGTATGGGGAACATATTCTAAGTACCAAAGACTCAATTTAGAGTTTTTTGAAAACTAGGGGAACATATTCTAAGTAACAAAGACTTAATTTATAGTTATTTGGTTAGGGTTAGGGTTAGAGGGTTGGGGCCAGGGTTACAGGGTTAGGGTTGAAATAAGGCCATGCCAAATAAGAGATTAATACGTACTTAATAATGACTAGTTAAGAGCCAATATGTTACTAATTTGCATGTTAAAAAGCAACTGATTAATGGTGAATATGTTCCCCATACTAAAGTGTTACCATGTTTTTTTACTGGTGCACAAAATGAACCGTGCATGAACATCACCTTGTTCAAAGAACAAAACCAACACAGTGCATGAACTCACAACACATTACACACCTGCAATTCAGTGTGACTTCTGCTGTTGCCGTATCCGTAACACGCCAATAGGGAGAAGTTTTTATTTACTCGATGAGTCGGGTGTGTCTTGACCTCCGCTGAACCCCTGAACCTGACTCACCGAACCCCTAGGGTTCGATCGAACCCATGTTAAGAACCACTGACTTAGAAAAACTTTATTGATCCACAAGGAATTTTTCCACCTTCTCGTATGGCTGCCTTCCTTCCTTCCTTCCTTCCTTCCTTCCTGTCTGCCGCCCTGACTTGAAGTCACGACTAGAAGCTAAGATCCAGCAAAGTCATCAAGTGCTGCTTTGGTTCTGGTTCCCAATATTGCACTCAGAAACCAGTCGAGAGATGGTAAAGTGGAATGTATATATGTATATATATATATATATATATATATATATATATATACATACAAATGTGTGTGTGTATACAAATATATATATATTTCTATACATATATATATATATATATATATATATATATATATACTGTAGATATATATATATATATAAATATGTATATATATAAATGTGTGTGTGTATATATATATATATACACACATGTGTGTGTGTCTCTGTGTGTGTGTGTATATATATATATATATATATATATATATATACTGTAGATATATATATATATATAAATATGTATATATATAAATGTGTGTGTGTATATATATATATATACACAAATGTGTGTGTGTCTCTGTGTGTGTGTGTATATATATATATATATATATATATATATATATATATATATATATATATAAATATGTATATATATAAATGTGTGTGTGTGTGTGTGTGTGTATATATATATATATGAAAATATATATATATATGTATATATGTATATATATATATATATATATATATATATATATATATATATATCTGTGTCTGTGTGTGTATGTATGTATGTGTATATATATAAAATATGTATGTATGTATGTGTGTATATAAATATATATATATACAGTATGTATTAATATATATGTACATACATACATATAGACATATATACATGTATGTCTATATGTATGTATGTATTTTAATAGGGGTGTGCTTAAAAGTATTTTGAGAACAATTGCTATTCTTATTTTTAACGATTCTTGATGGATTCACAAAAAGCTTTTTCATTTTATTTTAAATAAGTCCTGTCCAGCCACTCAGGTCAATCATGATGCAGATGTAGATGATCAATATCTGATGTACACGTTTACTTTAGAAAAGAGAAGTGTTGAATACTTTTTTTTATTTGATGCGATATCGTTGGTGACAATAATCATGGATACATATAATGACAACACAGCTCGAGAGAATGTTCCTCTTTTTTTTCTGTACTTTCACTTCCAATGTCGGAAAATGAAAAAAAAAGAAAACAAGGTTTTTATTTCTGCTCCCTGTCGATTTTCATTGTTGTGAAATGAAATATAAAACACAAATCTAATCATGTTTGGATCCAGTTGTTACGTTTAGAAACACAGAAGTTAGTTTTCAATGTTTCAGTATTTATTTGTTTCTAAATACAACTTCAATGACCAGACCCGGACTGTTCATGTTGGAGTATACTAATACCTGAACCCTGACCGGGGAAGGCGCTGATTAGTCACCTTTCAAAGGTGTCCAGAAATAAGTGGGCCAAAAAGCGGTTTTTCCTGATGCAGGTCCTAAGCCAGTGTTGTGTTCCAGGGAGCCTGGCAGGAGGCAGCAGCAGCTCCAGCAGCAGCGGGGTCGGGGGTTGCGTGGGCAACGGGAGCGAGGACGGCGGCCCAATGGTGCTGGACAACCCCGCTGCCTTCCCCCACGAGGAGAACCTCGGTCTGGAGATCATCCGAGAGGAATCCAACGCGCCCCTCCTCCCTCCGCGGCCCCCTCCCCCGGATAGCCAGCCCCCGCCTCCCCCGCACAGCTACTCCAGGCCCCGCCGCATCCCGCAGGAAACCAGCGAGAGCTTCTTCCCTCTGCTGACCAACGAGCACACTGACGAGCAGACGCACTCGCCCAGCCACAGAGACTCGCTGTACACCAGCATGCCGGTCCTTACCGACCTCCCGGATGCCCAGATGAACGGTCTGACGGACGACGAGGAGGACAGCACCGGAGAACTGCAGCCCTGTAAGAGCGCCACCGCTCCGGAGTTGGACGACGTCTACTACAAGAGCATGCCCAACCTGGGCTCCAGGAACCAACTTCACGACCTGCAGAGCTACTACCACATGGGCCGCGGAGGCAGCGACGGCTACATGGTGTCCGGCAGCAAGGAGGAGTCCGATTCTTCGCCTGAGGAGTCCCCCGTAGACCCTTCCCACCTGGTCACCAGTCTATAGAGTCCACCAAGAGACTCCTGTCCCTCCCTGAGCTCACAAACTTCCACCGTTGTTGACTGACAGGCCCAGCGGGTCCGCCCCTGGACTCCAACGTGGTTCAGAACATTATGGGGGCTGAATGTATTGTCACCAGAGGGCGGCGCTGTAGGCACTTTGTGAATAGCAAACCTTGAGTAAAACTTTGGACCTAGAAGGGAGGGATCTGTAAGTTTGGACCTGAAAGTTCGACCCCCCACACCCCTGATTACTAAGGTCTGTGTTTCTGTATGTCAGTCTGGCTCGAAATGACGTGTTCCAAGGCCAACATAGTCTGGCCTCAGGCCAAGGCCACGCCCCTTGGTCGAGGGCAAGATGTACGATAAAAAGCCCTCCGAAAGCAAACTGCAACCTTTTCTGACCTTCTTCAACTCTGCTCAGCGGGAGTGGAGTCCAGGCCCATGTTGTCAATCCTTGCAACTGCGCTCAGAACAAAGACGGGAGCTCCTATGGACCAGGGAGCACCGGCCAGTTTCTTCTCATTCTTCTGTAAAAGTTCAGTTACCCAACTCAAAAAAAAAGGAACTCATTTATATGTATTGTATAGAATCCAGGTCCCCATGTTGCACACGGTCTCAGTCGTCTGTGGAACTGTTGCCAAGTGTCCGGTCCCTTGAAGGAGCCGTCTATCTGCGCACTCTGACTAATATGCATTTACTCCTCGCACACTTCACTTCCTGCAGATTGTCACTTCTATATTTTACACTGCTAGATGAACGGAGAAGGAAGGTGGTTGCCATGGAAACACTTGTTCTGGAAGTTTGGGGTTTTAGGCACAAGGGGAAGTCATATAGTTTGTATGCTGTTTTACATCTCATTGTGCTAAGGAAGAAGAGCACCGGGAAGAGTAGCAGTGAGGATTATTTTTGTCAGGTTGCCGCGTGGAGGTTTGAGGAGTTCCCAGCAGCCGCTTCCAAGGAGAGAGAAATGATTGATTGGCGGCTTGAAAGAAAGCGACAACTACGGAGAGCTGACTTTGATGTACATCAAGTGCACAGGGAGCGCTTTCTTTTTAAATTATTATGTTGATTCTTACGATATTGATGATTATTTATTCTTTTTGTATGGGTTATCAAGTCCAATGATCTCATAACTAATATTTGTTGTAACAGTGAAAGTTGTTTGCCAACAAATAAATGACTGACATAGTTTGGCCACTTTTCTTACGTCTCTCCACTGGAATGCAAACTTTCTTTCAACAGCACCAACTGCAAGATTTCTCATCAGAACACACCTGCTGAAAGCTCTTTGTTTTGGCCACTTTCTCTCATCAACTCTCCGCTTTTTATATCATCTCTCCGCTTTTTTCATCAACTCTCCACTTTCTTTCATCAACTCTCTACTTTTCTTTCATCAACTCTCCTCTTTCTCTCATCAATCCTCCTCTTTCTCTCATCAACTCTCCACTTTCTTTCATCAACTCTCCTCTTTCTCTCATCAACTCTCCTCTTTCTTTCATCAACTCTCCACTTTTCTTTCATCAACTCTCCTCTTTCTCTCATCAACCCTCCTCTTTCTTTCAGCAACTCTCCACTTTCTCTCATCAACTCTCCACTTTCTTTCATCAACTCTCCTCTTTCTCTCATCAACTCTCCACTTTCTGTCATCAACTCTCCTCTTTCTTTCAGCAACTCTCCTCTTTCTGTCATCAACTCTCCTCTTTCTCTCATCAACTCTCCACTTTCTCTCATCAACTCTCCACTTTCTCTCATCAACTCTCCACTTTCTTTCGTCAACTCTCCACTTTCTTTCATCAACTCTCTACTTTCTCTCATCAACTCTCCACTTTCTGTCATCAACTCTCAACTTTTTTTCATCAACTCTCCACTTTCTTTCATCAACCCTCCTCTTTCTTTTAGGTACTCTCCTCTTTCTGTCATCAACTCTCCACTTTCTCTCATCAACTCTCCACTTTTTATATCATCTCTCCGCTTTTTTCATCAACTCTCCACTTTCTTTCATTAACTCTCCTCTTTCTTTCATCAACTCTCTACTTTTCTTTCATCAACTCTCCTCTTTCTCTCATCAACCCTCCTCTTTCTCTCATCAACTCTCCACTTTCTTTCATCAACTCTCCTCTTTCTCTCATCAACTCTCCTCTTTCTTTCATCAACTCTCCACTTTTCTTTCATCAACTCTCCTCTTTCTCTCATCAACCCTCCTCTTTCTCTCATCAACTCTCCACTTTCTTTCATCAACTCTCCTCTTTCTCTCATCAACTCTCCACTTTCTCTCATCAACTCTCCACTTTCTTTCATCAACTCTCCACTTTCTTTCATCAACTCTCTACTTTCTCTCATCAACTCTCCACTTTCTGTCATCAACTCTCCTCTTTCTTTCAGCAACTCTCCTCTTTCTGTCATCAACTCTCCTCTTTCTCTCATCAACTCTCCACTTTCTCTCATCAACTCTCCACTTTCTCTCATCAACTCTCCACTTTCTTTCGTCAACTCTCCACTTTCTTTCATCAACTCTCTACTTTCTCTCATCAACTCTCCACTTTCTGTCATCAACTCTCAACTTTTTTTCATCAACTCTCCACTTTCTTTCATCAACCCTCCTCTTTCTTTCAGGTACTCTCCTCTTTCTGTCATCAACTCTCCTCTTTCTCTCATCAACTCTCCACTTTCTTTCATCAACTCTCTTTCTTTCGTCAACTCTCCACTTTCTCTCATCAACACTCTTTCTCTCATCAACTCTCTTTCTCTCATCAACTCTCCTCTTTCTTTCATTAACTCTCCACTTTCTTTCATCAACTCTCCACTTTCTTTCATCAACTCGACTTTTTCTCATCAACTCTCCTCTTTCTTTCATCAGCTCTCCACTTTCTTTAATCAATTCTCCACTTTCTGTCATCAACTCTCCACTTTCTCTCCTCAACTGTCCTCTTTCTTTTATCAACTCTCCTCTTTCTCTCATCAACGCTCCTCTTTCTTTCATCAACTCTCCACTTTCTTTCATCAACTCTCCACTTTCTCTCATCAACTCTCCACTTTCTTTCATCAACTCTCTTTCTTTCGTCAACTCTCCACTTTCTCTCATCAACACTCTTTCTCTCATCAACTCTCTTTCTCTCATCAACTCTCCTCTTTCTTTCATCAACTCTCCACTTTCTTTCATCAACTCTCCACTTTTTCTGATCAACTCTCCTCTTTCTTTCATCAACTCGACTTTTTCTCATCAACTCTCCTCTTTCTTTCATCAGCTCTCCACTTTCTTTAATCAATTCTCCACTTTCTGTCATCAACTCTCCACTTTCTCTCCTCAACTGTCCTCTTTCTTTTATCAACTCTCCTCTTTCTCTCATCAACGCTCCTCTTTCTTTCATCAACTCTCAACTTTCTTTCATCAACTCTCCACTTTCTTTTATCAACTCTCCTCTTTCTTTTATCAACTCTCCTCTTTCTCTCATCAACGCTCCTCTTTCTTTCATCAACTCTCAACTTTCTTTCATCAACTCTCCACTTTCTTTATCAACTCTCCACTTTCTTTTATCAACTCTCCACTTTCTCTCATCAACTTTCCTCTTTCTTTTATCAACTCTCCTCTTTCTTTTATCAACTCTCCTCTTTCTCTCATTAACTCTCCTCTTTCTCTCATCAACTCTCCTCTTTCTTTCATCAACTCTCCACTTTCTCTCATCAACTCTCCACTTTCTTTCATCAACTCTCCTCTTTCTCTCATCAACTCTCCTCTTTCTTTCATCAACTCTCCACTTTTCTTTCATCAACTCTCCTCTTTCTTTCATCAACCCTCCTCTTTCTTTCAGCAACTCTCCACTTTCTCTCATCAACTCTCCACTTTCTTTCATCAACTCTCTACTTTCTCTCATCAACTCTCCACTTTCTGTCATCAACTCTCCTCTTTCTTTCAGCAACTCTCCTCTTTCTGTCATCAACTCTCCTCTTTCTCTCATCAACTCTCCACTTTCTCTCATCAACACTCCACTTTCTCTCATCAACTCTCCACTTTCTCTCATCAACTCTCCACTTTCTTTCGTCAACTCTCCACTTTCTTTCATCAACTCTCTACTTTCTCTCATCAACTCTCCACTTTCTGTCATCAACTCTCAACTTTTTTTCATCAACTCTCCACTTTCTTTCATCAACCCTCCTCTTTCTTTCAGGTACTCTCCTCTTTCTGTCATCAACTCTCCTCTGTCTCTCATCAACTCTCCACTTTCTTTCATCAACTCTCCACTTTCTCTCATCAACTCTCCACTTTCTTTCATCAACTCTCTTTCTTTCGTCAACTCTCCACTTTCTCTCATCAACTCTCTTTCTCTCATCAACTCTCCTCTTTCTTTCATCAACCCTCCACTTTCTTTCATCAACTGTCCACTTTCTTTCATCAACTCGACTTTTTCTCATCAACTCTCCTCTTTCTTTCATCAGCTCTCCACTTTTTTTAATCAATTCTCCACTTTCTGTCATCAACTCTCCACTTTCTCTCCTCAACTGTCCTCTTTCTTTTATCAACTCTCCTCTTTCTCTCATCAACGCTCCTCTTTCTTTCATCAACTCTCCACTTTCTTTCATCAACTCTCCACTTTCTCTCATCAACTCTCCACTTTCTTTCATCAACTCTCTTTCTTTCGTCAACTCTCCACTTTCTCTCATCAACACTCTTTCTCTCATCAACTCTCTTTCTCTCATCAACTCTCCTCTTTCTTTCATCAACTCTCCACTTTCTTTCATCAACTCTCCACTTTCTCTGATCAACTCTCCTCTTTCTTTCATCAACTCGACTTTTTCTCATCAACTCTCCTCTTTCTTTCATCAGCTCTCCACTTTCTTTAATCAATTCTCCACTTTCTGTCATCAACTCTCCACTTTCTCTCCTCAACTGTCCTCTTTCTTTTATCAACTCTCCTCTTTCTCTCATCAACGCTCCTCTTTCTTTCATCAACTCTCAACTTTCTTTCATCAACTCTCCACTTTCTTTTATCAACTCTCCTCTTTCTTTTATCAACTCTCCTCTTTCTCTCATCAACGCTCCTCTTTCTTTCATCAACTCTCAACTTTCTTTCATCAACTCTCCACTTTCTTTTATCAACTCTCCACTTTCTTTTATCAACTCTCCACTTTCTCTCATCAACTTTCCTCTTTCTTTTATCAACTCTCCTCTTTCTTTTATCAACTCTCCTCTTTCTCTCATCAACTCTCCTCTTTCTCTCATCAACTCTCCTCTTTCTTTCATCAACTCTCCACTTTCTCTCATCAACTCTCCACTTTCTTTCATCAACTCTCCTCTTTCTCTCATCAACTCTCCTCTTTCTTTCATCAACTCTCCACTTTTCTTTCATCAACTCTCCTCTTTCTTTCATCAACCCTCCTCTTTCTTTCAGCAACTCTCCACTTTCTCTCATCAACTCTCCACTTTCTTTCATCAACTCTCTACTTTCTCTCATCAACTCTCCACTTTCTGTCATCAACTCTCCTCTTTCTTTCAGCAACTCTCCTCTTTCTGTCATCAACTCTCCTCTTTCTCTCATCAACTCTCCACTTTCTCTCATCAACACTCCACTTTCTCTCATCAACTCTCCACTTTCTCTCATCAACTCTCCACTTTCTTTCGTCAACTCTCCACTTTCTTTCATCAACTCTCTACTTTCTCTCATCAACTCTCCACTTTCTGTCATCAACTCTCAACTTTTTTTCATCAACTCTCCACTTTCTTTCATCAACCCTCCTCTTTCTTTCAGGTACTCTCCTCTTTCTGTCATCAACTCTCCTCTGTCTCTCATCAACTCTCCACTTTCTTTCATCAACTCTCCACTTTCTCTCATCAACTCTCCACTTTCTTTCATCAACTCTCTTTCTTTCGTCAACTCTCCACTTTCTCTCATCAACTCTCTTTCTCTCATCAACTCTCCTCTTTCTTTCATCAACCCTCCACTTTCTTTCATCAACTCTCCACTTTCTTTCATCAACTCGACTTTTTCTCATCAACTCTCCTCTTTCTTTCATCAGCTCTCCACTTTTTTTAATCAATTCTCCACTTTCTGTCATCAACTCTCCACTTTCTCTCCTCAACTGTCCTCTTTCTTTTATCAACTCTCCTCTTTCTCTCATCAACGCTCCTCTTTCTTTCATCAACTCTCCACTTTCTTTCATCAACTCTCCACTTTCTCTCATCAACTCTCCACTTTCTTTCATCAACTCTCTTTCTTTCGTCAACTCTCCACTTTCTCTCATCAACACTCTTTCTCTCATCAACTCTCTTTCTCTCATCAACTCTCCTCTTTCTTTCATCAACTCTCCACTTTCTTTCATCAACTCTCCACTTTCTCTGATCAACTCTCCTCTTTCTTTCATCAACTCGACTTTTTCTCATCAACTCTCCTCTTTCTTTCATCAGCTCTCCACTTTCTTTAATCAATTCTCCACTTTCTGTCATCAACTCTCCACTTTCTCTCCTCAACTGTCCTCTTTATTTTATCAACTCTCCTCTTTCTCTCATCAACGCTCCTCTTTCTTTCATCAACTCTCAACTTTCTTTCATCAACTCTCCACTTTCTTTTATCAACTCTCCTCTTTCTTTTATCAACTCTCCTCTTTCTCTCATCAACGCTCCTCTTTCTTTCATCAACTCTCAACTTTCTTTCATCAACTCTCCACTTTCTTTTATCAACTCTCCACTTTCTTTTATCAACTCTCCACTTTCTCTCATCAACTCTCCTCTTTCTTTTATCAACTCTCCTCTTTCTTTTATCAACTCTCCTCTTTCTCTCATCAACTCTCCTCTTTCTCTCATCAACTCTCCTCTTTCTTTCATCAACTCTCCACTTTCTCTCATCAACTCTCCACTTTCTTTCATCAACTCTCCTCTTTCTCTCATCAACTCTCCTCTTTCTTTCATCAACTCTCCACTTTTCTTTCATCAACTCTCCTCTTTCTCTCATCAACCCTCCTCTTTCTTTCAGCAACTCTCCACTTTCTCTCATCAACTCTCCACTTTCTTTCGGCAACTCTCCACTTTCTTTCATCAACTCTCTACTTTCTCTCATCAACTCTCCACTTTCTGTCATCAACTCTCCTCTTTCTTTCAGCAACTCTCCTCTTTCTGTCATCAACTCTCCTCTTTCTCTCATCAACTCTCCACTTTCTCTCATCAACACTCCACTTTCTCTCATCAACTCTCCACTTTCTCTCATCAACTCTCCACTTTCTTTCGTCAACTCTCCACTTTCTTTCATCAACTCTCTACTTTCTCTCATCAACTCTCCACTTTCTGTCATCAACTCTCAACTTTTTTTCATCAACTCTCCACTTTCTTTCATCAACTCTCAACTTTTTTTCATCAACTCTCCACTTTCTTTCATCAACCCTCCTCTTTCTTTCAGGTACTCTCCTCTTTCTGTCATCAACTCTCCTCTTTCTCTCATCAACTCTCCACTTTCTTTCATCAACTCTCCACTTTCTCTCATCAACTCTCCACTTTCTTTCATCAACTCTCCACTTTCTCTCATCAACTCTCCACTTTCTTTCATCAACTCTTCCACTTTCTTTCCTCAAATCTCCTCTTTCTTTCGTCAACTCTCCACTTTCTCTCATCAACTCTCTTTCTCTCATCAACTCTCCTCTTTCTTTCATCAACTCTCCACTTTCTCTGATCAACTCTCCTCTTTCTTTCATCAACTCGACTTTTTCTCATCAACTCTCCTCTTTCTTTCATCAGCTCTCCACTTTCTTTAATCAATTCTCCACTTTCTGTCATCAACTCTCCACTTTCTCTCCTCAACTGTCCTCTTTCTTTTATCAACTCTCCTCTTTCTCTCATCAACGCTCCTCTTTCTTTCATCAACTCTCAACTTTCTTTTATCAACTCTCCACTTTCTCTCATCAACTCTCCTCTTTCTTTTATCAACTCTCCTCTTTCTTTTATCAACTCTCCTCTTTCTCTCATCAACTCTCCTCTTTCTCTCATCAACTCTCCTCTTTCTTTCATCAACTCTCCACTTTCTTTCATCAACTCTCCACTTTCTTTCATCAACTCTCCACTTTTCTCTCATCAACCCTCCACTTTCTCTCATCAACTTTCCTCTTTCATCAACTCTCCAGTTTCCCTCTGCAAATATTTGTGTTCTTCACAGGAAAGGCCACTCGGTCACATGAAGCCATTGATTTGTGATCATGAAGTCATTGATTTCTGATCATGAATTCATTGATTTGTGATCATGAAGTCATCAGTGTCACGTGATCATGAATGCATCATTGATTTGTGATCATGATGTCATTGATTTGTCATCATGAAGTCATTGATTTGTCGTCATGAAGTCATCAGTGATATGTGATCTCAACTTTCTTTCATCAACTCACCACTTTCTCTCATCAACTCTCCACTTTTCTCTCATCAACTCTCCACTTTCTCTCATCAACTCTCCACTTTTTTTCATCAACCCTCCATTTTCTCTCAACTCTCCTCTTTCTTTTATCAACTCTCGTCTTTCTCTCATCAACTCTCCTCTTTCTTTTATCAACTCTCCTCTTTCTCTCATCAACTCTCCTCTTTCTCTCATCAACTCTTCTCTTTCTTTCATCAACTCTCCACTTTCTTTCATCAACTCTCCACTTTTCTTTCATCAACTCTCCACTTTCTCGCATCAACTCTCCACTTTTTTTCATCAACCCTCCACTTTCTCTCATCAACTTTCCTCTTTCTTTCATCAACTCTCCAGTTTCCCTCTGCAAATATTTGTGTTCTTCACAGGAAAGGCCACTCGGTCACATGAAGCCATTGATTTGTGATCATGAAGTCATTGATTTGTGATCATGAATTCATTGATTTGTGATCATGAAGTCATCAGTGTTACGTGATTATGAAGGCATCATTGATTTGTGATCATGATGTCATTGATTTGTCATCATGAAGTAATTGATTTGTGATCATGAAGTCATTGATTCGTCGTCATGAAGTCATCAGTGATATGTGATCATGAAGGCATCATTGATTTGTGATCATGAAGTCATTGATTTGTGATCATGAAGTCATCATTGATTAGAGATCATGAAGTCATCATTGATTTGTGATCATGAAGTCATCATTGATTTGTGATCATGAAGTCATCATAGATTTTTGATCATGAAGTCATCATTGATTTGTGATCATGAAGTCATCATTGATTTGTGATCATGACGTCATCATTGATTTGTGATCATGAAGTCAGCATTGATAAGTGATCATGAAGTCGGCATTGATTTTTGATCCTAGAATAGAATAGAATAGAATAGAAAGTACTTTATTGAACCCTGGGGGAAATTCAGCACCACAGTTCGCTCACAATAAAGAATAATAATAATAAATAATATATGACATATATTGTATATATGATATATAATATATGAATAATATAAATATATTCTACATATATTCTACATTTAAGTGCAGTCAAGATGGAACATATGCATTATACAGTCTGATGGCTGTCGGTATGAAGAAACTCCTGTGTCATTCCGTGTTACATTTTGGGAGTCTGAGCCTTCCACTGAACGTGCTCAGTCTCTCCGCAAGGTCTGAGTGTAGCGGGTGGGAGGTGTTGTCCATAATGGCTAGGAGTTTTGCTAGACTTCTCCTCTCTGACACCACCGCCAGAGAGTCCAGCTCCACTCCCACCACGTTACTGGCCTTCTCTACCAGCTTGTCCAGTCTGTTAGCGTCCCTCGCTCTCAGCCCGCTGCCCCAGCAGGCCACGGCGTACAAGAAGTTGCCCACCACCACTGACTCGTAGAACATCTTCAACATCTTTTTACAGACGTTAAAGGATCCTAGCCTGCTGAGGAAGTAGAGGTGGCTCTGTCCCTTCTTGTAGAATGCCTCAGTGTGTTTTGACCCATTCAGCTTGTTGTCCATGTGTATCCCGAGGTATTTATAATCCTCAACCATGTCCACATCGACCCCCATGATGGAAACAGGGGTCGCCTTCACATCATGAAGTCATTGATTTGTGATCATGAAGTCAGCATTAATTTGTGATCATGAAGTCATCATTGATTTGTGATCATGAAGTCATCATTGATTTGTGATCATGAAGTTAGCATTGATTTGTGATCATGAAGTCAGCATTGATTTGTGATCATGAAGTCAGCATTGATTTGTGATCAGGAAGTCATCAATGATTTGTGATCATGAAGTCATTGATTTTTGATCATGTAGTAAGCATTGATAAGTGATCATGAATTCATCATTGATTTGTGATCATGAAGCATCATCAGATTTTTAAAGCAAACAAGCTGCTGTCAGTGCAAGAACCTTGTTCTACCCTATGGAAGCCCAACTGGGACAACATGAAGTCAATAAACACTTATCTCAAAATTAACGACTCTTATTTTTGATGCCAAGTCTGCCAATCGGAAAAAATCGCTGGCACTGAGGAGCCTGGCAGCTTAGGTTGCCAACCGTCTTACATTGTTCACATATAGTTTTACACTTAGATTGGTCACATCTAGTCTTAGACTTAGATTGGTCACCACTAGTCTTAGACCTATATTGGTCTCATCTAGTCTCAGACTTAGAATGGTCACATCTAGCCTCAGACTTAGATTGGTCACATCTAGTCTTAGACTTAGATTGGTCCCATCTAGTCTTGAACTTAGGTGGGTCACTTCTAGTCTCTGACTTAGATTGGTCACATCTAGTCTCAGACTTAGATTGGTCCCATCTAGTCTTAGACATAGATTGGTCCCATTTAGTCTTAGACTTAGATTGGTCACATCTAGTCTTAGACTTAGATTGGTCACATCTAGTCTTGAACTTAGATTGGTCACTTCTAGTTTCAGACTTAAATTGGTCACATCTAGTCTCAGACTTAGATTGGTCACATCTGGTCTTAAAATTAGATTGTTCACTTCTAGTCTCAGACATAGATTGGTCACATCTAGTCTCAGACTTAGATTGGTCACATCTAGTCTTAGACTTAGATTGGTCACATCTAGTCTTAGACCTAGATTGGTCACATCTAGTCTCAGACTTAAATTGGTCACATCTAGTCTCAGACTTAGATTGGTCACATCTAGTCTTTGTCTTAGATTGGTCACAACTAGTCTCAGACTTAGATTGGTCATATCTAGTCTCAGACTTAGATTGGTCACATCTAGTCTTAGACTTAGATTGGTCACATCTAGTCTTGAACTTAGACTGGTCACTTCTAGTCTCAGACTTAGATTGGTCACATCTAGTCACAGACTTAGATTGGTCACATCTAGTTTTAGACTTAAATTGGTCACATCTAGTCTTAGTCTTAGATTGGTCACAACTAGTCTCAGACTTAGATTGGTCACATCTAGTCTCAGACTTAGATTGGTCACATCTAGTCTTGGACTTATATTGGTCACATCTAGTCTCAGACTTAGATTGGTCACATCTAGTCTTAGATTGGTCACATCTAGTCTTGAACTTAGATTGGTCACTTCTAGTCTCAGACTTAGATGGATCACATTTAGTTTCAAATTTAGATTGGTCACATCTAGTCTTAAACCTAGATTGGTCCCTTCTAGTCTCAGATTTAGATTGGTCACATCTAGTCTTAGACTGAGATTGGTCACTTCTAGTCTTGAACTTGGATTGGTCACATCAAGTTTAAGACTTAGATTGGTCACTTCTAGTCTCAGACTTAGATTGATCACATTTAATCCCAGACTTAGATTTGTCACATCTAGTCTTAGTCCTATATTGGTCCCATTTAGTCTCAGACTTAGATTGGTCACATTTAGTCTTAGACTGAGATTGGTCACATCTAGTCTTGAATTTAGATTGGCCATTTCTAATCTCAGACTTAGATTGGTCACATCTAGTCTTAGACTGAGATTGGTCACATCTAGTCTTGAATTTAGATTGGCCATTTCTAATCTCAGATTTAGCTTGGTCACATCTAGTCTCAGATTTAGATTGGTAACATCTAGTCTTGGACTTAAATTGGTCATATCTAGTCTAAGACTTGGATTGATTACTTCTAGTGTAGCGGCTGGTGCTAAAACCCCAAATGTTTTTACTCCAAAACAGGAGAGTGTGTCTGGGCAAGGATGGTTTTGTCCTAATAAAAACAACTGTTGTAGATGCAAACAAACAATCCTAACTGTCAAAGCCAAGGACAGTGTTTGAAGTGTAATTTCCCCTGGTTAGCATTGAGGTATTGTGTGGCAGAACCATGGATGTGGATCCACTGCTACCAGTCCTAAATAGTCAGAATCTTCCTTGTTATCATTGAAGTATTGTGTGGCAGAAACATGGCTGTGGATCCACTACTACCAGTCCTAAATAGTCAGAATATTCCTTGTTAGCATTGAAGTATTGTGTATCAGAACCATGGTTGTGGATCCACTACTACCAGTCCTAAATAGTCAGAATCTTCCTTGTTATCATTGAAGTATTGTGTGGCAGAAACATGGCTGTGGATCCACTACTACCAGTCCTAAATAGTCAGAATATTCCTTGTTAGCATTGAAGTATTGTGTATCAGAACCATGGTTGTGGATCCACTACTACCAGTCCTAAATAGTCAGAATATTTCTTGTTAGCATTGAAGTATTGTGTAGCAGAACCATGGATGTGGATCCACAACTACCAGTCCTAAATAGTCAGAATATTCCTTGTTAGCATTGAAGTATTGTGTATCAGAACCATGGTTGTGGATCCACTACTACCAGTCCTAAATAGTCAGAATCTTCCTTTTTAGCATTGACGTATTGTGTAACAGAACCATGGATTCGGATCCACTATTACCCGTCCTAAATAGTCAGAATATTCCTTGTTAGCATTGAAGTATTGTGTAGCAGAACCATGGATGGGGATCCACTACTTCCAGTCCTAAATAGTCAGAATATTCCTTGTAAGAATTGAAGTATTGTGTAGCAGAACCATGGATGTGGATCCACAACTACCAGTCCTAAATAGTCACAATCTTCCTTGTTAGCATTGAAGTATTGTGTAGCAGAACCATGGTTGTAGATCCACTACTACCAGTCCTAAATAGTCAGAATCTTCCTTGTTAGCATTGAGGTATTGTGTGGCAGAACCATGGTTGTAGATCCACTACTACTAGTCCTAAATAGTCATAACCTTCCTTGTTAGCATTGAAGTATTGTGTGGCAGAACCATGGTTGTGGATCCACTACTACCAGTCCTAAATAGTCAGAATCTTCCTTGTTATCATTGAAGTATTGTGTGGCAGAAACATGGCTGTGGATCCACTACTACCAGTCCTAAATAGTCAGAATATTCCTTGTTAGCATTGAAGTATTGTGTATCAGAACCATGGTTGTGGATCCACTACTACCAGTCCTAAATAGTCAGAATATTTCTTGTTAGCATTGAAGTATTGTGTAGCAGAACCATGGATGTGGATCCACAACTACCAGTCCTAAATAGTCATAACCTTCCTTGTTAGCATTGAAGTATTGTGTATCAGAACCATGGTTGTGGATCCACTACTACCAGTCCTAAATAGTCAGAATCTTCCTTTTTAGCATTGAAGTATTGTGTAACAGAACCATGGATTCGGATCCACTATTACCCGTCTTAAATAGTCAGAATATTCCTTGTTAGCATTGAAGTATTGTGTAGCAGAACCATGGATGGGGATCCACTACTTCCAGTCCTAAATAGTCAAAATATTCCTTGTTAGCATTGAAGTATTGTGTAGCAGAACCATGGATGTGGATCCACAACTACCAGTCCTAAATAGTCACAATCTTCCTTGTTAACATTGAAGTATTGTGTAGCAGAACCATGGTTGTAGATCCACTACTACCAGTCCTAAATAGTCAGAATATTCCTTGTTAGCATTGAAGTATTGTGTAGCAGAACCATGGCTGTGGATCCACTACTACCAGTCCTAAATAGTCATAATCTTCCTCGTTAGCATTGAAGTATTGTGTAGCAGAACCATGGCTGTGGATCCACCACTACCAGTCCTAAATAGTCAAAATCTTCATTGTTAGCATTGAAGTATTGTGTGGCAGAACCATGGCTGTGGATCCACTACTACCAGTCCTAAATAGTCAGAATCTTCTTTGTTAGCATTGCAGTTGTGTGTATCAGAACCATGGTTGTGGATCCACTACTACCAGTCCTAAATAGTCAGAATCTTCCTTGTTAGCATTGAAGTATTGTGTAGCAGAACCATGGATATGGATCCACAACTACCAGTCCTAAATAGTCAGAATCTTCCTTGTTAGCATTGAAGTATTGTGTAGCAGAACCATGGTTGTAGATCCACTACTACCAGTCCTAAATAGTCAGAATATTCCTTGTTAGCATTGAAGTATTGTGTGGCAGAACCATTGCTGTGGATCCACTACTACCAGTCCTAAATAGTCAGAATCTTCCTTGTTAGCATTGAAGTATTGTGTAGCAGAACCATGGTTGTAGATCCACTACTACCAGTCCTAAATAGTCAGAATATTCCTTGTTAGCATTGAAGTATTGTGTAGCAGACCCATGGCTGTGGATCCACTACTACCAGTCCTAAATAGTCAGAATCTTCCTCATTAGCATTGAAGTATTGTGTAGCAGAACCATGGCTGTGGATCCACCACTACCAGTCCTAAATAGTCAAAATCTTCATTGTTAGCATTGAAGTATTGTGTAGCAGAACCATGGATGTAGATCCACTACTACCAGTCCTAAATAGTCAGAATCCTCCTTGTTAGCATTCAATTCTCCTGGTCACCTTCTGTGAGCAGAATGTTTCTAACTCCTGTTATTTGTTGGAGGCTAAATTGCAGTCTCTTAGGAATGGTTGAAAGGACAGCGTTGTATGTGGGAGACAGGTGGTGTCACAGGCCACCTCCTCTGTTCCATCCGCCCTACCTGTCCACAAGGTGTATATGTTTGTTGTCAAAGGAGTGCTGTTTGTCCCTGAGGTGTGAGTAGACATCTTTGTTTCCCCAGTATATCAATCAGTATCAATCACTATCAAACATAAATACAAATATAATCAATATTATTTCATAATTTTACAGCTGCTGGATGATATGAGGGGCTGATTACAAACACAGTCAATTAATGTGTTTTGATGTTAATTGACGTCCAGTGGTGGTGCGAAGACTGGCACGGAAACATGCGCTCCTTAAAGGGACACGCCCACATTGTTGTCCTGCTCCTGATGCACACGTATGCATTTCTAAATATACAAACACACACATATATATGTATATATAAATATATATGTATGCATATACATGTATATGTTTTATTTTCCTGAAGGAACTCTCCTGAAGGAATCAATAAAGTACCATCTATATATATATATATATATATATATATATATATATATATATATATATATATATATATATATATATATATATATATATATATATATATATATATATACATATATATACATATATATAAATATATACATATATATACACATATATATATATATATACATATATATACACATATATATATACATATATATACACATTTATATGTACATATATATACATATACATATATATGTATATATATACATATATATACATATATATATATACATATGGCGGCGCCCGAACGGGCTGCGTCCTCGTGGAGCTCCTGCTAAAGATGAAACATTTGGCAGAAATACCGGACAATTCCACAGACTTTATGGCTGGCTCACATCGTGGTCACTCCGTGATCACGTACGACCGCCAGACACTTCTTGATGTGGACATATCGGGCCGTTTTGAACTGATAGACACTTGCGTGCTAGACTTGCTAACTAGCATGGGAATACATCGGCGGCTACATCCAGCGGCCTGTGAAGCAGGGGAGTCTAGTAGCAGCGGGGGCCGTCTACGGAGCAGACGCCAGCGGTGTGATCGGAAACGCGGATGTCGAGTGGGGCTAAAAACAAAGCAGAAGGCTAATCCCCACAGAACACCACTTCCCTCCACCCTGCAGCCAGATTTAAATGGAAAATGCGAGACTACTGGTCTGGGTAAGGAGTCAGTTAAATTAGAACACGTTTTTTCTGCTTTGAGTGTTTCAGAGTTGGACATGTGTGTTACTGAGGTGGCTAACTATGATGCGTGCAGTTTATCAAAGCAACAAACAAACAATCGGAAAATCCCCGTTACTGAGGTGGCTAACCATGATGCGTGCAGTTTATCAAAGCAACAAACAAACAATCGGAAAATTCCTGTCGTATCAATTCCTAGATATGGTCGTAACTATACTAAATGCACTGGGCATAATAAACACAACATTATTAATATTGCTACTACGGATAATTTGATCAAAAACTCCCTAAAACAGCCCACTACCTATAATATAGGTTTTTTAAACATAAGATCATTGTTTCCCAAAACGTTATTATTTAATGATATTATCAGAGACAACAATCTTAACGTCATCGGTCTCAGCGAAACCTGGCTTAAACCAAACGACTTTTTTGCGCTAAATGAGGCATGTCCTCCTAACTTTACACATGCGCATATTGCCCGTCCGCTTAAAAGGGGTGGGGGGGTCGCACTAATATACAACGAAAACTTTAACCTTAGTCCTAACATAAATAATAAATATAAATCGTTTGAGGTGCTTACTATGAGGTCTGTCACACCGCTGCCTCTACACCTGGCTGTTATCTACCGCCCCCCAGGGCCCTATTCGGACTTTATCAATGAATTCTCAGAGTTCGTTGCTGATCTTGTGACACACGCCGATAATATAATCATAATGGGGGACTTTAATATCCATATGAATACCCCATCGGATCCACCGTGCGTAGCGCTCCAGACTGTAATTGATAGCTGTGGTCTCACACAAATAATAAATGAACCCACGCGTCGCAACGGTAATACGATAGACCTAGTGCTTGTCAGGGGTATCACCGTCTCCAAAGTTACGATACTCCCGTATACTAAAGTATTGTCCGATCATTACCTTATAAAATTCGAGGTTCAGACGTATGTTCGTCAAACTAATAATAATAATAACTGCTATAGCAGCCGCAACATTAATACGGCCACAACGACAACTCTTGCTGACCCACTGCCCTCGGTTATGGCACCATTCCCAAAGTATGTGGGCTCTATTGATAACCTCACTAACAACTTTAACGACACCCTGCGCGAAACCATTGATAACATAGCACCGCTAAAGTTAAAAAAGGCTCCAAAAAAGCACACCCCGTGGTTTACAGAAGAAACTAGAGCTCAGAAATTATTACGTAGAAAGCTGGAACGCAAATGGCGCACGACTAAACTTGAGGTGCACCATCAAGCATGGAGTGATGGTTTAATAACTTATAAACGCATGCTTACCTCAGCTAAAGCTAAATATTACTCAAATCTCATCCACCGTAATAAAAACGATCCTAAATTTTTGTTTAGTACGGTAGCATCGCTAACCCAACAAGGGACCCCTTCCAGTAGCTCAACCCACTCAGCTGATGACTTTATGCAATTCTTTAGTAAGAAAATTGAAGTCATTAGAAAGGAGATTAAAGACAATGCGTCCCAGTTACAACGGGGTTCTATTAACACTGATACGATTGTATATACGGCGGATACTGCCCTCCAAAATAGTTTCTCTCGTTTTGAGGAAATAACATTAGAGGAATTGTTACAACGTGTAAATGGAATAAAACAGACAACATGCTTACTTGACCCTCTTCCTGGGAAACTGATCAAGGAGCTCTTTGTATTATTAGGTCCATCAGTGCTAAATATTATAAACTTATCACTCTCCTCGGGCACTGTTCCCCTAGCATTCAAA